>NW_006160088.1:2551300-2569089 GCF_000334495.1 Tupaia belangeri chinensis | reverse complement strand
TCTAAAAGACCTAGAGATCATGTATCAGGTGCCTCTCCTCTTCCCCTTTGTGTTCGTCATTTTGGTTAATTACTGGAAGATGGCGGTTCCAGCCAAAAAGCCCCTGTTGCGTTTTTAACTTAATGCATCTTAGGAACTTTTTTTGCATCGGCACCTAGAGATCTGCTTCATTCACTTTAGCATCTGCCTAACCTTCTCCCGGGTGACTGTACTATCATTTATTTAAGTATTCCTCGGGCTGGACTTCTCGGCTGCTCTGTCGTTGACAGTGCTGCCACCAAGCCTCTTCTCTAGGAGCCTCTGTGCAAGCTTGCCCGAGTGTCTGCAGGATTAGGGCGGGAAGCAGAACTGCTGGCTCAGAGGACGTGCACATTTAGAACTGATGGACAGTGACAGATGCAAATGATGTCTCGTTGAGAGACCAAGGCTCCCAGAGGCCTGTCCGCCCCGCCCTTCCTGTGCCACGCGCTCCAGTGTTCCATGGGACTCGCCACGTTTTCTAATTGCCAGAGGGGCTCGCGCACTCACCAGAGAGACACGCAGAGGAGAAAGCAGCCCTTGATGGGGTTGGTCACGTTGTCATCCCTTCTCTGTCCCTCCATCCTGTCAGGACTGGCACATACGCACCTACCCAGTGTGTTTTTCAAGCCTCTGGGGCCAGAATTCAAACTGCTCAGCCGCGTGGGCCCCAGCTCTTAACAGTGAGGCTGCGGGCTGGGCCAGGGTCCATGCTTTGGCGCTTAGTCTGTCTGGCTGACGTGAATGTCAACATGTGTACCAGTTAGCACAATCTTTCTACAGCTACACTTTATCTTACAGTGTGGGTACGCTGTAACCCGAGTCGTCATCTTCCAGCTGCTGGCTCTTCCCCGAGGTTGCTCTTGGCTGGAGCTGTGCGGGGGACCTTGCAAAGAGCATTTGGTGAGCAGGCCGACCTGGCCTTTTGCACAAAGCATCGCCTGGATAACATTGATCCAACGCTTGTCATGTGCCGGGCCCTGCTCTAAGCTCTTTGTGACGTGTTTTCACAAAATCCCCTACGCACTAGATATTATTAGCTTAATTTTGGAGCTGCGAAAGCTGAGGCACACAGATAAATAGCAATTGCAGGGGCCTAGAGCCGGGAACAGATGGGGCTAGAGTTAAAAATCCTGTCACTTGGCTCCAATCAGTGGTCCTGCCCGCTACGTGAAATACCTGGCCAGGAGTCCACGTCTGGGGCTTTGAGTGCCAAAGGTGGTCACATTTAGAAGTGACACGCTGCCCAACTAGCCTTCAAAGGGCTGTGCCGTTCTCTGGTTCCAACAGAGTGAGGGAGGTCCCCTTTCCTCCCAAGGAGTGTCTTTTTCACGTCCACGTTCTGTATGTCAGGGATACAGAAGTGAAGTCCACACAGGGCCAGCTGGAGGCACGGTCCTTAAGGTGGCAGGGTCCCGCAGGGCCGACTGTGTGGTCTGAGTCCGGACCGCGCCATGGTTTTAAAAACAGGCTTGATGAGTGTGCACGCGTGCCCTAAATCCCCAAAGGAGGGAGAGATGGAGAGGGATTGCAGTGTGACCATGCCCCACGGGGGTGCTTTCTCACGTTCTCTCTCTCTTTCTCTCTGACAGATGAAAACATAAGAAATACACCACGCAGCCTACGCCCAGCGCTGTGTAGGTGGGTGGCGAGGGGGACGCCGGCCAGGGCTGTTCGGACGAGTGATGCGTGGACCGTAGTGTGGCGGCCTTCCTCTAGAACTCGTGTATTTTACTCACGAATGCTGAAGGGCTCCTTGATCTTCCCGTCTTAGCTCTTACAACTGCCTGGCTGCTCTAGCCCCACCCTGCAGGGAACTGCAGAAGGGCCCCCCTCTGATCAGAGACCCTCCAGGACCATCGCGTTTAGAGAGCATCCACCCCACGCTCCTCTGCGGCCCTAGCTGCCAAGCCTCTATCACTATTTGATTTATGGTCTGTCCCCTGCCTCCCTGTCCCCGCAGAGAACGTGAAAACCTCGCTAGGGCGCGGGCTTTCGTTGTTCAGATTCACTCCCGGGCCAGACGTTTCCTGGCATCGCAGCGCGCAGGCTTCGGTGACGGTGGCACGTCTCCGCGGTCCCTGCAGCACCGATGGGAGCCCTAAGCCGCTCTCCGCCCCGGGTCCCGTCCGCCGCACCCCTGCCCGCCAGCCGCCCCCAGCTCCCCCTGGTGGCCTGGGGGCGCCGCGCTGGCCGCGCGCTGCACCCCGGAGCTGCCCGGCCGTCCCCTCCGGACTCCGCACACTTCTGCTTTCCCCGGCAGGAAGGGGAAGGGGAGGGCGGGCGCGGGGCGAGGCCGGCTGGGACCCGGAGGAAGGTTGGGGCGCAGGCGCCTTCTTTCATGGCGTCATCGGCGAGACCTGCTTTTCAAGGGCGCAGACCCCCATTTTGGGCGGCGGGGGGCTCTCCTTCTCCCTATCCCGGTGGAGGTGAGGGTGCGAGGTCAGAAGGAGACGAGGACCGTGCCAGGGTCCTCCCCGCGACCCGGGGCCCCCTGGGGTCCTGTACTAGGGCTTTGGGGCCAGAGCAAGCAGTGCCTCGGTGCTCGGGGTCGAGCTTCCCAGCGGCCCGCGTGCACGCAGCGCGTCCCCCAGCACGGTGTGGCCCGACGCCCTGCCCGGGATCCGCCGGAGGGGAAAGCCAGCGCCCCCAGGCTGGAGGCGGGCGCCACCTGGCGGCCGCGGCCCGCAGCCCTCAGACCGCAGCCCTCAGCCCGCAGCCCGGACGCGCCCTCGGGTAGCCTGGTCCGCGAGGTCTACGCGGTGGGTTCTCCCGCAGATCCGCGCCTCAGCTGCACCCTCCAGCCCCCTCAGCGAGTGGGGACGGGGTCACCGACTCATGTGGGATAAGGGAGGACGGGCCTCGAGGGACAGGGGTGGCCGGCCCATCGGGGGTGGTGGCTTCTGTGGACGGCGGCTTCATGGATGGATGCGGGCTCGAACAGGCCCACGCTCCTCTCCGCTCATCTCGCCCCTCCTCCTCCGTCTGTGTCGTCGCTGTGTTCCGTTTTGAGCAAGTGTCATGTGTGACAGTAGAAGGAATGCACAGGCATGTAAAAAGGTAGGCAGTCGTCTCGGCTGCCGTGGGGCGTTCCGCCCTGCAGGTTTGCTGGTGCTTCCCCGACCCTGGCAGGACCATGGGCCACCGGCCAAGTCCGGGTCCTTCCGGGTCCTTCCTGGCGCTGGCAGGACCCGCCCATCCACCGTGCACCTCCCAGGCTGGAGCCAAGTTGCAAACAGCTCTGGAATTGCTGAATGCTTGGAGGGAGGGAGTGTCAGAAGGAAGGCAAGGGGCATCCCCCCCCTTGCCTTTTTGGCATAACTTGATTTTTTAAAAAATGTTTGTGTCCTTGTCAGGCTCCAGCCTCCTTGCAGATGATCTTCCTCCGATTTACCTTGTCTTGTTGGTAGCACTCTTCCCATGGGCGGGCTCCTTCCCCGTGGGCCTGAGTCGCTCCCTCAGGGCCACTCCGTGATGGACTCCCATCCAGGTCTGGGGTGGCAGAAGCCACTTCCCCGAAAGTCCGGGTTCCAGGAGGCGAGTGAAGCTCTTGTCATTTTCTACCTTACAGCATACAAAACTGTTTCTTTTCTGTTTTTCTTTTTGGAAATGTGTAGGTGTAATGGATTTCCATGAGAAAATCCTATTGGTACAAAATGTGGGTCCACATTATTCTTCTTTTCCTCAGCCATTCATATTTAGATACCTCAATTCTACTTGAGTAGGAGCAGAATCACATATCTGCCATGAGAAATATTTCACATCGTTAAAGGAATAAGACTTAATTTAATTAGGTACTCTTGATTATTTCTCAGGAAAAACTCTTCTCGTGTAATGGATTTCCATGAGAAAATCCTATTGATACAAAATGTGGGTCCACATTATTCTCCATTTCCTCAGCCATTCATATTTAGATACCTTAATTCTACTCCAGTAGGAGCAGAATCACATATCTGCCATGAGAAATATTTCACATCGTTAAAGGAATAAGACTTAATTTAATTAGGTACTCTTGATTATTTCTCAGGAAAAACTCTTCTCTGTTTTTTGGAGAGGTTTTTGCTACAGAGCACGTGCGCTCGCCAGAAAGACAGAGAGAGACAGAGAGACAGGAAGTGAGAAATCACCCCCAGGGGGGATGGCCATGCCTCAATCCCTTCTCCTCCATTCTCCTCTTAGGATCTTGGGCATGCACGCACACGCGCCTGGTGTGAGTTTTAAGCCACCGGGTCCAGGACTTGAACCGCGGTCGCCTACATGGGAGTCCAGCGACATAGCCATTACACCAACTGCTGGTTCCTTTCAGGAAAAACTCTTCAATGTGTTCTTTTCCTTTTATTATTATCTATTTACTTTTTAAAAGATTTTTGCCGTAGGCAGGTGTGCTTGCTGGAAAAACAGAGAGAGGGAAAATGAGCAATCACCCCTGGGGGTATAGCCACGGGGCAATGCCCTCCCCTTCATTCTCCTGTCAGGGTTTTGGGCACACACGCACATGTGCTTGGTGTGTCTTTCAAGCTTCAGGTCCAGACTTGAACGCTGAGTTGGCCATGTGCGATCCAGGGCCTTAACCATTGCGCCACCTGCTGGCCCTCCTTTGCTTTGATTTGTTCTAGTAATTGCAATTCAGTGTTTGTTGGTGTATGTAAGTGTAATTTATAACATCAGCAACTGGCTTATTTAATCTTCAACCCATGTTCAACTTTCCCCATTACACTGTAATTTCCATGATTATTTTTAATTTTAGAATTGGTTTAGATTTCTGCCACAGGGTCAATGTGTTTGCCAGAGAGAGAGAGACAGACAGACAGACAGACTGAGGGACAGTGAGAAATCATCCCCTGGGAGGACAGCCACACCACAATCCCTTCTCCTCTATTCTCAGGATCTGGGGCACACACACACGTGTATCCAGCATGATTTTCAAGCCACCGGTTCCAGGATTTGAACTGCAGTGGACTAATGTGGGAGTCCAGCACCATACCCCCTGCTGGCCCCATAACCTCAGACCTTTGAGTCAGACCATTTTCATCAGTTGTAAAAATTCAAATGTTGGGGCCAGCAGGTGTTGGATTCCCACATGGCCAAGGTTTGAGGCTCGGACCTGGCGGCTTGCTTCCTCACTTTCCCTTTCTCTCTCTCTGGTCAAATTAAAAAATAATAATAACGAATGGAATTAAATAAATAAATAAATCTTTAAAAAATATCAACTGGTGGGGCTGGCAAGTGGCATGGTGGTTAAGGGTGCCAGACTCCCACATGGCTGACTGCGGTTCAAGTCCCGGACCTGGTGGCTTGCTTTCTCTCTTTCTCCCTCTCTGTCCCTCTCTTGTCAAATGAAAATAAATAAATAAATAAAGTTAAATAAAATAATTCTTTTTAAAAATTTCAAATGTTAATTAGAATGTTACATCAGCTGTAAAAATCACACACACACACACACACACAGAAAGAGAGAGAGAGAGGGGAGAGGGGGAACGTGAGAAAGTAAGCTGCCAGGTCCAGGACTTGAACCATGGTCAGCCACGTGGGAGTGTCTAGCGCCTTAATCACCACGCCACCTGTTGTTTCCCAATACCAAGAGTCTTTACCCGGAGGTTTTTCTCTTATCTCCAAGGATTGGTGGAATAGGTAAGGCTCTCTGGGTCTCCCAGTGGGCTTCTGGGAATTGATTCCCTTCCCGGATGAGCAGCTGCCCGAGCACCCGAGAGCCTGGACAGCCGAGCGTGGGATAGGGGGCTTGTGTTCAGGGTGTGAGTCTCTGAACACGGTGCGTCCCCTGCCCGGTCTGGGGCTGACCGCCGTCCCTGGACTCAGACCTCTGGGGCAGATCCCTTGTGCTCCCCCCCCTCTCTGTCTCAGCGGCTGGCAGGCTTGGACAGGAGCCACGGATCTGGCCGCTCTCTGCGCTCCCTGCCTCAACAGGTGCTCACCCACTGCTTATAGCTCGCATGAATTCCACCCAGTTTTACTCTTTTATGTCTCTAATTAAACAATTAAGGAAGAACTCACTGTATCCTGCCTCACCAGAAGAGGCGAGAATGGCTGATTTCAGGCCGAGAGAGGAAATACCCTTGCGAGTTCTTCCCCCAGTCCGATGCACGGCTACTTGGTTTCCTGTAGGCTGTGTGTTTTCTGCTGAGCAATCTATTGTACAATCCGCAGTTGGAAAGTACCCCCACCCCTCACGTGCCCCATCCAGGACTGAGTTCTCAGCCCTGCTGCTTCGCCTCTGCCCCCATTCCCCGCCAGGCACCCGAGAGATGGACATCGGGGCACCTCTGATTGGTGGAATCAGTCTCAGGGTGGGATCTGAGCGCTGGTGCTTGTCCGTTTCCCCTGCTGATCCTAAGGTAGGAGGTGGCTGGGAGCCTGGACAGGGGTGAGTAGGGAGAGACGGACAAGGAGAGCCTGCGAGTCCCACCCTGGCCCACAACTTCTGTGGGCCTGGGCCCTGGCTCTTGTCTCCTGTAATTTCTCGCTTTCTGTCTCTCTGTCTCTGTCTTTCTGGCGAGCGCATGCGCCCTAAAGCAGGTAACGCCAGCTGCCTGCTGTGGCGGTAGCTGACCACATCTGAAGGTTGGGCACAGAGTGAAGCGCTTGTGGCCTTAGTTTCCCGTCACCATGGCCAGCCTCTGGTACCCAGTTGTTTGGTCAAACACCAGTTTAGATGTTGCCTTGGAGGGATTTATTATAGATGTGATTATCGTTTAGAGGTTTTTTTCTTCTTTTTGCCTTAGGGTGCATGTGCTCACTGGAGAGAGAGACAGTGAGAGGGAAGGTGAGAAATTACCCGCCAGTGGGGACGGCCACGCTGCAATCCCTCCTCCTTCATTTGCTCCCAGGACCTTGGGCATGAACATACATGTGCCTGGAGTGATTTTCAAGCCACCGAGTCCAGGACTCGAACTGTGGTTGGCCCTGCGGGAGTCCAGCGATGTCACGGCTATGCCATTTGCTGGCCCCCAAAGCAGTAGACTTTGAATAAAGCAGATTGCCCTCCAGAATGTGGGTGGGTCTGATCCCATCAGAGCAGACCGATTTTGTTTTTCCTTTTTTAATTGTGAGAAGGTGCATGTGCAGAGAGGGACGGAGGGAGGGAGAAAGCACCCTCCATGGGGCACGGCCCTGCCACAGTCCTTCCTCCATCCTGTTGGGATTTCGGGTAAGCATACACACATGCCTAGCATGTTTTTCAAGCTTTTGGGACCAAAATTCAAACTGTAGTCAGCTATGTGGGGTCTGACTCTCTTACCACTAGACCATAGGGCCAACCCCAGATGAAGATCTTGATAGAAAAGACTGCTGTACCCCGAGGAGAAAGGATTTCTGAGACTGCTTCAGACTCAAGACTGTGGCACAGAGCCCTGCTGGATTTCCATCCTGTGGGCACGGCCTTGCAAATGCTGGACTTGCCAGCCGTACTCACGGGAGACAATTCTCTTTCTCTTTTTTTCCCCAATTGCTATAGGGCATGCGAGCCTGCTGGAGAAAGACACACAGAGAGAGGGAAAGTGAGAAATCACTCCCTGGGGGATGACCATGCCGCAATCTCTTCTCCCCCAGTTTCCTCACAGAGTTTGGGCACGCATGCACACGGACCTGGTGTGTTTTCCCAGCTGTTGGG
The DNA here is from genome assembly GCF_000334495.1 of Tupaia belangeri chinensis. Lineage (NCBI taxonomy): Eukaryota > Metazoa > Chordata > Mammalia > Scandentia > Tupaiidae > Tupaia > Tupaia belangeri. The sequence continues at coordinate 2,561,444 of NW_006160088.1, read as the reverse complement.
TCTGAGACTTGAACTGCACAGTTGGCTGTGTGGGAACCCAGCTGCCTTAACCTCCACACCATCTGGGCCCAGTGAGCCAATCCTCAAAATAAATCTCTCAGGGCCAGCAGATGGCATAGTGGTTAAATGCTGGATTCCCATGTGGCTGACTGCAGTTCTAGTCCCAGACCTGGCTGCTTGAAACTCACGCCAGGTGTGGGTGTGTCCAAACTCCTGAGAGGAGCGTGGAGGAGAGAGGATTGCTGTGTGGTCGTTCCTCTCTTACTTTCTGTCTCTCTGGTGAGCGCACACACCTTATAGTAAAAATCTTTCTCAAACAAACAAACAAACAAACAAACAAAACCCTCTAGGGACCAGCAGTTAGCGTAATGGCTATGTCATTGAACTCCCATGGAGTCGACCGCGGTTTGAGTCCCGGACCCAGTGGCTTAAACTCACGCCCAGTGCGTGTGCACGCGTGCCCAAGATCCTGAGGGGAGAATGGAGGAGAAGGGATTGTGGCATGGCCATCCCCCCTTTTTTTTTGATTTCTTGCTTTCTGTCTCTCTGTCTCTCTCTGTCTTTCTGGCGAGCACACGTGCCCTATAGCAAAAAGCTCTCAAAAAAAAAAAATAATAAAAGAAAAGAAAAAGAAAAAGAAAAAGTCTCTATTTAGACCTGCTGGTCTGTCTGTGGAAAACCCTGACTAATACCGTGCTCAGTAAATGATGACCACCGTTGTGAGCGCTGACTCAGCAGAGTGTGGGCCTGGTTTGGGCAATGACTAGCTTAGAGCTTTATGGGTCAGGGCAACGGGCTTTATTCCAAGGAAATGAAAGTTAGGAGCTTCTGTTAAAAATTCCTGAGTTTGGGGACCAGCAGATAGCATAATGGTTATGTCGCTGGACTCCCACGTAGTAGACCACGGTTCAAGTCCTGGGCCTGGCAGCTTTATACTCAGACCAGGCACATGCGTGCGTGCCCAAGATCCCAAGAGGAGAATGGAGGAGAAAGTATTGTGGTGTAGCCATCCCCCATGGGGGAGGGGGGTGATCTCTCACTTTCTGTCTCTCTTTGTCCCTCTGGCAAGTGCACATGCTCTTTAACAAAAATCTCTCTGAGTAAAAAAGTGACTAAGTTTGAGAGATAGTAGGTGGCATGGTGGTCAAGGCCCTGGACTCCCACATGGCTGACCAAGGTTTGTGTCTTGGACCTGGTGGTTTGAATATCAAGCTGGGTGTGTGTGTGTGTGTGTGTGTGTGCCCCAAATCCCAAGAGGACAGAGGAGAAAGGATTGCATTGTGGCCATCCCTGTCACTGTCTCTTTCTGTAACTCTCCAGCGAGTGCATGCACCGGATGACAAAAACATTATAAAAAGTCCTGAGTTCGGAGTCCGAGTCTGGAGATAAACACACGGTGCACCAGCCTGTCCTCTTTCCTCACCTCCAAGAGGGAGGTCCTGGCACAGGGGTAGAGTCCCAGGCCTAGGTCAGGGGGCCTGGCCTTGCCTCCTGGCAGAGTCACCAACACGCTGTGTGACCACGGGCAAGTCTCTGACCTTCTCTGCTTTTTTATTTTTTTGCTTCCCGAGGGAGATGAGGTGTGTGAGGTGGTTCCCATCTCGGAGCCCGAGTCTGGAGTTTCCTCTGGGGCTTCCCTTCCAAGAGCAGGCTTCTCGCCGGGGTGTTCACTGCGGGTGTCTGTTTCTGCCTCCTCAGCGGCTCCAGACTGGCCTGCTCGTGTTTGTGCTGAGGAGTTCAAGTTCAGTCGCTGCTGTTTTATCGGGGGCTCTGACCCTAGCCTGACCCACACCCATGCTATTAGGACAGAGGCTCTGGGGTGTGCAGGAGCCAGGCTCCCGCAGGGCTCTGCGATGGGCTTCCCTTCCTGAGCCTGCCCCTTCCCTGCCAGCTGGACCTGGAGAAGGCGGGGGCCACGTGCGGGCTGGCCGCGCACAGCACAGGCGGCCCTTAAGCCGCCTAGTTTCTGACTCGGTCCCCAGCTTGCTTGCCGTCAGGGCCTTGGGCCATTGCTCCTCGGATGTTATCACCACGTTGTTTGTGCCCTGGGCCGCGTGGCCACTTTGCTCACATCACTGCTGCTTGGGTGCCACGCTGGTGGTGCTAGGGACCCAGTGTGCAGGCCACAGGTGCAGCTTGTGATCGTCCCCTCTGTGCATCAGCCACCTCACTACGACATCCTCAGGAAGAGCTATTGAGGGCCACCCCTGTGGTCTGGTGGTTAGGGAGCTAGACCCCACATGGCTGACTGTGCAGTTCGAATCCTGGACCTGGAGGCCCGACAAGTGCACCAGGCACGTGTGTGTGCGAGCGGGTTGTTATCATATATGAAATAAAATAAAGATGAAAAGCCTCATATCCTGACAGGAGGGAGAAATGGAGGGGATTGCAGGGTGACCATGGCCCATGGGGGGGGTGCTTTCTCCCTTGCTCTCTGTCTCTCTCTGGCAAGCATGTATGCCTTCAGCAAATTTTTTCCCCCTTTTTTTGGAGAGCTTTTTGCTATAGGGCGCGTGCGCTCACCAGAAAGACAGAGACAGAGAGACAGAAAGTGAGAAATCACCCCCCAGGGGGGATGGCCACGCCGCAATCCCTTCTCCTCCATTCTCCTCTCGGGATCTTGGGCACGCACACACACGTGCCTGGTGTGCGTTTAAGCCACTGGGTCCAGGACGCAAACCGCGGTTGACTACATGGAAGTCCAGCGACATAACCATTACGCTAACTGCTGGTCCCTTCAGCAAAATTTTAAAACATAAAAATGAAAGTTACTGAGGTCTTTCCTGTCTGTGGGTGTTACGGGGGGTTGTGGGTCCCAGCTCTGACCTGGGTGTCAGTGGGTTGTCAGTGACTTCGGATCCAAATGCTGAATGCAAGGTAGCGCCTGCAAGTCCGCCTGCCCCCACGGCTCTGGGAGTCCCGGCAGTTTCCTGAGCGCTCACAGCAGGGCTGTCACCTTCTCCACTCCTGACTGGCCTGCCCTCTTGTGGAATTAGCCTGCCTGTGAAGTCGCTTGAGGGCGGTGACCGCTGGCTCTAACGCTGCTTTTCTGTGGGGATGGTGTGTGAGGGGCATCTTCTGGCCTCTGCAGACTTGAGGGTCCGCAGGGCGCGTAGTTGCTCCCTGTGGCCAGACGGAGACCCTGGCAGAGGCCCCTGTTCAGAGTTGCCCTGGGTGGCTGGGAGGGACACGGTGCTGCCTGGAGCTGGGGCTCCTAGGGCCTTCCTGAGGAGTCCCCTGCCTTGGCCTGCAGCGTCTGTCCGGGACACAGGAGCATCAGTAACATTTAGTAAGACGTGTGCTGACTGCAGACAGTGGGAACTCGGAGGAAACAGGTTACAAAAATACATAAATAAATACAGAAATCAAATAAAGAAGCCGCTTGCAGCATTGCCCACTGAAAGCAGGTGGGTCAGCAGCAGCTCTAAGGAGCCACCGTGAAACTTCAGCCACGTGTGCTCACACCGGCCGGTCAGATCTGGAAATACGGCCTCTTCACGGGCCGTCAGGGCATCAGGGTTTCCGCCAGAATGCGAAGAACTTCGGGTCGTCGGGTTGGACGAAGTGACCGCCCTTGAAGGGACTGCCCACGGTATCCACCCAGTGAAAGGAATCATGCTGGCTATTTGTATAGAAAATCAAATAAAGATAAAAAAAAAAAAAGAAATGAGTCTGCTCTGTGGCTTCGTAGTTGAGGGAGCTGGAACTCGATGGCCTATTCATGAGTTAAGTCCTTGACCTAGCAGCTTGAGAAACATCCCGCAGGACTAGCAGTTAGCGTAATGGCTATGTCACTGGTCTCCCATGTAGTTGACCGCGGTTCGCGTCCTGGACCCGGTGGCTTAAACTCACGCAGGGCGCGTGTGCATGCGTGCCCAAGATCTCGAGAGGAGAATGGAGGAGAAGGGATTGTGACGTGGCCATACCCCCTGGGGGGTGATTTCTCACTTTCTGTCTCTCCATCTCTCTTTGTCTGGCAAGCGCATGCGCCCTATAGACAAAACCTCTCTCCCCTTCCCCCACCAAAAAAAAGAAAGAAGGCAAGCACATGCGCCCTATAGCCAAAACCTCTCCCCTCTCCCCAACCCCCCCCCAAAAAAAAAGAAAGAGACATGCCCAAATCCCAATAACATGAAGAAAATAGAGGAGAAGGGACTATGGCATGACCATGCCCACGGAGGGGTGCTTTCTCCATCTCTCTCTCTCTGGAGAGTGCACATACCCTATGGCAAGTTAAAGAAAAAGAAAGAAAGAAAGAAAGAAAAAAGGAAATGTGTTGGCTTGTTTGGTCTTCAGGTATAGCTGGATCTAGGAGTCTGAACACCGTGAGCAGAACTTAGACTCTCCCATCTGTTCTGCTTTCCTCTGCATCGGCTTTACTCCCAGGCAGGGTTTTTCCACTTGAGTGCTCCCATAAGTTCCAGGCTCATGTGTCTCCCATCACTATCAACCTCAGTAGAGGCAGAGCTGCTTTTTCTTCCTCTTCTTCTTCTCCCTTCTTCTTCTTCTTCTTCTTCTTCTTCTTCTTCTTCTTCTTCTTCTTCTTCTTCTTCTTCTTCTTCTTCTTCTTCTTCTCTCTCTTTTTTTTAAAGGTTTTTTGCTATAGGACATGTGTGCTCATCAGAGAGAAACAGACAGAGACAGTGAGAGGGAAAGTGAGAAATCACCCCTGGGGGGGATGGCCACGCAGCAATCCCTTCTCCTCTATTCTCTTCCTGGGATTTTGGGCATACATGCACACACGCCTGGCATGATTTTCAAACCACTGGGTCCGGGACTCCAACTGTGGGTAGCCATGTGGGAGTCCAGTGCTATAATCGCGATGCCACCTGCAGGCCTCAAGAGCTTCTTTTTCCCTTTAATCTCTTTGAGAGTTCTGGAATTGGGACTCCTTATTTTAATGCACTTGCCTGTCACTGAAACAATTGCTATAAAAAATGGGAGTGAAATATACAAATATACTTCCCTTCCCATGGCATGGAGTCGGGCTGCATGTGGCTCCATCTGAACTCGGACTGAGAGTGGAGCAGGGGCAGAGTCCCCACAGTAAAGCAAGGGATTCTAGCAGAAGAAAGGAGAATAGATACCAGGCAGGTAAAACATTTCCGGTGTGGGGGCCAGCAGGTGGCATAGTGGTTAAGGAGCTGGACACTCCCAAATGGCCGACCACAGTTTGAGTCCCAGACCTGGTGGCTTGCTTTCTCGCTTTCTCTTTCTCTCTCTCTGTCTCTCTCTGGTCAAGTTAAAAAATAAATGAATGAATAAACAAAATTAAATACATAACTCTTTAAAAATTGTAAACAGCTCCTGGCAGGTGGTGTGGTGGTTAGAGTGGCTGGACTCCCACATGGTTGATCATTGTCCTGGACCTGACAGCTTGCTTTCTCACTTTCCTTCTCTCTCTCTGTCTCTCTCTGGTCAACTTCAATAAAATAAATAAAATAATGACAATGAATAGAAATTCAATAAAATAATTCTTAAAAAGAAGTAAATAAAGCAAAACAAAAAACAAACTTCCGGGGTGTGTTGAGTCTGTCTAAATCCCTCTCTGGGAACAACCGAAGTTCAAGCCGGGGTCCCAGCTACAGCTAAATGTCAGTCCAGGTGCGTGAAGGCCCCGGTGACAGGACCCGTGATGGCCTGTGACCCCAGGGCAGCCATTCCAAGTGCTGGACGGGCCAGCAACCTTTGAGGGGACTTGTCTTGACAGGATGAGTAGCTCTAAAAGGAGTCTCTCTCTTGGAGATTGAAATAGAGAATTTCTTGGGCCAGCAGGTGGCATGGTGGTTAAGCTGTTGGACTCCCACATGGCTGACCATTGTTTGAATCCCAGACTTGGCTCCCCTTCTCGTCGACTCTCTCTGGTTAAATGACTAGTTCTTTTTCAAAAAACAAATGGAGACTTTCTGAGAGGTGTCAATTTGCAGAAGAAACGGGGGGTGGAGAATCCTGGGTGGCTATGTCAATATACACATGCACCAAACCCGGGGAGCGGTCAGTTCAGCAGAGACCGGGGAGCACCCAAGAGAAGCAGAGAGGGGGTTCGGCCCTGGCGGTGCAGGGGTGGGACTTCTGCAGCACAGGAGCTATGTGGAAGGCCTGGGTTCAGATCCCAGGTCGACCTCAACCTGCTGGTGTGCCCTCACGCACCTGCGCTCCTGGCTGGCTGGGAGACTGGGAGGCTGGGAGGCTGGGAGGCTGGGAGGAGCATTTCAGCATGGCAAACCCTTAGCAAGGGAATCTCTCTCTCTGTCTGTCTCTCCCTCACTCATGAAAGAAAGAAATTGAGAAATATATATAGAGAGAGATGCAGAGAGAGAGAGAGAGAGGCAGGGGCCTTGGGGGAGATGCGGCAGTCTGGGAGGGGGCCGCACTGCAGAGAAACTCCGATCCCGATGGGAGCCCAGTCTGAGACGCTACGACTGAGGCCCTCCCCCACTTCCACCCAGAGACTTCATAGCCAGAATGCACTTCCGTGAAACATCACATAACTGATTTATTTCCAACTACGGACTGATTTAAAGACGAATACTAATGCAAGAGCAGGGGAGGACGTTTTCAGATGGTCTCACTCGTAGCTCGTGTACGTTCATTTTTTAGTCTATTATTTTCTCTTCAGATGATAGTCTTCGCGGCCTCCCTCATAGTCACCTCTCCTCCTCTTCCTTCAGAGATCCTTGATTTTGTTCTGGGATCTAAGGAATTCAGTGCTGGCCCCATGGCCTAGTGGTTAAGGGATTCAGACCCCACGTGGCCAACCCCAGTTCGAATCCCAGTCTTTGTGCTTGAACAAACTCGCTGGGCGTGAGCGTGTACGAGCTCCGAATCGCCACCGGATGGGGACATGAGAGGGTGGGGTTGTGGCATGGTCACGCTGCGGGGGCGGGAGGCGTGGGTGCTTTCTCCCTCCTTCTTTCTCTCTCTGTGGTGAGTGGTGCACCTCTGACAATTAAGAAATAAATAAGTCAGTAACTCAAATGTTGCAGAGCTCTGGCCTCCACTTGCCTAGCTCCTGGCTTGCCTGGACCTCCGTGGCGTCCTCGTTCTGTTGCCAGCAGTTGGTAGGAACAAGCGTGTCGCTTGGTCTTGGCCTATGGGATGGGTGGGGAGGTCTGTGGAGGGCTTTGGGGAAAGTGGCTTAAACTCCTAAGGAAGAGCCTGGGAGAGAAAGTTCCTACTCCCATCCGACATCTAAAAAAATCCGGATGTGATGTCTGCTAGGGTCCAGAGTGAACGGGGACAAGCAGCAGGGCCTTGCCCGTCTTTGGGTGACCTTCCCCGTGGCTGGAGCCACTCACCGCTTCCTCTCGTCTTTTGCGAGATGATAATACAAGTCTCATTGTTTCAGGTTTTATTTCCCCTTTATTCCCAAGGTATTGTCATTGGTGCGAAAATACACACTAGGCGAATGAGCTGAGTCAGAAGCGACTTTAGATTCAGTGGCACTCTCGGTTCACACAGCGGGAAGGACACGGACGTGAAGTCGGCTTCTGTCCAGTGCCGTTGTTGACAAGCTGGGGACCCCGCACAAGCGATGTCCTCTTGTTCAGTGTCACTCTCACGGAGTGAGAGGAAACAACATGTCAGAAATGGCGGCGGCTGAGTTCCCGGTGTCTCGGCTGCTGGGTCAGTGCAGTCGCAGCTGGGGTGACCTATGTCAAAGTGGCGCCCCTGGCAAGGAGGTCTCAGCTCGGGCGTGGAAGGCCCTCACTTCCTTGTGGCACTCCCGGGGGTGGGAGTGGGCTGAGTGTCTTCCTGAAGTCACTCCCCGGCCCCGCATCAGGTCCCAGCTCTCCCTCGGGGGCGATGGTCACCTTGTTCTCTTCCATGACCCTCCTGTGAATCCACCTCCCACGGACTGTGAAGATGAGTAAGGAGAACCTGGACCACTACCCAGCCACGGGAGACCACGGCACGGGTGTGGACCATTACTCTGTAGACTGGTCATGAACAAAAAAGAAATAACACGTTTTGTGGGAAGTGAGATACTGTATTATGAGAGACTGGTCATGAACAAAAAAGAAATAACACGGTTTGTGGGAAGTGAGATACTATATAATGAATGGCACAGAGAAGGCCCCAGAAAAACCAGCCATTCTGGTTATTATCCAGACGGGAAAGGTATGGTCTTTTGTTTTCAGTGGTATTACGTTACAGACTACAGAAAAGATAAATAGAAGCAAAATACAAAGCAAGACCTGAGAGGTAAACCTGAGTCAGATCATGGGGGAGAAGGGGACATGAGATGTAAGAGTTCAGAGGTAAGAGGGACGGGCAGGGGGCGTGGTGGGTAAGGTGCTGGACTCCCACATGGCCAACCATGGTTTGAGTCTTGAACCTGGCAGCTTGTTTCCTCACTCTCCCTCTCTCTGTTTGTCTCTCTGGTCAAAATTGAAGAACAATGATAATAAATAAAGTTAAAAATAAATAAACCTTTAAAAATATTTAAAAAGAGTTCAGAAGTAAGAAAAGCTTAATGATCAAAAAAGGTTATGAGGGGGACCAGCAGTTAGCGTAATGGCTATGTCACTGAACTCCCATGTAGTCGACCGCAGTTCGAGTCCTGGACCCGGTGGCTTAAACTCATGCTGGGTGCATGTGCGTGTGTGCCCAAGATCCTGAGAGGAGAATGGAGGAGAAGGATTGCGGTGTGGCCATTCCCCTGGGGGGTGATTTCTTGCTTTCTGTCTCTCTGTCTCTCTCTGTCTTTCTGGTGAGCATATGTTTTCTATAGCAAAAACCTCTCAAAAAAAAAAAAAGGATATGAGATTATGGCTAATTTTTATAATGTTCTGAATGTTTCAAATTACCTGCAAAAAATATCTATTACTTATCTAATCACATAAAGTATGTACTTGGGCTAGCAGGTGGTGGGGTGGTAAGGCACTGGATTTCCACATGGCTGATTGTGGTTCAAGTCCTGGACCCTGACGCTTGAAAAACACAAGTAAATAGATACATACATAAGTAAATCAATGTTTAAAATAATAGTGTGTACTGTTAAAAACACAAGTAAATAGATACATACATAAATAAATCAATGTTTAAAATAACAGTGTGTACTCTGCAACAAATAGTTTAAAGGAAGGAAACAACAGAATATAAAAAATGTCCATTGCAGTTTTTTCTAGTGTTCTTAATTTTTTCTTTATTCATGGCCAAAGTTTTTTTTTGTTTTGTTTTGTTTTTTGCCAGAAAGACAAAAAGAGACAGACAGAAAGTGAGAAATCACCCCCCAGGGGAATGGCCACACCGCAATCCTTCTCCTCCATTCTCCTCTCTGAATCTTGGGCATGCACGCACACGTGCAAGCTGCTGGATCTGGGACTCGAACCGTGGTCGACTATATGGGAGTCCAGCAACATAGCCATTACACCAACTGCTGGTCCCAAGGGGCAGCCCTTCTACCTTGCCTTTCAGGTAAGAGTTCTCCCCTTCCTCTCAGAGGATGGAATGGAACCTTTACTCATCTCTCATGGGGTAGTTTGCTTTGTACACTTTTCTTAAGAAATTTGCTTTTGGGACCAGCAGGTGGCATGGTGGTTAAGGCACTGGACACTCCCACATGGCTGACCACAATTAAAATCCCTGACCTAGTGGCTTGCTTTCTCCCTTTCCCTCTCTCTCTGTGTCTCTCTTTGGTCAAATTAAAATAAATAAAATTAAATAGGTAATTCTTTTTTAAAAAAATAAAATAAATTTGCTTTCACTATCCTAAAAAAAAAAAAAATAGGATGCATATGAGAGATAGAGGGTCCGGCAGGTGGCGTGGTGGTTGAAGGTGCTGGATTCCCACATGGCCCACCACGGTTCGAGTCCCAGACCTGGTGGCTTGCTTTCTCATGTTCTGTCTCTCTCTCATTCTGTTCCTCTCTGGTCAAATTCAAAATAAAATAAATAAATAAAGATAAAATATTCTTTAAAAAAAGGAAAGAGGTAGAGAAAAGCCTTCTCCATGGGTTCTGGCCATACCACGATCCCCTTCCTCCAGGGCACTGGGCGGGGGCACTTGTCTGTCTGCAGATGCCAACCCCAGTGGCCATGGGGGAGTTGGCTTCTCTTGAGCAGGGCGTTACCGCTGCGCCTCGGACTTGGCTCTCCTTTCCACAACAGCGAAGAACTCGCAATCACACAGTCAGTGGCT
>NW_006160088.1:2549654-2551269 GCF_000334495.1 Tupaia belangeri chinensis | reverse complement strand
TGTGTAGCCACACGGGAAATGACAATACTTGCTTCGTTAGTGATCAGACATCGGGTGAGCCTTGGCTTTCCATCCTTCCCAATGTTCCATGATTACTGCAATAGTTTGTGCAATAAAACAAACAAACAAACAAACAAAAAACACAAAAACTGATGAAACCCTGAGAAGTCAGTGTGAAGTTTGACCCAAACGTCGGGTCTTTGTGTGGCTGTAGGAGTGTGTGCTGTCTCTGTAAGCCCTGGCAGATCCCCAGCACCGATCCTTTGTCGCCCTCAGGAAGCCAGGGCGGGAAAGGCCCAGTTCCTTGATTTGGCTAGGGGTGGGACCATCCTCTTCCCTGGGGCTGCTGGGGCTTGCAGAGTTCCCCAGGTCTTCATGGAGACTGGATGTGGCTTGTCTGTTCTTTTCCAAAATCTGCATGCCCAAGATCCCAGGAGGAGAGTGGAGGAGGATTGCGGTGTGGCCATCCCCCCACTTAGGGCGTGATTTCTCACTTTCTCTCCCTTCGTCTAACTCTTCGGAAAGCTCACGTGCCTGATGGCAAAAATCTCTCTAAAAACAGAATCGCTAGCAGATACTGCACTCAGGCGACAGAGGAGAAAGTGAGAGAACCCCTCCCCACGTGGGGTAGTCACCCTCCAGCCCTTTCAGGGTTGTGGGCACGCCTGCCCACATGCGCTGGTGTGCTTCTTGAGCTGCTGGTCACCGCTGGAACCCCGCAGCTGGCCGCGTGAGAGCCAGCAGGCTTACCCACCACCCACGGGCTGCCCCGGCTGCTCTTCGGTGTTCCTCTCACTGAGGTTCGATGCTGTTTGTGAAATGCATACCAGCCTCGGAGGAAAACGGCCTGCCTAGCGTGTTTCCGCAGCTGCTGGGCGAGGCCAGGGGCCAGGTGCTGTAGCAGGCACCGCTCGGTCCTCCCACCAGTTCGGGACTCGGTGACATCTCCTCGTTAGGTGCCGCCGTTGGCAGATCCCGAAGCCTGGGGCCAGCCCGCGTGCACTGGAGAGCAGGCCTGCGGTGGCCTCTGCAGGCAGCGCCCGACCCCGCCCGAGCCCCCGGCGTGCAGCGGGCCCCGGGCACTGGCGCGGAGAGCTCGCGGGCCTGCAGGGGCCAGCTCCCGCCCCGCTCAGCCCCGCTCTTCTCCGGGGCCGTCTGTAACAGGGCGGGGAGGGACGGGTCCCTGGGTGTCGCGGTGCAGACCCGCTCAGCTGCGTCCGGTTAGCGGGGACAGGCTCTGCACGGAGCCGGCCGCGTAATGGGGACCATGTTCGCCCTAATGGGAAGCAGCCGCCGCGCCCCGGCCGAGCCTCTTCCCACGGGGCCGAGAGCAGCCGAGATAAAACGGAAGAGCCGCGAGAAGCGCTTTGATTCCAATACGAAACAAATTATTCCTCCCGGAATGGAACAAAATAAGTCAGAGGGAATCTCGCGGCAGTCATCCGCCCCGCAAGGCCGCCCGCGGTGCTGGGCAGCTCGGTGCACGCGGCGGGCGCGGGGGCGTCTGCGGGCTGCGGCAGTGAGCCCCACATCCCAGCCAACCGCCCGCAGGGCCCTGGTCCTTCAAGGCAGTCGGGCCCTCTGCGGCTGGGGGGGCCGCCCTCAACCCCACCCC
>NW_006160088.1:2542463-2549604 GCF_000334495.1 Tupaia belangeri chinensis | reverse complement strand
GTTTTTTTTTTTTTTTTTTTTTTTTTTTTTTTGAGAGGTTTTTGCCATAGGGCGCGTGCGCCCGCCAGAGAGAGACAGAGAGACTCAAAGCAAGAAATCACCCCCCCCCCAGGGGGGATGGCCACACCGCAATCCCTTCTCCTCCATTCTCCTCTCGGGATCTTGGGCACGCACGCGCATGCACCCTGCGTGAGTTTTAAGCCACCAGGTCCGGGACGTGAACCGCGGTCGATTACGTGGGAGTCCAGCGACATAGCCATTATGCTAACTGACAGGCTTCTTAAAGCCCACATGGCTGGGCCTGGTACCCAGGGTGACTGCACCTGTAGGTGGGGTCAGTGACCTTGAGAATTCGCATTCCCAGGTAATGCTGGGGCACCCCCGGTGCAGGGGCGCGACACCTGGTGAGCCACCTGACAAATATGGAGACAGGAGTAGTGGGTGGCAAAGCCCCTGCCCCACTCTCCTGTCCCTGTCCCAGAGTGCAGGTGATGAGTCCCAGAGACTCAGCAGGGGTGAACTCCCGGTGACAGCCCAGAGGATCCACCACTTGAAGGTGCCTGGCTTCTGAATCCCCTTGGAGCCTAGTTTTTTAAGTGGTCAGCCTTGTCCTACAAGCCCAGTCATTCTTCCTCAACACCCCGCTCGAGAGACTGAAATTGCCCAGCAGCAGCGAGGGGGTCTTTGGAAAAAAACTGGAAACAGCATTTGGACTCCAGGCAGCCCCTCTGGATAATGCTTCTGCTCCAGCTTTCCATCCCAGAGAGCCTGGAGCTGAAGCAAGAATCCCTTTAATATGCAGGACCCATGCAAGGCCAGGCCTAGAGGGGTCATGGTGCACTGCTGTCTGAGGCAGGCTCTCCCCAGTGAGACCTCTGTTTTACCTCATGGCTTCCACATCACAGATACTTTTGAAATCCCTGCCGATTGGCTGATTAATAGTTTAGGGAAAGCTCTGAGGATTGGAAACAAAACAACGCAAAATAAAGACGTTCTGTAACTCTGTGATGGGCTAGGATGAGGTGTCGGGGTTTGCCAGGCCCCTGTGGTCTCCTGAAGGTCAGGAAAGTGTCAGAGGCTCCTGGATGGGAAGCCTGAAACCTGGGGCTGCCGCTGGGATCACACAGTCTGTGTGATTCAGTGCGAGGAGATGGGAGACCGTGGGGCAGGCTGGAGACCTTGGAAAAGAAAGGCCAGGTGATCCATGAGGACCTGGAGTCAATCGAAGCCATAGGGAGTCATCCTTCGTTCTAGTGGCCCAGGGTCCTCCACAAAATGCAGGCAGGGTTCTTGGGAATTTTACATATATTGACATCAAGAGGTTGAGAAAATGTCAAATGTGAGTAATTATGACATTTGAAATTTGGATTAGGATATCAGCCTCCAATTTAGATGAAAATAAAAAATGGGCAACCCATTAGATTTTTTTCTTTTTTTTGGACAGGTGTTTTTTTTTTTTTGCTATAGGGCACATGTGCTCCCCAGAAAGACAGAGTGAGACAGAGAGACAGAAAATGAGAAATCACCCCCAGGGGGGATGGCCACACTGCAATCCCTTCTCCTCCATTCTCCTCTCGGGATCTTGGGCACGCACGCACACACACTTGCCCGGCGTGAGTTTAAGCCACCAGGTCCAGGACTCGAACCACGGTCGACTACCTGGGAGTTCATGCTGGTCCCAAGAACTCATTAGATTTCAATAATTTTCTTCTTAATTGGTTATTTTGGGACGATGACTTTAGGAAATGGCTAAGTTGTCTGACGGTCTCCTGTCTGGTTATTGAGGTGCTTCTCATCCCTAACTGCCAGGCACTGAAAACTTCCCGACGACGCCCTGACTATGCTGTAGAGGTTGGGTCTGGGTGCAATATAGCTTTAAAACCATGGTTATTGAGGTGCTTCTCATCCCTAACTGCTAGGCACTGAAAACTTCCCGGCGCCCTGACTACGTGGAGTCTGGGTGCAATATAGCTTTAAAACCATATGGCCATTTGGGAATACAATAGGATAAGAAGCCTCCAGCTGTTGGTGAGTGCCTGGAGGGACCAAGCAGAAACACATTCGATTTGGGGCATTTGCTGAGCCCAGTTGGGTGCTATGACTGCTCTCTCCTAACAGGAAGGAACTAGCACAGACCTTCCCCCTGACAACTGCTTCTGTTGATAGGTCCAGGGGTGCACCTCCAGAACGGGCCCTGACCCAGTGAGACAGCCAGGTTCCCCCACAAAGGAACATAGATCAATACTCGGAAATTATAGTTATAATTAGGGCATTTCTCTCTTCTTTAATTACTGGATGGTGCATGTGCTTGCCAGAGAGAGAGAGAGACAGAGACAGAGAGAGAGAGAGAGGGAAAAGGACGAGCACCTCCCAGTGGAACATGGTCATGTCGCAATTCTTTCTCCATTTCCCCAGACCTTTGGGATTTGGTGCGTGCACGAAGCTGGTGTATTTTTCTAGCTGCCGGAGGTGGGATATGAACTGTGGTCAGCCACGTGGGATCTGGCTTCCTTAGCTACCAGGTCACTGACTGGTCTGGGGCTCTTCTCTTGAACAGAGCAGAGGAGAGTCCTGGACAAAGCAACAAGAAAACTCGGTTCTTATCATCTGTTCAACCCTTATTTCAGGCAAGCTCTCCCGGAAGTCTGGCTGCCACCCTGCGTGGACTCCATGGGTCCCCCACCACTCTTTATAACACCTCTTCTACCTATCTGGTTCGAGACGGCTCTGGTGGAGTTACATTATCTGTGACCAAAGAGGCCTGACACGTGCACAGACAACAGCACAACAAAAGCACATAAAAACAAACACAGAGTCACCCCCCAACACACATACTCTCACACATGCATCCGGTGTTTGAACCAGGCTCTTTGGAACGCCATGTGGTCCCAATGGAAGATTCTTTGGAATTTTTATTTTTCCAGAGTCCACTTGAAGAAACTTCAGTTTTAAATTCAATTGGGAACAGCAGTGCTTTCCGAATGTGGTTCCACGGGCTTCATCAGAATCACCTGGAATAACCACATTCTGCACATAGGTTGCCAGGCACCATTTCCAGAGGCAGACGCTGTCTAGTTTGAAGAGGATCTTGAAATCTATGCTTTAAAAACTTTCTCCATGATATTTTGATGTGGAGTTGAGGCTACTGGGATCAGACTGGTTAGGTTAATTTTTTTTCTTTTTTAAAGAATCATTCATTTGGGACCAGCAGTTGGCATAATGGCTATGTTGCTGGACTCCCACATAGTTGACTGGAGTTCAAGTCCCAGACCTGGTGGCTTAAGCTCACGCTGGGTGCATGTGCGTGCGTGCCCAAGATCCCAAGAGGAGAATGAAAGAGAAGGGACTGCGGCGTGACCATCTTCCCCCCCCCCGGGGGTTGGGGTGATTTCTCGTTTTCTGTCTCTCTCTGTCTTTCTGGCGAGTGCATGCGTCCAATAGCAAAAACAAACAAACAAACAAACAAACAAACAACAAAAAACAAACAAAAACCTCTCCAAAAAGAATCATTCATTTTATTTTTCTTTTTAAAAAAATTTGCTTTAGGTCACATGCACTCATCAGAGAGAGAGAGAGAGAGAGAGAGAGAGAGAGAGAAAGAGAGAGAATAAGAAGGCAAGCTGCCAGTTCCAGGACTCAAACTGTGGTTGGCCATGGGAGGGAGTCCAACATCTTAACCACCATGCCACCTGCTGGCCAGGTTAGGTTAATTTCTAAACTTTCTTTGTAGAGTTTTTGCATTCAGACTTGTGTGCTTACTGGAGAGAAAGAGACAGATACAATGAGAGGGAAAGTGAGAAATCACCCCCTGAGAGGATGGCCATTCTCTTCCTGGGATCTTGTACACGCACGTACACCCAGCATTATTTTCAAGCCACTGGCTCTGGGACTTGAACTGCAGTTGGCCATGTAATGTAACTGCTATGCTGTCTGCTGGCCCCTGCTTAGGTTAATTTTTAAAAAGAATTATTTTATTTAACTTTATTTATTTATTTAAATTTGACCAGAGAGGGATAGAGTGGGGTAGAGGGAGAGGAAGAGAGATGGAAAGTGAGAAAGCAAGTTGCCAGGTCCAGGACTTGAACTGCAGTCAGTCATGTGGGAGTCCAGTGCCCTTAACCACTACACCACCTGCTGGCCCTAATAATCTTTCCCAGATGGAGGTGGTGTTCCTATCAACCTGTCAATTCTAGGAGATGGACTTGAAGGTGGTTTTTTTTTCTGGGAGATGGAGTAGAGACTTGTGTATGGATGTAAGAAACAGAATGCAGGGACCAGCAGTTAGCGTAATGGCTATGTCGCTGGACTCCCATGTAGTCGACCGCAGTTCGAGTCCCAGACCCGGCAGTTTAAACTCACGCTGGGCGCGTGTGCGTGTGTGCCCAAGATCCCGAGAGGAGAATGGAGGAGAAGGGATTGCAGCGTGGTCATCCCCCCTGGGGGGTGGTTTCTCGCTTTCTGTCTCTCTGTCTCTCTCTGTCTGTCTGGCGAGCGCACATGCCCTATAGCAAAAATCTCTCCAAAAAAAGAAAAATAAGAAAAAAAAAAGAAACAGAATGAAGTGAAGCTCGGACTTGGTGGAAGACAGATGAACCTACAGCCAGGCCCAAAGAACCCTTCCAGCTTGGCTGCTTGAGCTGATTAAATGAACCAGATCATTTGCTTGGCCCTCTGAGCTCTGTAGACACAACCAAAAGAAAAAAAAAAGTGTCGGTGTGTGTGTGGGTGTGTGTGGGTGAAGCAGCAAATGTACCTTTTATTTTAGAAACAAAAATATCATTTCTGACCCAACAATAGCCGGATTCCTGTGAATGAGGGGTTTGCATATTTTCCTGTTTTAACGGTTCTAGTATAAACAGCCCAAGCCCAGGCCTGATTGTCAGTAGGTCCCGAGCAGCCCAACCAGCATGCTGGAAATGACTCTTTCGCCCCTGAGAACCTGGACCCGGCTTAGTGCCAGGATTCGGGCTTGTGTTTAACAGTAGCAGTGGGGTCAGGAGTTGAGGGAGAGGGCAACTGCATGATCCCCAAGACCACAGCTCACTCCAGAAGCAGCAGCACAGCAGCTGCAGAGGCAGGAGGAGCCATGGATACCGTGTTGAGGGTTTCTTTGTACAGGCACCAGTGGGTAATTGATCTGAGTACGTAGAAAAGTTTGATGTGGTAGGCATTATTCTGATTTTTAGAATGAGGTTCAGAGATGTTGAGCAGCTATTCTGAGGTCGCACAACTTCTGTGGGGGAGATCCAGGATCAAATGGAAGCGTGTTTGACTCCAACCACTATAAGACAATACGCCCAGAAACCCGGTTGCAAATACTGTTTTGTGGGCAAGGCAGGGACACGAGGGTTTGGTCCTGGAAGCAGGTTAGCACAGCTCTTCAGTAACAGTGCTGGTTCCTGACTTCTGTGAGACATCTCTCCCATCACCCCAACTCCATTAGTCTCCAGCAGAGGGAGACAGTTGTCCGTAGGGACTAGAGGACCCTCTTCTAATTTAAGGCAATCTTAAATTCAGAGTGGATTTGGGTTTTAAGAATGAGACCATGGGCCAGCAGGTGACATGGAAGTTAAGGTGGCTGGATCCCTTATGGCTAACTGTGAGGTTCGAGTCCCAGAACCAGCAGCTTGAAAAACACACCAGGCACATGGGTGTGCACACCCCCAATCCCAAGAGGACAGTGGAGGAGAAGGGAATGTGGCCTGGCCATTTCCCCTGGCAGATGGTAGGGGGGTGGTAGCGGTTTCTCTCTCTCTCTTTCTCTTCCTCTCTCTGGTGGGCACATGCCCTATAGCAAAACAAAACAAAACAAAAGCCATAACAAAAAGAATGAGAATATGACTTTTCTTGTTAGGCTAGCTAAAGACTTGATATTTATCCATCAGCTACGGACTAGGTGTTTAGTGACCTAGTGAATGTGGCTAAGAAGACTTTCCTGGGCAGGAAACAAATATAATTGGTGCTGGTATCAAAAACGTATGGTTTAGGGGGCTGGCAGGCAGCACGGTGGTTAAGGCAGCTGGACTTCCACATGGCCGACCGAGGTTTGAGTCCCAGACCTGGCAGCTTGCTTTCTCACTTTCCTTCTCTCTCTCTGTTTCTGTCTCAAGCCAACTTCAATAAAATAATAATGATAATAATAATGATAAAAATGACAATGAATAAAGTTAAATAATTAAAAAAAAACTTACGGTTTATTCATATGAAGGATTATGAAGCAGCCACTGAAAAACGGTGACCTTTTATTTTTAATTGGCAGGAGGCTTGTGCCTTCACCAGAGAGAAACTGAGAGAGGGTGTTCACCCCCCCACACACACACACAGGGCATGTATGCACATACACCTCAGAGTATTTTTTTCAAGTTACCGAGAGCAGGATTTGAACCATAGTTGTGTGTGTGGGATCTGATTGCCTTAACCACTAGGCGATGGGGGTCAGCCCTGAAAATTTTTCAGAGTAAGGTATTAGGAAGCCCATATGGTGAAAGGTTTAAAAAAAGCAGGATATAAAACTTCGAATACTCTGTCAAATGTAGTGTGGAAATTAGATTTATTTTTACCGAACGTTGTAAATAAAAGATGGGAAGAATGTCCCTAAAGTGTTAGCTGTCTATCTTGTGGGGGAGGAGAGGGATTATTGCACGTTGTATTTTTTTAAGACATCTTCGGTGTTTTATTTTGCCAGTTTTCATCCGTTTGGGTTCTCTTTGTAAGTGGGGGGAAGTGACACGTGAGAAGTCCTAGGACATATCGCTGGAAACGCGCAGGTATGACTCCTGAGTAATTGTTACCCTAGCTGGCATGGAGCGGATTCCACCAGGCTGGATTCTGCCTCACCGCCGAGGGCTGGTTCGACAGCGAGGAAGAGCCACCAGGGATCGGCCGCCAGAGCAGACCTGATCCGGGGCCCATGCGGTGCCGTCAGGAGCTGGAACCTTTATGTGTTGGTGGAGACACTTTTAATTTGGGCAGACGAGTGTCCCGCGGGGAACAGCGGCAGCCACGGGCCCAGACGACGATGGGAGGTGGAGGGCTGGATCCCCTGGGCGCTGGCCGCACGTGGGCGCGCGTCAATGCAGTGGTGGCTCAGGGTAAAGGGACCCGAGCCCTTTACTGCTGGTGGCCTGCGGCGAAGGGCCTG
>NW_006160088.1:2541768-2542422 GCF_000334495.1 Tupaia belangeri chinensis | reverse complement strand
CGGGGCCGTCTGGGACCCACCGGAAGCCGCCAAGCAGGGGATCCGCGGCGCAGAGCTCCGGCTCGCTGCGCAGCCCTGGTCGGGGCGCCCGGAGTCTCCTGGGTCGGAGCCGACCGCGACATGCGGAGTTGCTTTGCAAGGGGGGAAGGAACGGCGCGCACACCTGGGGTCCGCGGAGAGCGCGGTTGAGGTGTTCTGCTGGAGCCTCCCTCTAAGGTGAGGCTCCTGGGCTGCGGAGGGAGGTGGCAGTGTTGTCACTTGGTGCCAGCAGAGGGCAGCCTCGAGGCTGCGAGGCCGCAGGGCGACCTCGCCACACCGCGGTCTCCCTTCCACCGCCCGGACTCTGCGGAGCGAGGGCGACCTTGGAGCCCGGAGCCCAGCGACCTCAGCCCTCAGTAACCGGACGCCCACACCCAAGGGCACCCTGCGAGATGTGGCAAAGCGACAGCCCCCGGCAACCTCGCTGTGGGACCGCGAGGGCCGGCAGGGGTGGGGTGGTGTTGGTACCAAAAGCCTCAAGAGGCGAACAAAAAGACGGAAGGCCCAATGCGCACACACACATGCATGTTTTTAAGCAATTGATTCCAAGCGTGCAGATGCTGGTGAGACCTAGGCTGGTCTTCGCGACTTCAGCCAAGGAAGCCACAGGCCAGG
>NW_006160088.1:2539131-2541696 GCF_000334495.1 Tupaia belangeri chinensis | reverse complement strand
GCTCATGGGCCGGGAGGTTAGGGAAGCCACAGTGGCCGGCGACTAGTCATTCTGTACAAAGGGCAGGTGGGATCGGGTCTAGTACCGGCGGTAGAGATTCGAGCGCGCAGATCAATGAGTTCAAGTTTCGTCGCGCTCCGGCTCCAACGCGAGGCTCCTGGGTTTATAGTTGGGGTGAAAAGCAATCCATTCGTCGGGCATTTGGCTGATGTGCCTTGGAGACCCAGGTCCTTCGGTTGCGCGTGGGCGGCGCCGACCCTGGAAACATCCGGAGCTCCTCGGGGCACTCCAGCTAGTACTGGGCTTCCCGACCCTGGCGCTCGGGTCCCCTGACTCCGGAAGAGTGCGCTCACCAAGAACGAATTGAGACCCGCACAAGGCGCGGGCCGCCAGACCTGGGACGGCTGGGGCCACCAACCAGATCCACGCCAGTATTCACAGCGGCTGGGCTCTTCGGCCTCAGTCTCTCACAGACTGTGCAGACGGGCACCCACTGACTGACCTCAGTCTGATCTGTAAAATGCGAAAGAACATTCCCCCGGGGTGGTTGTGAAAATCGTGTTTGTGAAAGGTGTAATTATGATCAGGCCAGCCAGCCCTGTCCCTACCTGTGCACAAACAAGACAGATGCTAGAACAGTCTGCAAACGCGTACACATGCACATCACACGTGTGTACGCGCGCATACCCGTCTTTCTAGACCTTCAGGTGCACACGTGTATTCATGTACAAGCACACGGATACAGAGTACCTCCTGCAGTCGCGTGCAATGTGCACACTGCAGAGAACACGACTGTCCGTGCCCGGAGGCACCATGTGCACACGCTCAGGCGACCCGTTTCACCGACCCGGGTCAGTGCCACCCGGGGAGTAGGGTCTCAGTGCCCGCCTTGGGTGCGGAAAAACCCGGATGCAGGTTTGCTGGTGAGCACCCGGCGCCGCCGGCCGTCGCTATCTCCCTTCTGCCGGCGGGTGTGCAGCTCCAGTTTCAGCGCGGACGGAGACCCCAGAGCCGGCTGCAGGGGGAGGGCGCGGGAGAAGGAGGCGTGGAGGGCGCGAAGGTGCAGGGCCTCACCCTGCGGGTCTGTGGCTCTTTCTTGCGCCCCCCGCAGGTCGAACCCCCGCGGAAGATAAGGAGGATCTCCGGGCCGGGAAAGGCAGCTAGAGGTCCCCGACCCTCACAGGCCATGTGAAGGGAGTCGAACCAAGGACTCGTCCACAGCCTGGGAAAATAATGCGCCGCAGAGTCCGGTTAGGCTGCGGCGGGGCCCAGGAGGCTACGAGGCTACGGGGTGCCCGTGGGCGGCGCGCAGGGCAGCGGGATCTGTCCTTTTTTTCCTGGGCAAGGATTCTGAGTGGCACAGCACTCGCATCACCCAGGTGTCTCCGAAGGGGACTCCGTGTAACCTGGGAAGTTCAAGGCCAGCGCCCCAAAGGCAGAGCCGCCAGGCCCGAGAGCAGAGGAACCCGGGTTTCTAACTCACAGAAAGAGACTGCGAAGGGTCACGAGGCTCTTGGGTCTTCTCCGCACTTCCCTGGGCCGGGATGGACAGACAGACAGCAGGGCGCCGCGCAGAACACTGCAGGCCCAGCGCGCCAAGGGTCTCCGTGGCTGGCCGAGAAGGCACAGAGGAGCGCGCCCCCCGGGTTCGGATCCTGCCTGCCAACCGAGCCCGGGTGGTGAACGCCAGAGTCGCAGCCAACATGGAGCACGGTTGCTCTCCTGGTTGTCGCAACCGGCGAGGGGCCACTGTCCCTGGCCAGGTCCAGGGCCCTCCAGCAAACGACGCTGTGGCTACAGGATCCAAGAAACTTAGTGGTAGTGGGTTTTGAGGGGAAATGCGGATTCGTGGCTCACGTGAGGTGAGGCCAAACCCTGGCTTTGTAGCCTGTTCCAGGGATCCACGAGGCTCGAGGTTGGAAACCGCCCTGCACAGGGTTGAAAGGAGCCGGTGGGCCGGCCCCGCCGCCCCCTCCCTCGGGATCCGCGGGGCCCTGACCCGGCCTTTATCTCGGCGCGGTCAGCAGTCGCGGGGGCTTCAGGAAGGAGGACAAAGGCCCGGTGTCACTGCGGGCGGGGGCTCGGTTTCCTGGCTCTCTGCTCACGCTCGCAGTCTTTAGCGGTTGTTGGGGGAGATTTTTTAAAAATATGTGTCGAATTTCCTTTTTTTCTTCCCTAGAAACAAAAAGAAGCAAAAGGCATGTTCTTCTTCCCTGCTTGACCACAGAGATGAAGCTTCCCCGGGATTGCCCTTCCTCTGCTCCCCCTGCCTGGACAAGTAGTTTTCCTCTTTGCAGGCAGGGAAACCGGGAACGGTTTAATGGATTGGTTTGACAGTGTTATTACCGAGGACGACCGGGCAGGCTGGTCCCAACGTGGAGTGCGCGGCTCCGGCGGACACCGCCCCGTGCGCTCGGGCACCTTTGGGAACCGTCAAGGCCTCCCTCCCGCGCTTCTCCTCCCGCCCTAACTCCGCGCCCGCCGCCCACCACCCGCAGTCCAGAGCACGCTTCGCTCAGAAGCGCCGAGTCAGTCCTTTAAAGTTGGCCGGAGGGCCCGGCCGGC
>NW_006160088.1:2538416-2538932 GCF_000334495.1 Tupaia belangeri chinensis | reverse complement strand
GGGTGGCTGGCCTCCAGTCCCCGGTCTTCTTAGAGAAAACCTCTAGACCCTTGAAGATCGCCCTCGGAGAAGCGAGAGGGCGGTTGGAAGAGGCCCAGCAGAGCCTGGAACTCATGAACTCAACGTCTGTGAGCTCTGGGGCAGCGGCAGCAGGGTGCGCCTCGCACTTGGGCAAGGACCTACGCAGGGTGAATGCGATCGCCCGCCCTCGCATGGACCCCGAACAGAGCCCGTGGTCTGGGCTCTGGGGACGGCCATGGCCATGAGTTAGGGTGTCCACTACAGAGTCTGATTAAGTCCTTCACTTCCTTCCGTCTTTCCTTCCTTTCTTCCTATAGGGCAAGGGAAACTGTCACTGACCATCTACTATAAAGCAATACTTTGATATTAGAACAATTATTTTATTTTAAAAATTGTTAAAGATAATTATTTAATGTTATTTATTTATTATTTTAAATAATTATTTTATTGAACTTTATTTGCTTATTTATTTATTTTAATTTGACCAGAGAGGGT
>NW_006160088.1:2513804-2520266 GCF_000334495.1 Tupaia belangeri chinensis | reverse complement strand
GTCTTCTTAGAGAAAACCTCTAGACCCTTGAAGGTCGCCCTCAGAGAAGCGAGAGGGCGGTTGGAAGAGGCCCAGCCGAGCCTGGAACTCATGAACTCAACGTCTGTGAGCTCTGGGGCAGCGGCAGCAGGGTGCGCCTCGCACTTGGGCAAGGACCTACGCAGGGTGAATGCGATCGCCCGCCCTCGCATGGACCCCGAACAGAGCCCGTGGTCTGGGCTCTGGGGACGGCCATGGCCATGAGTTAGGGTGTCCACTACAGAGTCTGATTAAGTCCTTCACTTCCTTCCGTCTTTCCTTCCTTTCTTCCTATAGGGCAAGGGAAACTGTCACTGACCATCTACTATAAAGCAATACTTTGATATTAGAACAATTATTTTATTTTAAAAATTGTTAAAGATAATTATTTAATGTTATTTATTTATTATTTTAAATAATTATTTTATTGAACTTTATTTGCTTATTTATTTATTTTAATTTGACCAGAGAGGGACACACACACACACACACACACACAGAGAGAGAGAGAGAGAGAGAGAGAGAGAGAGAGAGGGAGAGAGAAAGGGAGAAAGCAAGCCTCCAGGTTTGGGACTTGAACCATGGTCCGCCATGTGGGAATCCAGCGCCCTTAACCACCACACTACCTACCGGCCCCAATTATTATTTTTTTGAAAAAAATTCTTTTATTTAACTTAATTAATTAACTAATTCATTTATTTCAATTTGACCAGAGAGGGACAGTGTGTGTGTGTGTGTGTGTGAGAGAGAGAGAGAGAGAGAGAGAGAGAGAGAGAGAGAGAGAGAGAGAGAGAGAGAGAGAGAGAGAGAGAGAGAGAGAGAGGGAGAGAGAGAAAGAGAGAAAGCAAGCCACCAAGCCTGGGACTCGATCTGTGGTAGACCACGTGGGGAGTCCAGCACCCTTAACCACCATGCCACCTGCCAGCCCTCTATTATTATCATTTTCAAGTTGCCACAGGGTACAAGCATTCACCAAAGAAAGAGAAAGAGAGAGCGAGAAAGAGAGGAAGCTGCCAGGTCCAGGACTTGAAGGTGGTTAGCCATGTGGGAGTCCAGCACCTTAACCACCACGCTACCTGCCGACCCCAGAACAATGATTTTAATAATTCTGATATTCTCTATTCTATCGATAAGAAAACTGAAATCCCCAGTAGGTACTTTGCTAAAAGCGACAGTTTTAAAGGGGCCCACTGGGCTCCATACCAGTTCTTCTGGTCTGAACAGTTCCTGCCTCTGTCCCATCCTGCCCAGACCAAGTCCTAGGAGTGACATGACCCCAAAGCACTCTTGTCACAGTTCATCACCAAGCCAGAGCCTGTGCCACACACAGCTGGCATGGTGGCAGTTTTTGCACAGCACGGCGTGCCCCACGTTCAGACTCAGGCCCTTCTTTCTCCTTGCAGAGGCTTTCCCTGGACACACTGAGCTCCCGGTGCACCAGGAGGCAGGGCCTGGGCCCTCACAGAGCCCAGGTGGGCACCTAGGCCTCGCTGCTCTCAGGCATCTCCTTAAAACTCGCCGGGCTTTTTACTCACAGGTAGTTGGATGACTGGCTGTTCCTTACCTTCCCAGAACCTCAGGTTCCTTAAGTATAAAGTAATTTTGCATTTCTGGAACCCGGTCACTCTTTTTGTGACTGCCTGGAACCCTCTCTTCAGAAAACAGAAAGTTGCTAAGCTGGCTTGCTGTTAAGAATTCTTCATTTCTGGCTGTCTTTAAGGCAGAGTTGGAGCAAGAAGGTCATTCTGGTCAGCTTCATGACCCTGGTCCCACTCTGGTCCCATGGGAGAGAGGTGTGGGATCCCAGTCCCATCCTCTTAGCACCCCACAGACTTCCCTGAGCCAGGCTACCCCCACAGTAGTGGCACATCCAACAGAGCGGGGCCCCAAGGTCTCCGCCAGATTAGCTCCGAAGAGTCCCAGCACTGCAGAGCCCCTGAGCCTTGACCAAGCCACTTGCTGGCCTCGGACCCCCTCCTGGAGGCCAGGAGCAGGACTTCAAGGTTTTGGTGCTCTAGGCCTTCTTTAAAGGAAGAATTAGCCCAGGGCAGACTGTCTTGAGCCAGACCATTTCCTGGCCGTTTGCTCCCACTGTCATACTGTGCAAAGCTTGGGTCTGCCCCCAATTTCCACCTGCCGCCAGGGGGCTCCTTGCAGCTTGACCCCCAGCCTTGGGTTGAGGAGAGGCGGAGAAAAGCTGGAGGCACCTAACCTCAGGTGAAAGGCCCCCAGGTTCTTGCCCACCCAAACCAGGGTTAGCGGGCAGCAAACTCTTTAGTAATGTGGAGAAACAGGCTGGGACCAGGCCGCCCAAGGATTCCCTAGGTCCTTGTCCCGCAGGCCCTTGGTACAGCTAGTGTACCGGCAAAGACTTCTCCCTGTTCACTTACTCTGCCTGGGCAGTTTTAGGGAAGTGGAAGAGACAGTAAGAACTACGTGTCAATGTGAGAAGGGGGCACATCCTGTCATCGGTGAGCATGAGGACGTTCACACACGTGCACACGCATGCACACACACACACTCTCTTCATTCAGCACCACGCATAGCAGCGCATTCCCCAGGAACCGGCAGGCTATTTGTATCACACTCTGTTTACAGCACACATTGGCAAACGCGAGTACGGGCACTGGCCCTCTAGACAGACCGTATATGCTAAAGCATACTTGCTACAGAGTAGGAATGCTCTTAAAAACTTGCACCCTCTGTGGCTGGCAGGTGGCATGGTGGTTAGGGGCGCTGGATTCTCACACACCTAACCATGGTTCAAGTCCCGGACCAGGCAGCTTGCTTTCTCACCTTCTCTCTCTCTGTCCCTCGCTTGTCAGGTTAAAATAAATAAATAAACAAATATTGTTAAATAAAATAATTATTTTTTAAAAACTTGCACCCTCATTTAGGGAATTCTTAAATCAGCTTTTCTAACGTAAATGCAAATGTGCAGAGAGAAAGGAACCCAGAGAGTAGCAGGTCTGTCACTGCCCAGGATATTTAGGGGGTGGGAGGATGACCAAACTTTAGCACTTTAGTGCTTGGAGAACCCCCGGGGCTGGATTTAGAGACAGATGTCTTCCTGTGGGTCATCCGTGGGAAATGAGGTATGAGTTGGCTCCCTTCTCCTCTCTCCAGACCCTGGTAGATCCGGGAAGTGCCTACTGCCTCCTTCACTTCATCCACTTTCTTGGTGAGGCTGCTGTTCTGGCCGTTCTTTTCCCAGCATGGGTACCTCTGGCCTTCCAGCCCTCCAGTGCTCGCCCAGGCCAGCTTCCCCACTTCTCTGCAGGTGGGCTGCTTCCTACCTACCAGGACTCTGCGCCCGGGAAGTCCCTCCGCTGCTTACTCTAATCAGGACAGAGTAAGGGGGTGCTGACAGCCAGCCTCAGAACAGGGGGTATCTGACAGATGAAGCAAAGGTTCTGTACAAATTCTCAGCTATTGTTCATGGAGCCAGGAATATACACCCAGAACATAACTGCACACTTCCCCAGTGAGGTGCGAAGGAAACACACACCGTGGCCCAGTCAGCACTCCCTCCAGGCTAGCCGTATGGTTCTTACTGTGCCCCCAGTATAGGACCTCTCTGCAGGTGGAGGACAGACACATGCCACCCACCCTGTCACCGCACAAAACAGACACTACATGCATACACCTGCAGCAAACACAGACTACCCGACTGTGCACGGGATCCATGCTCACAGCAGACAAGCACACAGCCTCCCACTTTCTTTCCTGCGACATCCCTAGGCAGCTGGACTGTGGAACACAGGGTACCATACCACTGAGACACCAGGTCTGACCAGCTCTCGGACCTCCCGCCCCAGCTGAACCTTCTTCTCCAACCTGCTCTTGCCTGTTTGAGCTGGAGGGTGAGGGGGACTCCAATCCCATCTCAGCAGGATGTCTCTGAGAACTTCCACAGCTTCCTCGTCCACGTTGCAGCTCCTGGGGATGCAGGAGGGAGCCGGCCATCCTGAGCAGAAGCCCTTCCCCTTGGGTCCAGCTACCGGTTACTGGGATCCCACCCTGGTGTTCCCACGGCTGGACCACGCAGCTGCTGAGTGAGTCTTGCAGGCTCATTCTCTACCACGCACAGCCATCCCAGGTCCTGCCCAGCCCCACTGGACCTGCCGCCACTCGCTGTCCAGATCCAGAAATGGAGGGTGCGGGTGAGAGACACATGCCTGGGCTGGGGTCTGGACCCAGCTGCGCCCAAGTCACGTACTTGTCACCCCATCAGAATACTGAAGGTTGACCACTTCTAATCCACGGAAAAGAGTCAGATTGCACCCAGATCAAACACCTGTGTGTGCTGACGGACGCAAGGCTCTTAATTCGTTATTTGAAGATCTCAGACAAGGAAGAGAAAGAAAGATGATTTTTTTTCCAGCAACTCAGTACGTTCAACCCCCACATCTCTTACCATATCTCAAGGTAAGTGAATTTCCATGATTAAAAATAAGAAAGGAATCCGTTCATTACATTTGTACAGAGGTTTGAGGTTACCACGCATTTCCACAACCAAGATTTTATCTACTTTGAATAAACTCTTCAGGCTGCTCCCGTGGATTTGGAAAACAAAAGAACGAGGATTATATGCACCTAGTACAATGATATAAGAGGTAAAATCCAGATTTGCATAGGTGCAAAATAGAACTAATGCTACCTACAGACAGGCCCAGTAAACAGCCCACGGCAGATCAGCTCCCCCCGAGGTTAAACAGCCACAACAGACCGGCGAGGACACAGAAAACAAACAATCCCTAGGAAAACAAAGCCGCAGCGCCGCCACAAACGCCCACCGCCCTGGCTGTCCTCAACTCTTGTTTCGCTAGCTCTGCAAAAGAGACATTTTTGCTGAAAATCTTTTCCCTCTTTTAACTAGCTTCTGCACTAATGTAGGTGCGACAGAAATAAGAAGTCCGTGTTAAAAGAAAGAACAAAAAATTTATTCGAGAATTGACAAGGCAAAAAAAAAAAAAAAAAAAAAAGTACAACAAAAGTGCTCTAGTTCTCTCTAGAAAATTTGGTCCCCCAAACGACAAACTACAAGACAATCTGGTCTAGGGTTTTCGTGCTGATGGCTCAGGGCCACAGTCCGGGCCACCAGTCCACCGCTGACCGGGGCCTGGCTTCACAGTTCTCCTTCCCAAGGTGGGAGAAGCAAGACGTTTGCAAAACAAAAACTCGGAGAGGGAGAGGGGCGTGCTAGCCCTCCAGGACGCGCCAGCCACGCAGTGACCTCCCGGCGTCGTGGACTTTCATCGGAAGATCTGGGGAAATTAGAATTTGATTTTTTTTTTCCAGATCGGGAGAGGGGTAAACTCCCCCAATTCGAGGAAGCAGACATCTTTCACTGGGCGTATTCTCCTACCTCTCTGAACACAGCTTTTTGAAGACCCAACGGGAACTTTACTGCGATTCTTCCCAAAGAGAAGATGAGGAACACTAAAGCTTTTGATTTTTATGGTGGCTTTAGCAAACTTCAAGGCCACAGTGCTTCGCAGGTTTTCTCGGTGAATTTTGTTTCCTTAAAATAATTTTTTTTTAAATTGTATCTAAAAAAGCCCCTTCGATCATTTTAGCAAAACACTCGCCAGCCGCCGGGTTCTGGAGGTGCCCAGGAGCCGGGATGGAGAGGGGAGGAAACCCCGGTGCTGGGATGTGGCGTAGACCCGAGCGCAGGCCGCAGAGGGGGCTGCCTCGTCTCCCCGCTTGGTCCCAACCTCTTTCCGGCCGGGTGGGTCCTGCGGCAAGAGGCCTCAGAACAGCTCCAAAAGGGTTCTCGGGGCAAACAGACACATCTGTCCCTTTCTGGCGCCACGCGGGTCCGGTCGCAGCCTACCCCGGTGCCTCTAGCCCAGACCGCGCCGCAGCCGGGCCGGGAACGCGGAGTGGGAGCGCACCGACCTGCGAGAGAAGGCCAGGAGATCCGCGCCGCGGACCCGGCTGCACCCGGGCGCGGGCGCTGTCTCTCCACGGTGAATTCTGGCGTGGGGTGTCCAGCCGAGACGCCGGGGCGCCGGGAGCAGGCGAGGCCTGGAGAACGAACGCGCGCGGAGAGGCGGCCTCGGGTCGGAGCAGAGAGGGCGCAGAGAGTGGGAGCGAGCACGGGAGAAGCGGAGGGGACAAAGGAGCGGAGGGGAGCAAGGGGGCGCAGACCGGCCGCGGGCGCTGGCTCGGAGGCGGCCCGGGCGGACGCACGTTCTGGCTGACCGCGGTGGCGGGCAGAGCTGCTGTCGCGCGTCCCTGCATCCGACGGCGCCGGCCTGCGACGGGCTCTCAGAGATCGAGGCGCGAGTGCAGCGCGCCGGTCTTGCTGTCGTGGTCCCAGTAGGAGCAATGCATCATGGCGAGCTCTGGCTGCCGGGCGCAGGCGAACTGCAGGCCCGGGGCGCTGGTGGGCGCGGGCGCCGGGGGCGCCGCGGTGGCTGGGCTGGCAGGGCTGAG
>NW_006160088.1:2512988-2513433 GCF_000334495.1 Tupaia belangeri chinensis | reverse complement strand
GCTTCATGCGGCGGCGGCGCCGGTAGTTGCCCTTCTCGAACATGTCCTCGCAGGCCGGGTCCAGCGTCCAGTAGTTGCCCTTGCGCTCGCCGCCGCCCTCGCGCGGCACCTTGATGAAGCACTCGTTGAGGCTGAGGTTGTGGCGGATGCTGTTCTGCCAGCCCTTCTTGTTCTTCTCGTAGAACGGGAACTTGGCGATGATGTACTGGTAGATGCCCGACAGCGTGAGCCTCTTCTCGGCGCTCTCGCGGATGGCCATGGCGATGAGCGCCACGTACGAGTACGGCGGCTTCTGCGCCGGGTCCGGCTTCTCCGCGGCCGGCCCGCCCGCCCCGCTGCCTTTGCCCGGGCTCGGCGGCGCCGCCTCGGGCTCCTTCCCTGCGCGACCGGTCTCCGGGGGCAGCCGGGCCCCCGCGGCGCCCTCCGGCCCGGGGGAGCTGGGCAC
>NW_006160088.1:2510889-2512747 GCF_000334495.1 Tupaia belangeri chinensis | reverse complement strand
CCCACCCCCCGCCTCGGTGGGGTTTGTGCTGTGCGCTCCCCCTCCCCCCCCCCCCCGATTTCCCGAGGCTCGACCCGCGTCTCTGGCGGAGCTGCCTCCTGGAGTCCCTGGTGCGCCAGGAGCCTCGCTCTGTTCTGATTCGTATGGGCTCCGCCGAGTTCCGCTTGCGTCAGGCGCCTTCGCCCCTATAGCGGGGCGGCCAGCGGCGCACGGGCGAGTTCATCTCCAAGTCACTTTTTGTGAACGCCCTGCACTGCCCGGACCGGCCTGCCCCCGCGCGGCGAGCCCCGGGCCCGGAGGACAGCCGGGCTCACACTCTCACGAGCCCTTGAGATCTGCGGGTGCTGGCGTTGCGACCACGCTGGGAGATGCCAAGGGCCCGGGTCGAGTCCGCCGTGGCCGGGCCGGTGTTCAGCGAGCTCGGGTCCCAGCAAGAAGAGGCGCTCCAAGCCCCCTCTCGGCTTCCAGGTGAAAGAAAACGACTTCTCTGCTGCCCTTTGCGGCTGTCTTGGGGCTAAACTTCTAGCTCAGGGCTGGGGGAGGGGCGAGGCGGAGAGGGGGCTGGGCCAGGGTGGGGTGGGGAGGGCTGCGGGTGGCTTTGGGAAAACCAGCCCAGAAACGCGTGTTCCTGAACCGAGGCTCCTCGGCCTGGCCTGTCCCTTGCGCTCTCCAAGTGACTGGGCGGGAACGGGCGGAGGAGAGGATCGCTGAGAAGAGGCCAGAGGCGCCAGCCGAACCTCCCCTGTCCTTTCTGCGCCGCCTGTGGGGCTAGGACGCAGGCCCCTTCTGGAACCCCACCGGTTGGAGCGAAGGGTGGGTGTGTGCTTTAGTACCACGTAGATGTCCCTCTGCTCCTGTGTGGCCACAGGCGAGGATGTTGCTGGACTTTGGGGGAACTGCGTGTGTGTGTGTGTGTGTGTGTGTGTGTGTCCACACAAAGTCAAGGGGAGGGTCTGTCTTTGGGAGCTTGCGATACCAGCTGTCCAGCGGCAGGTGTGCGGGTCAGAAAGAGAGGTATGCTCACGTACCAGGTGTGAGATTTAGACTTACAAGGTAGAACACATTATGCTTATATATAATGGTATACATGTGGAGTACCAGAGTAAACGAACTAGCGTCTTTTCCTCTTCTTTCATCATTCCTTCCTCCCCTTATCTTTTCCTTTCCCTTTTAAAATTTGTTAGAAGGTGCATGCACACACTGAGGAGGGAGAGACGGAGAGAGAGAAAACCCTCATGGGGAATGGTCACAATCTTCTCCATCCAGGAGTCGAACTGTTCAGTCTGCCACGTGGGATCCAGCCACCTTAGCCACCATGCCACTGGCTGCTTCTTTTCCTCCTCT
Source organism: Tupaia belangeri chinensis (assembly GCF_000334495.1). Taxonomy (NCBI): domain Eukaryota; kingdom Metazoa; phylum Chordata; class Mammalia; order Scandentia; family Tupaiidae; genus Tupaia; species Tupaia belangeri. The sequence goes on along the minus strand of NW_006160088.1, from coordinate 2,511,403 downwards.
TTCATTCACAGTTCTTCCCTGCCTCCTTCCCTCCGTGTGCATATATTCTATTACAGACAGGAAGTCAAACAGAAGGTCGAACAGAGGCACTTGCTCTGTTCTCTCTCATCGTATAGCACTGGTTCTGATCTTCGCCAAGGGCCCAGAGATGAGTTCTCACCGACCTTTAGCAGAAGTCTGATCGGGACCTATATACTGACATTGTCACAGAGAAAATCAGTGGGCAGAAAGAAAAGAAAAAGAAAAAAAAGAATCAGTGGGCAGAAAGAAAAGAAAAAGAAAAGAAAAAAAAATCTGGTGTGCTTTTTAACAGTGTGCCTTTAAACAGTATCATTAATTTAGCCTGAACAGAAAGTCTGCAATCATAAAGTTTAAGAGATGGCCCGTGTTTTGATCCTCAAGTCCCAAACTCCTTGGTGCGGAGGGGGGTCAGGATGCTTTGTGGAGGAGGGTGGGCTGAACGGTTGTCATGCAGGTGCGTATAAGTGATTGGCATGTGTGGAGTGGCTGGCCC
>NW_006160088.1:2508399-2509751 GCF_000334495.1 Tupaia belangeri chinensis | reverse complement strand
AAGTGTTGGGCAGTGGTGAGGTGCCTGCCCCCGTCCCTGCCACTGCCTCTTCCTCCCAGGCTGCAAGTTCCCCGGAAGCCTGAGGAGCCCCCAGAGCTTCCCACAGGCCACCTCCAAGTGCTGTTTCACCCTGGCCTCTGATCTGCCTAGCGACTTGAAAGGGAGTGCAGGGTGGGGGCTCTTTGGAATTCAGTATCCTGAGGATGACTGCGGAGAGGTCAGCAGGGCAGCTCTGGACTGACCAGCGGGGTGGGAAGGAGCAAGGCCCTTGTCTCACCTCGGTTCCCACCCCCATTGCAGATCTCAGAGCAGCCCGGTTGTTTGGTTGTTTTTCTGGGCTGTCTCCCACAGCTCCCAACACACACGGGAGCGGCCAGCACTTTTTCACAGTCTCCCGCTGCTTCCTGAGCAGCAGCGCAGGTGTTTTTCTTTGTCCTCATCCGTCTCATCTTGTGCTCAGGCTATGGGTGGGAGTGGTGAGGGGGAAGTTTGGGGCTACACATTGGCCCCAGTACTCATTCTCCCCGAGTGGACAGGGGAACAGCTGGGTCCGGCCCTGTCCTGGTGGGGGCTGCTCTCCCCTTTTCTCTCTCTTTTTTTCCCTCCTGACCACCCAGGCTGGCTTTTGGCCCGTCTCTCTCCTGTCCCAGGCATTTCCGCTGCTGGGCCCTCTGCAGCCAGGTGTAACAGCATTGTTGTGTGTGTCATCACTTCCCCGGATTCCATACTCAGCTCCCTTTCCAGACGTGAAGGAGTTTGTGTGCGTGTGTAGAGGGGGTGGGTGAAAGGAAGGAGCTTCTCAAAAAGGGTTTCAGAGTGGAAAGAAGAGGAGTCAGCTCTCCCAGGTCCTAGTTTCTGATTGTCCTTTCCAGGAGCAGAATCCTAGCCAGAGGAGAAGGGGATGCCGGTTTGTGTGCACTGGGACGGGCTGGAATTAGTGCCTCCCAGCGGTGTGCGTCTGCACCGTCTGCACCGCCGTGCACAGTGGAGAGCTCGGAGACCAGACGAGGAGATGCAGGCCGGGAAGTGCACGGCGGTCCTCTGCGCTCCCCTCCAGGTCTCTGCGGAGAAGCCAAGGGTTAGACCGAAGGTGAGGGAACCTGGGGAGAAGGTAGAGTCCTCGTCTTGCCATGACCCACGCGGAGGTGGGTGAGGCGGGCACTCTGGGAAGCAGGGGGGTGCCTTAGGCAGGCTGGGTAGGGCCCGCTTCTCGGTGAGGTCAGGACCCGTCCTGCAGGACAGACTGTGACGAAGCTGTGCCGGCCTCGGGATGGCCCCACTCTCTCGCGGAATTGTGACGACGCAGGACCCGCTCCATGACCTCGGGGCGGTTGAGGCTTAATTCTGGCTTA
>NW_006160088.1:2501913-2507589 GCF_000334495.1 Tupaia belangeri chinensis | reverse complement strand
GGGGCCGGTGCCTAAAGCTCGGGGCGGCCGGGCCCGGCCCTGCCAGGGCAGAGCGCGGTGGCCACAGGCAGCGCTGTCCTGGCCCTGCGCCGCGCCACCTGAGCCAGGCCCCGCGGGCGCCTTTCCTAGCGGGGCTCTGAAACCTGCGCGGCTTCTCACTCCTGCGCGGGGAGAGGGACCGAGGCCGCTTCGATCCCCTCGACCCCCTCGGTGTGGGTAGGCCTCTGCGGTAACCGGTCACCGCGGCTGGAGAGAAGCGCCCCGTGCTTACTAGGAAGCCTGGCTCAACTCCCACCTACAGCGGCACTGCGCCGGCGCCCTGCCCTCTCACCTGCACCTGGGGACTCCGTGCTGCTCCACGCAGGGGCGTCTCCATCCATTTCCTTCGCAGTGACTCTGAACCTCACACTCACTGGGGTCACGTAGTTCATCTTGCACGTGTTGCTGGAAACCCTGTGGGACTGATGCTACCCCTAAGCCTTCCCCACGCTGGCACGCTTACCCAGCTCTCCATGCAGAATAACCCCTGGCTCCCTGCAGACCTGGTGCCTGTGTGGTGTCTTTGGCCTGTGGTTAGGGTGACGGGGCTGCCACCTGGAGGTTCCTTAGTGGGGTTGCCACTCAGTGTGTCTTGGAGAAGCTCAGCTACAGACATGCCCATGGTGGACTTCAGCACACACAGGCCACTCACACAGACTCCAATCTTGCAGAGCAGAGGAGCTGGCTGCTCAGATCGACAGGCTGCAGCCCAAGGGGCTTGCCCAGCTCTTGGACACAGGCCTCACAGTGCCAGGCCAGAGGCCTGTTGGGGATTAGCAAAGTCACCCACATATGTGTTCAGGAAAGAGAATGTGAGACCATGGTGGACTTCAGCACACACAGGCCACTCACACAGACTCCAATCTTGCAGAGCAGAGGAGCTGGCTGCTCAGATCGACAGGCTGCAGCCCAAGGGGCTTGCCCAGCTCTTGGACACAGGCCTCACAGTGCCAGGCCAGAGGCCTGTTGGGGATTAGCAAAGTCACCCACATATGTGTTCAGGAAAGAGAATGTGAGAGAGCAGGGGGGGGATTAGCAAAGTCACCCACATATGTGTTCGGGAAAGAGAATGAGAGAGAGCGGGGGGACCAGCAGTTAGCATAATGGCTGTCACTGGACTCCCACGTAGTCGACCGTGGTTCAAGTCCCAGACCCGGTGGCTTAAACTCACGCTGGGCACATGTGCGTGTGAGTGTGTGCCCAAGATCCCGAGAAGAGAATGAAGGAGAAGGGATTGTGGTGTGGCCATCCCCCTGGGGGGTGATTTCTCGCTTTCTGTCTCTCTGTCTTTCTGGCAAGCGCACAAGCCCTATAGCCAAAACCTCTGGGGGAGGGGGAAAGAAATTAAAAAAAAAAAAAAAGAGTGAGAGCAGGAAAGTAGAAAGAGAAAGAAAGACGGAGAGAAAGGAAAAGCCACTCCTTCCCAGGAAGGACTTGCAGAGCTGTTTCTGCCTGGTGTCTTGCTAAACTCCCCTCCGCTCTGTGAATGGCTGGACTGGCCGAGCAGGCCAGAGCTCTGGGCTCCTTACCTCAGCGCTCTGGTGCTGGGCGCCTCTGTGCTCCAGGGAGTGAGTGCCCACCCTGTCCATGGCAGACTCAGAGCAGTGTGGGCCTTCCTCTTCACTGAGGCTTACCCTGGAAGAGAAGGCAGAGGGTGCTAGTTTTCCTGGGCCCAGGCAGGACCTCTTCCCTCCAAAGAGTTTTGGACTGTTCCCAGAGAGAGAATTCCTGGGTGGCAGGAACTGTTGGCCAGCCTCCTCTGATTTCCTGTGACTTCTGTGGCCCAAAACAATTCTGTTCAGCCCTGAGTCGTGAATGACTAGTCTGACACTAATCCCTAGTGTTTGCTTGGGAGCCTGAGGTACTGTGGTTCAAGTCGCCTGGTGGGGCTTCCCTATAACCTAGTGATTCAGAGAGCCAGATCCCACTTGGCCAACCCTGGTTCGAATCCTGGCCCCAATGGCTTGAAAAACATGTAGGGTGCATGTGCCTAGGTGCCCCGAATCCCTACAGCTGGAGATGGGGAGAAGGGAATGTGGCATGGCCATGCCCCATTGAGGGGTGCTTCCTTTCTCTCTCTCTTTCTGGATCACACATGCCATCTGGAAATTAAAAAAAAAAAAAGCTGCCCTCTTACCTTTCGGTACACCCAGAGTGTCACCCATCAAAGTGGGCTGTGGCTGTGTCCTCTGCTTCTCACCTGGCCCATGGTGCCAGGAATGGGAAAATGGCTCTGGTCAACGGAGAGAGTCGGGAAATGCCACTTTTCTTGGAGTAGAGCTAGCGCTTCCATGAAAGGGCCTACAGGTGGGGAAGAATAGCTCTCCCACCGAGAGGCAGGCCGGGACATGAGAGTTCTCTGCTGTTTGGGGTCCCCTGCTCGCAATGGCTGCACAGCTGTCTGCTAAACCTTAGGCAAGGACATGGACACTTCCCTGGCTCCCTGATCATGGCCAGAGCTTTTCTGAAACATTCAAACGCGCCTCCGGTGGAACAGAGAGGCGTCTGCACCCAGAGCAGCCAGCTGGCTTGCCAGGTCAGGGGCTGCCAGAGAGCCTTCTCCCTGGTCCTCATTCCTGGCTCCAGTTTCTCCTGGCACTGGCTAAAGAACCTCCGTGCAGAAGGGCAGTTTTAGACTCCTGCCTGTTGAGAAGTTCAGAGGGAAGGAGAGAGAAGGGCCAAGTTTTATATTACTGGCCTTTATAAGGAGATTTTCTTCATGACAAAATGGTGTGTGTTAGGGAGGGTGTAACTTGCAGGTGGCGAACAACACACATCTCAAGGGTATCATTTGTGTATTTTTATATACAGGGCACGTTGTGATCATCACCTGGAGGAAGATAGGGAACTTTCCCGCCACCTCAGAAGTTCCCTCAGGCCAGCAGGTGGTCTGGAGAAGGCTGACCATGTTTGAGTCTGGACTTGGTGGCTTGCTTTCTCACTTGCCCTCTCTCAGTCTCTCTCTTTATCTGGTGAGCACATATGTCCTATAGCAAATTAAAAAAATATAATAATAATAAATAAAACAGAATAAATAATTATTTGAACTCTTCAGTTAATACCTGTCCTGAGGGACTAGTAGGTGGCGTAATAGTTATGACGCTGGACTCCCATGTAGTCAACTGTGGTTCAAGTCCTGGACCTGGTGGCTTAAAACTCACACCAGGCGTGTGTGCGTGCGTGCCCAAGATCCCAGGAGGAGAATGGAAGAGAAGGGATTGTGGTGTGGCCATCCCCCCTGGGGGGTGATTTCTTGCTTTCTGTCTCTCTATCTCTCTGGTGAGCCCTTAGGCCTTATAGCAAAATTCTCTCTTAAAAAAAGGTGCTGGACACTCCCACATGGCCGACCATGGTTCGAGTCCCAGACCTGGTGGCTTGGTTTCTCAGTTTCCCTCTCTCTCTCTATTTCTCTCTCCGTGTCTTTCTCTGATCAAATTAAGAATAAATGAATAAATAAATAAAATTAAATAAAAAAGTAATTATTTAAAAAAAAATAGAAAAACCCCCACCTGTCCTGAAAGGTAACTCATATTCTGTCACCATCAGTTAACTTTGTCTGCTTTGAGCTTCGTCTAATGGAACCTCTGACGTACATTTTTGTCTCTAGTTTCCTCTGCAAGGCATGCTTTTACTATTCATTGGGCTTGGACCAACCCCTAGTATGGTGGTTAAGGTAGCTAGATTCCACATGGCCATTTACATGGTTCAAGTCCTGAACCTGCTGGCTTGAGGAAAATACTGGGTGCCTATAGGTGAGTACCCAAAATCCTGAGAGGGGATGGAGCAGAAGGGATGACGGCTTGACCACTCACCATGGGAGTGCTTTCTTGCTTCTCTTCTCTCTCTGTCTCTCTCTAGTGAGTGAACACATGTTCTGTGGAAAATTAAAAAAAAATGCCCACTGGTCTTGTTGCATGCGTCAGACGTTCATTCCATCGCTGTGTTATAGTCCACAATTTACTTATCCATCCATTTGAGGATGGATGTTTGTTTCTAACTTGGGATCTCATAAAGCTGAAATCAACATTTTTGTACACTTTCTTGTAAGAAAAATGATTATTTAGAATCAGAAAATACATAATACCTGTTACATTTCTAGGAGGCCATATTTTTTAATACTTTAAAAAAATTTAACTTTATTTATTTATTTAAATTTGACCAGAGAGGGAGAGAAAGAGAGAGAGAGAGAGAGAGAGAGAGAGAGAGAGAGAGAGAGAGAGAGAGAGAGAGAGAGAGAGAGAGAGAGAGAGAGAGAGAGAGAGAGAGAGAGAGAGAGAGAGAGAGAGAGAGAGAGAGAGAGAAAGAAAGTGAGAAAGAAAGCTGCCAGGTCCAGGACTTGAATTGTAGCCGGTCATGTGAGAGTCCAGAGCCCTTAACAACCACGCCACCTGCCAGCCCCTAGGAGGCCATTTAAAAAATATTTTACTGGGACCAGCAGTTAGTGTAATGGCTATGTTGCTGAACTCCCATGTAGTAGACTGTGGTTCTAGTCCCGGACCCGGTGGCTTAAACTCACGCTGGGCGCGTGTGCATGCGTGCATGCCCAAGATCCCGAGAGGAGAATGGAGGAGAAGGGATTGCGGTGTGGCCATCCCCTGGGGGGTGGGGGGTGATTTCTTGCTTTCTGTCTCTGTCTCGCTCTGTCTGTCTGGCGAGCGCACACACCCTATAGCAAAAATCTCTCCAAAAAAATTTTGTACATTTAATCACTTTACATCAACACAGCCTGTAAAATGAATTTTCCCAGCATGAGCACACTGTCCTCCAGTTAAAGATATTGTTAATACTATACTATCATCAACAGACAGTCCTCCACTTCTCATCCCAAATGTCCCACCTCTCTATTTTCCCAATTCCCCTCCTCTCACCCTCCACCAGTTTCCATCCTCTTCCCACCCTCCACCAGTTTCCAACCTCCTCCTACCCTCCACCAGTTTCCAACCTCCTCCCACACTCTATCCAGTATCCATAACCCTTTTTCATGCTTCTATATCCTCCATTCTTTTCATTTCCGCCACAGAGTGCGTACATTTGGTATATAATAAGTGAAGACGTACCATGTTTCTCTTTCATAGACTGACTTGCTTTACTCAGAAGTAAGTCTTCCAGCTTCAGCTACTTTCTATCAATTGCCAGGGTCTTGTTATTTTTTATGGCTGAGTAATGTTCCATAGAGTATATGTGCCACACTTTTTAAATGCATGCATCTGTTCATGGACATTTGGGTTGGTTCCATGTCTTAGCGATTGTGGATAAGGCTGCAATAAACATGAATGTGCAAGCGCTTTTCCAACTGAGCATTCTCCTGTCCTTTGGGTAGATACCCAGGAGGGGAATTGCTGGATCATATGGTAGTTCTATTTGTAAGTCTTTGGGGAACCTCCATATTGTTCTCCGCAGTGGCTGGACTAATTTCCATTCCCACCAACAGTATAGGAGTGTTCCCTTTTCACCCCCATCCCCGCCAGCATTTATCTTTTTTTTTTTTTTTTTAATCTTAGCCATTCTGACTGGGGTTAGGTGGTATGTCACTGTGCTTTGGATTTGCATCTCCCTTATGACAAGGGATAATAAGCATTTTTTCATGTGCTTTTTGGCCATTTGCATGTCTTTCTTAGAGAGTTGTCTGTTCAGCTA
>NW_006160088.1:2497486-2501882 GCF_000334495.1 Tupaia belangeri chinensis | reverse complement strand
TTTTTTTTTTTTTTGGAGTAAGTCCTTTGAGTCCTCTGTATACTCTGGTTGTCAGTTTTGTTGTCTGAGGCATAGTTTGCAAATATAGTCTCCCATTTTGAGGGGTGTCAACTCAGCCTATTGTTTCTTTTGCTGTGCAGAAGCTTCTTAAACTCATGTAATCCCACTTGTCTATCTTTGGGATTCTTGACAGTGCTTTGGGAGTCTTATTTAAGTAAGCTTTACCTACTCTGATGTCGTCAAGACTTTCTCTGTGTTTTCCAATGGTAGTTTTATAGTTTGAGGTCTTAGGTTTAGATCTTTTGATCCATTTTGAGTTGATTTTCATTAAAGGTGAGAGATGGGGGTCCAGTTTCATCTTTCTGCAGGTGGATACACAGTTTTTCCAGCACTATTTGCTAAAAAGGTTTTCTCTTTTCCACAGGATTGACTGGTGCCTTTGTCAAAATCATTGGCTGTATATTTTGGAATTATTTCTGGGGTCTCAATTCTGTTCCATTGGTCCACATGTCTGTTTTTTTTTTCTTTTTGCCAGTACCATGCTGTTTTGATTATCACAGCTCTATAATATATTTTGAGGTCAGGGAGTGAGATGCCTCCTACTCTACTCTTCTTGTGCAGGACTGCCTTGACAATATGGTTTTTTTGTTTGTTTGTTTGTTTTGGGGGTGGGGGGAGAGGGTTTTGCTATAGGGTGCATGCCCTTGCCAGAAAGACAGAGAGAGGCAGAGAGCCAGAAAGTGAGAAATTACCCCCCCCCCCGGGGAATGGTCACACTGCAATCCCTTCTCCTCCATTCTCCACTTGGGATCTTGGGCACGCACGCAGGCACGCACCCGGTGTAAATTTAAACCACCGGGTCTGGGGCTTGAACCGCAGTTGACTACATGTGAGTCCAGCAACATAATCATTACATTAACTGCTGGTCCCTACAATATGGAATCTTTTATGATCCCAGACAAATTCTATGATTGTCTTTTCTAGATCTGTGAAAATGTCTGTGGTACTTTGGGGTTGCATTAAATATGTAGATTAGTTTCAGTAGGATTGCTATTTTTGTCATATTAATTTTTCTAATTCAGAAACATGGGATGTCCTTCCACTTTTTTTTTTGTCATTTTCAATGTCTTTTTTTAGACTTTCATAATTTTTCTTGTAGAAGTCTTTGACTTCTTTGGTTAGATTCATTCCTAGGTATCTTATATTTTTTGTGGTTCTGATAAATGGGATTACTTTCTTCAATTCTACCTCTGTCCGGTTGTTGTTGGTGTATAGGAATGTTATAGATTTTCGTATGTCGATTTTGTACCCTTCACTTTACTGTGTTAATTTACCACTTTTAGGAGTATTTGTGTGTGTGTGTGTGTGTGTGTGTGTGTGTATGTGTGTCTGTGTGTGGGTGATATTAGAAACCATTTTTTTTCTACATTAGGTAAAGAAATTACAAATATGAACTTTCCCTATTTGAATACCTTTTATTTTATTCTCTTTTTTGATTGCATGGGCTAGGACTTCCAGCACTATATTGCCAAGGAGTGGAGAAAGTGAGCAGCCTTGTCTTGTTACAGCTTTAAGTGGAAACATTTTTGTATACTCTTGAGTGAATACCTAGGAGTTAGGGGAGTGGGCATGTTAAGTGGTGTGTGTGTGTGTGTGTGTGTGTGTGTTTTGCCATAGGGCACATGCACTGGCCAGAGAAAGACAAAGAGAAACAGATCGAGGGGAAGTGAGAAAGCCCCAGGGGAATGGCCACACTGCAGTCCCTTCTCCTCTGTTTTCCTCTTGGGATTTTGAACATGCATGCTCATATACCCAGTGTGATTTTTAAGTGGCCAGGTCCTGGACTCAAACTGGTTGGCCATGTGAGAGCACAGTGCCTTAGCCACCATACCACCTACTGGCCCTGGTATGTTTACATTTGGGGAGTATTCCCAGTTTCCAAAGTGAGAAAACCAACTACAATGCCATACAGACAGACAGACAGACAGACATGCTACCATAGGGCCTTCTCCTTGTAAAGGGCATTCTCTAAAGATCACTACGTACCTTCAGCTAGCATTGTTATTGTTATTGGAAAAGAAAAAAGCTATCTTTCTTTCAGTTTTTGCTGTAGGGCATGTGCACTTGCTGGAAAGGGAGAGAGAAAGAGAGAAAGAGAGAGAGAAACTGAAAATCACTCCCTGGGGGGATGGCCATGCTGCAATCCATTCTCCTCCATTCTCCATGGAGTCTGGGACTTGAACCATGAAATTGGCCATGTGGGATCCAGCTGTCTTAACCACCATGTCACAGGCTGGCTGATAAAACTACCCTTTATTAAGCACTTATTTCAAGCCAGGAACTTTACATGCACGATCTCATTTTATTTTTATGACCTACCTGAGGAGTTAGTAATTGTCCCATTTTACAGAAGGGCAGACTGAAGTTCAGAGGAGGTGTGTTGCTTGCTCAAAGCCCTCAGCTGGTAAGTGGCAGCTAGACATTGGAGCCCTGGGTTTCACCTCTGCCATGTGCCTTCATTTCCGTAGGATCAGGAAGGACTTCCTTCCACCTGACCAAATCTAGCTGCTAGTTAAGAGACCCATTTCCTATCAACTTCAGACCTCTTCACATGCCTTCACACACCCAGGCTGGAGATCTGTGTACACACACGTTTACGCACAATCCACACAGCTCCCCACAGTCTTGCACACTCACCATGCGGAAGTGGAGTGTGGGGCTGATCCAGTGGAAGCCTCAGATCTTGCCCAGCCCGGGCTCAGTAACTCGGTGTTCTTTGCAGGGAACCTGCAGGAGGAGAGTGGACCAGGGTGCACTCTGCCCAGTATATATTCCTTGGGAACAGATGGACATTTGGTCTTCCTCCCAGGCATCCCTCTGCAGGGATAGTTCAGAGATGTCCACTTTATCCTGGAAAAGGTGATAGCTGGAGATGTTGCACCTTGCCCTGGAAAGTGGCAGGTGGGGAGAATGTGTGGGATTTGGGCCACGAGAGAGTAGGAAGTCTGAGAAACTGCATTGCTGGGCTGCGTACCTGCCGGGCCCCGCGGGACGGAGAGCCAGAGGTCTTTTCCTCAGGACAACTTTGCCAAGGCTCCAAGGATTCCAGACTCTAAGCTTGACTGAGAGTGGGGTGCTACCCCATGGGTAGAGGCTGTCTGTGGGCTTTATCCTCTATGCAGCCAGCCTTCCTCAACCTCTTTGCACCTAACTGAAGCCTTGCTGGGCTCTGGGGTTGTAATTGGGGGCCATTGCTGAGAGGCCCTGTGGTGTAACAAGCAGGCTTTTGCTGGGGAAGACGTAGTCAGGATTTTGCAGCTTTGGGTAGAGACACTCCAGGATCCTGGCACATCCCATTCCAGGTACCTTTTGGTCCTGGCCTGTTCCTTGGAGACAGCACGTCTGAGGAATGGGGACGGCGGCATGTCTGAACAGGGAGAGACGCCCTCATGTGGGTGATGGAAACTCAGGTTTAGAAGATACTATACAAGATCTACCGTAAGCCACAGAGACAGTTAGGGAGGGTGGAACTATGAGGTCCTGAGGTCTGGCTCTGTCACCCGCACACACCACCGAGAGGCTGGGAGGCACCGGGGTGGGGCAGCTATCACACCTCTGCTCCAGTTCTTACTGATGGCACCCTGGGGTTGGTCAGGCCTCACCTTGCTCCAGAGTTTTACATTTTTATCATTTTGGGGGGACTAGATAATATATTCACATGGACCAAAAATTAAAAAATATGTAAGGCTTGTAGTGAAAAGTCTCCCTCCTACTGTGGTCTCCGAGTCACCTTCTCGCAGGCGGCCCGGGACTCTGGTTCTAAGGAAGGATTCCAGCTCTGCTTCGTGCACATACCGGCACGTGCACACCTGTCCTCCTGCACGTCTTCGCTTTTTGCACGTCTAGGCACAGTGCTCTGCACCTTGGAAACCTTTCCACATCAGTGCACTCTCTCTCTTTTTTGCTCAAAACTGTTCATGCCTGCCAAAGAGACATAGAGACAAGAGAGGACGCAGAAACCCCCCGCCCCCCCCCCAGGAGCGGTCATGCTGCAATCCCTTCTCCTTCATCTTTCCCCCTTCTTGGGGTTTCGGGTATGCATGCACATGCACCCAGTGTGTTTCCCAAGCCACCAGTTCTGGGGTTCAAACCACACCATGTGTGACCCTGTTCCCCTAACCATCAGACCATAGAGTTAGCCCAGAGATATAATTTATATACTTTAAAATTTGGTATACTTTTTATTTATTTTTATTTTTTAAATTATTTTTTATTTAACTTTATTATTATTATTATTTCCCAGTTTGAACAGAGAGACAGAGGTCAGGGGGAGTGAGAAAGCAAGCCACCAGGGACTCAAACCATGGTTGGCCACGTGGGAGTCCAACACCTTTTT
>NW_006160088.1:2493106-2497410 GCF_000334495.1 Tupaia belangeri chinensis | reverse complement strand
AGAGAGAGAAAGCAAGCCGCCAGATTCAGGACTTGAACCATGGTCAGCCATGTGGGAGTGTCCAGTGCCTTAACCACCATGCCACCTGCTGGTCCCAAATTTGGTATACTTTTAAAGTGTACAATTCAGTGATTTTTCACTTCTCAAGTTACCAGTTCCGAGACTTGAACCATGTAGTCAGCTCTGTGGGATCCAACTGCTTTAACCACCAGGAGCTGGCCCTCAGTGCATTCTCTTTTTAACAACTGCATGATATTTAGATTATTTCTAATCCTTTGCTTTTTTTTTTTTTTTTTCTCTTTTAGGTTTTTGCCATAGGGCACGTGTGCTTGTCAGAGAAAGACAGGGAAAAGCAGTGAGAGGGAAAGTGAGAAAACCCCCCCCCCCCCCCCGGGGATGGCCACGCAATCCCTTCTGCTCCATTCTCCTCTCAGGATTTTGGGCATGCATACGTACATCCCCAGCAGAATTTGAGCTGCTGGATCCATGACTTGAACTGCAGTCAGCCGTGTGGGGGTCCAGCACCTTAACCACTATGCCACCTGCTTTCCCCACTCCTTTGCTTTTATAAACAATACTTAATGTATAATCGTACATATATTTATTTTTGTAGCTATGTGCATTTATCAGTAAAAAACCTTCTGAAAGTGTGACTTGGGTCAAAGGGTATGTGCATTTATAATAGATGTTGCCAAGTTATCTTTATAGATTGGGCCAGTATGCACTCCCACCAACATTCCTTTTCCCCCACAGCTTTGCTCACGTGTCTGTCTTCTTCTTCTTTTTTTATTTGGAGATTTTTTGCTATAGGGCATGTGTGCTCACTGGAGAGACAGAGAGACAGAAAATGAAAAATCACCTCCTAGCAGGGATGAGTTTTAAACCGCCAGGTTTGGGACTCGAACTGTGGTCGACTCTGTGGAAGTCCAGTGACAACCATTATGCCATCTGCTGGTCTCTAACATCTTTCTTTACAAGAAATAGCTCTTACACATAACCGCGGACCCCTATGTATCGCTCTCTGCTCCTCGGTCCTGTCGCCTGAGGTGATCACCAGGGTAAACGTGGTGTTAATGTTCCCATGCTGTTTCTGAGCGTGCACTGCATGTGCGTCAATCCTAGGCAATACCAAGTCTAGTTTGGTGTTTCATAACTGTACACAAACGGCACCTGCAGAAAAACACGTTTGCTTTTTCATTCAGCCTTCTCTGTGTGACCCGGTGCCTGGTGATGCACAAAGACAAGCTCCATTCATTTGCTCTGGGCTGCCCCGCTCCATTGTGTGAGCACTCCACGGTTTATTTATCCGTGCTCCTGTTGAGGGGCGCTGGGCTGTTTCCTGTTCTGTACTATTACCGAGAGCCCTGCTGCGGGCGTTCCCCGGGCAGGTCCGCGGTGTTCATACTCTGCGGTTCACCAGGGGTGGCACTGCCGCGTCAAAGGCTACAGGCATCTTGGACGTTACCAAGGACGGCTGAGGGGAGCCTCCGCCTCTTCATCAGTAACACAAAGTGATGCCCACACCCCGGGAAGTCCGTGCCAGTCAGTGGGATGAAATGAGGCTGTGGATTTCAGCAGGTCTAGACTAAAGTCCTGGATCTGTGACTTACCGCTGCATGACTTGGGCCTGTTATCTAGCCTCTTTGTGCCTCAGTTCCTTCATCTGCCAAATGGTGATGATCGTGGGCCAGCAGATGTTGTGGTGGTGAAGGCACTGGATCCTACCTGGTTGACTCAGCAGTTCGAGTCCTGGACCTGGAGGCTTGAGAAACATGTCAGGCAGTGTGTATGGAGCATCGCGACTATAGTAAAAAAAAAAAAAAAAAAAAAAAGATGATGGCAGTATTTAGGTTATAGGGTTCTTGAGAAGATTAAATGGGATATTGGATGAAAAGATTTCGTATAGGGTCTGGCACAAAGGAAGGACTAAGAAAGCCCAGTAGTTATTATTAATAATATTAATAATTTATAATAATGTTTATATAGTTGTTAATATTATCATATTGTGTCATTGATCTCTCTCTCTCTCTTTAGAGAGAGATTTTTGCTATAGGGCATGCGCACTCACTGGAGAGACAGAGAGACAGAAAGTGAGAAATCACACCCCCTGGGGGGGATGGCCACGCTGTAATCCCTTCTCCATTCTCCTCTTGGGAGCTTAGGTACACACACACATGCGCCCGGCATGTGTACGTTTCCGTATCAACAACCATTTGGTTTTAAGCCAACGGTCTGGGACTTCATCAGCAGAGGATTACGTGCGAGTCCAGCGATGTAACCATTACGCCATCCGCGGGTCTCTCCTGCTCTCTTTTTTTAACCTGTTCGTTGTGGTGCCTTTCCAATCTAGAAGATAGGCGAAAGAAGAGGAGGATGAGCCCGCCTGCTTTCCTCTATACCCTACCCAGTGCTTCGCCCTTTACACACCGGATTATTTTGAACCCAATCACAAACACCACCTCTGTTCATCTCTAAATATTTCAGTTTATATCTTCAAAATATAAGCACTTCAAAAGGACATAGTTACCATACCATCATCATACCTACATTTTTAAAGAGAATTATTTATTTAAGTTTATTTACTCATTCATTTATTTTAATTTGACCAGAGAGAGACACACAGAGAGAGAGAAAGAGAGAGAGGGTAAGTGAGAAAGTAAGCCGCCAGGTCTAGGACTTGAACTGTGGTCGGCCAGGTGGGAGTGTCCAGCGCCTTAACCACCATGCCACCTGCTGATGCCCATACCTAAAAATTTTAAGTGATTATTATTTTTTTTTTAGTATATTGAATATACAGCTAGTGTTCAAATTCTCTCAATTATCTCAAAAATTTGCAGTTGGTTGGTTTGAGTCAGGATCCAGACGAGATTTATACACTATGTGCGGTTAATATGCCTTTCGAGGGGGGGCCAACAGGCGGTGTGTTGGTTCAGGTGCTGGACCAGCCATGGTTCAAGTCTTGGACCTGGCGGCTTGCTTTCTCACTTTCCCTCTCTGGTGAGCACACGTGCTCTCTAGCAAATTTAAAACTAATAATAATAAATAAAATAAAATGTAAAAAGTCTCTTACATGCCTTTTAATCTCTAGAGGTCTTTTCTCTCTCTCTTTTTTCTTTGCCAGACAGCACACGTGCTTGCCAGAGACAGAGACGGACAGAAAGGGACAGTGAGGAAGCACTTCCGTGCAGAACAGTGAGACTGGAGGCTGCACATTTGGCTGTGTGGGATCCAGCACCTCAAAGTCTGGCCACCCACCATGCCCTGGGCTAGCCCCCCCCCCCTTTATACTGTATCTGTTTAAAAAATGGGCCACTTGTCCTATGGAGTTGCTTACAACCTGGATTTTGTGGACCCATCCTGGTGGCATGCTTAGACATGTCCCCCAGTCCTCTAGCTCCTGAACACTGGTAGCTCAAGAGGCTTCATTAGATTCAGGTTTGTTCATGTGGAAAGGAAGCTTCATTGGTAGCGTTATGTACTTCCATCAGGAGGCGCCGGTGTCTGCATTTTTCAGTTTTAAGTCATCGATAATCAATACCTGGGGCCATTATTCATTAAGATTTTCAAAAGACTGATGTTTAATTTTACTATTCTTTGTTCCTAAATAAATCAAACTATTCCATAGGGGAAACATTTCTGTATCAACAACCATGTAGTTGTGTTGAGGGTGGGAATGAGTGATGGATTCTCCATTTTCTTCTTTAGAGAGAGATTTTTTTTCTATAGAGTGTGTGCACTTGCCGGGGAGACAGAGAGAGAGCGAGAGCGAGAAATCATCCCTTCCCAGAGGGGAAGGCCACACCACAATCCCTTCTCCTCCGTTCTTCTTCTGGGATTTTGGGCATGCACACACATGTGCCTGGCATGAGTTTCAAGCCTTCAGGTCAGGACTCAAACTGGTAGGCCATGTGGGAATTCAGTGCCTTAACCACTATGCCACCTGCTGGCCCTGATGGATTCTTCTTCTTCATTTTATTTTTTTTTTATGAATTATATATTTAGGGGCCAATAGGTGGCGTAGTGGTTGAGGCACTGGACTTCCATGTTGCTGACTGTAGTTCAAGTTTTGGCCAGACGGCTGGCTCTCTTTCTCTCTCTCTCTCTGGTAAGCATATATGCCCTATAGCAGAATGTTTTTTAAAAAAGCAAGAAATTTTAAGAAGTAATTCTTAGAAAAACTTATTTATTTTTCTTCTATTTAGTATTTATTTTACATTAATTAATTAACTTACTATTATTACTTTTAAAATTTTGCTATAGCACATGCACGAGAGAGAGAGAGAGAGAGAGAGACAGACACAGTG
>NW_006160088.1:2489888-2493026 GCF_000334495.1 Tupaia belangeri chinensis | reverse complement strand
GAACCATGGTCAGCCATGTGGGAGTCCAGTACCTTAACTATCATGCCACTTGCTGACTCCTGCAGATTTATATTTTTATTATTCTTCAATTTGATGAGAGAGAGAGAGAGAGAGAGAGAGCGAGCAAGCTGCTAGGACTGGGACATGAACTGCAGTTGTTCATGTGGGAGTCCAACACCGTAACCACCATGCCACCTGCCCTCCCTGGATTCTTCTTAATGACAAAGACAACCGGACTCTAAGGTTATTTAGGAAATAGCTAATTTCATGAGTTCTGAAAGGTTTTAGGTAGTACTTTCCTCCCAGAAGAAAAGAAGGCAAATACCAACTCCTTATCACATCGTTGGTCTCTTTTTTTGTTTTTCTTTTTTTTTTAAGAGAGATTTTTGCTATAGGACGCGTGTGCTTGCTGGAGAGACAGAGACAGACAGAAAGCATGAAATCACCCCCAGGACTTCATTCATTTCTTTGCATATCTTTGTTGAATCCCTTTTCCCTGCAGCGACTGCTCTGGGTGTGTGATTTCCACCCACAGCTCCAGGTGACAGGTACGCAGCCTGTACACGGCTCCCCAAACTAGTCATCGGGGTCGTAAGAGGGAAATGGAAGGAAGGAGGAATTTCAGGCTGATTATCCAGGAACACCGCAACGATAAGGACAACCTCCTCCTGGGGAGGCCAGAGCAGGATGTCACTGCAGGTTCTGGGGCCAGAGGACAGCCTGTCATTGCTCTGATCAAACACCCAGCCCAACCTGTGATGTGCAGGGTATACCAGCTGCATACCTGCCGGGTGCCCAGGATGAGCTAAACGCTCTGGCAGACACAAGAAAAGACGCAGTTTCTGCTGTCAAAGAGCCACTGCTTCTTTCCAAGAGTCTGGCTTGGGAAAAAAACACACATCTGGTCTGCACTAGCTCATCAAGCATTGGATGCAACTTAACAAACCTGGCACGCTTGTGTGTATGCCGGATACAGGGCTCCAGAGGTGAGCCGGATCTGGCCCTGACCTGTCACAGGCCACTGGTCATCTCGACATACACGTTCTGGGTGCCCTGTCCCTCTCACCTTGAACCGTGCATCCTTGCCCTTCCTGGACATGGTGATGTCCCCGGGCGTCTTTTCAGCTCTGTTGTTCTTGAACCGTCAAGGGTCACCTCCTCTTAGAAGGTCTTCCCTGGCCCAATCGTGTACATCGCCAGGCAGGGCTGGGTGTTGGGGCTCCTGCGCACCTAATCTGCGCTTCCTTTTTTCTCAGCAATTTTTACCCTGTGCTATAATTTGTTAATCTGAACTTTCTAAGGGTGGGGGCTGATTTACTCATCTTTGTATGCCTAGTGCTCGGTGTAGGGTCTGCAAAAAGTTCACTGAAATGCATAGTATGAAAAAATCATGTATGGATTTCAATTTTTTTGCACCAAAATAAACTTGTACTTAATTTCCTTTTTTTTTCACGAATTATTTTTTAAGAGAGTTTTTGTTGTTGTTGTTGTAGGGTGCATGTGCTCACTGGAGAGACAGAGACAGAGACAGAAAGTGAGAAATCACTCTCCCCAAGGGGGATGGCCACGCCACACCACAATTCTTCTCCTCCTGGCCTGAGTTTTAACCCGCAGGGTTCAGGACTTGAACCTTGGGTAACTACGGGAGTTCAGCGACAAAACCATCACGCCATCTGCTGGTCTCCGAGCTTATTTCTTTTGGATGTAAGGTCTGAAAAGGAATTAGACACTCAATTGACTAGTCAATGTCCCAGTCTGACGGACTTCCGCGGGCGCTCCTGGCTAGTCGGGGGTCAGCGTGCCGAGGACGGGCCTGCGGGCTCCCTGGTAGCTGCGGACAGTCCTGCCGGGCGCTAGGGGAGGAAGGCAGGCCCAGCCCGGCGTGCCAGGACCCAGCGCGCTGCGCTCCCGTGCAGGGCGCTCCGAGCGCGGTGCGGCCCTGCGGGCGGGAAGCGGGGCTCGGCGGGCCCTGGGGGCTCCTCACTTTGCACCGCGCCGGGCCAGGTGAAGGTGGTCGACTGGAGCCCAGGTCCCGCAGTTGTTATCCTCGCCGGAGGCGGCGGCACAGGAAGCCCGCGGGGAGACCGGCCCCGCAGCCGGGAGCCTCCCACCCAGGCTTTGCCACAAAGCCACCGCGCAGGAGCGAGACGCCACCCAGGGCGACCAGGAAGGGTGGGGGCCCTGCACAGCGACCCTCACCATCTTGTGGTCTTTCTGATGCCCCCAAGCGAGCCCACCCAGCCGGATTCACAAGCTCTCATTGCCCCCCTCCGCCCAAGCCTGACCTCGCTGCCTGGCTCAGGAACTGAGCAGGCTGTTGTTGGTGCTGAGATCCTGGGGCCGCTGCCGGCTGCGTGGACGCTTCCAGAGCAGAGTAACGGGTTTTAAGGCCAAAGGAAGGCACTGCTAAGGCTTTTTGTTGTTGTTATTATAGGGCTTGTGCGCTCGCCAGAGAGACAGAGAGAGACAGAATGTGAGAACTCACTCCCCTGGGGGATGCTACACCTCGAGATTTGGGGCACTCACCCACACCCGTTGGGTGTGAGTTTTAAGCCCCTGCATCTGGGACTCTAACTGCGGTCTATGTTGGAGTCCAGTGACATAACCATTATGCCATCTGCTGGTCTCAAGTAAGGCTTTCTTCAGGTACAGGCAACTTGGAGGTTGAGGTGAAGTCCATGTGGAGGGAATGCGGTTTGTGAGGGTGGCTGGAGGGTTTTTTCCCCCTTCCTTCAGTTGGCGGGAGGTGGGGAGTGGTGGGGGTGGCAGGGCATGGGGGCGTGGGAAGGGAGGAGGGGAGGTGCGGGTGGTGGTGGCTATGCTGCAATACCCCCAATACCCTCTCAGGATTCGGGCATGCTGGCACACGTACCCTGCGAGAGTTTCAAGCCACAGGTCTGGGATTTGAACTGTGGTAGGCCAGGTGGGAATCCAGAACCTTAACCACCATGCCACTTGCTGGCTCACCTGGTACAATTTTAAGAACAGGCAGGACTTCTCTGGCTCTCACTTTGCATGAGAAATGTGTGTCCACACGTTTTGGGACTGGGCAGATACTTCTGGGACATTGGTTATATATCAAAGGGTGACCTTTTCTTTTTCTTTTTTAACTTTTTTTTTTTTTTTTTGACACAGGTG
>NW_006160088.1:2471793-2489535 GCF_000334495.1 Tupaia belangeri chinensis | reverse complement strand
TTCTCCTCCATTCTCCTCTCAGGATCTTGGGCACGCACGCACATGCGCCCGGAGTGAGTTTAAGCCGCTGGGTCCGGGACTTGAACCGCGGTCGACTATGTGGGAGTCCAGCGACATAGCCATTGAGCTAACTGCTGGTCCCGGAAGGTCTTTTCTTAATCTGAAGAACATATGGAGTAACACAGTCATGCAGCCTTGAGGATGCCCATGCACGAACTGCATATACACAGTGCACATTGTGTGTCCATACATGCAGGCAGGTATGTGTGTGCAGTTGTGCACACAGGTAAACAAATGCCTGTGTGTGCATGCATACAGTTTTACATGCATTTTCCTCCAGGTTAAGCTTTTTTTGAGAGTTTTTTTTTTTGCTATAGGGCACGTGTGCTCATCAGAAAGAGAGAAAGAGACAGAGACAGAAAGTGAGAAATCACCCCCCAGGGGGGATGGCCACGCTGCAATCCCTTCTCCTCCATTCTCCTCTTGGGATCTTGGGCATGCACGCACACGTGCCCAGCGTGAGTTTAAGCCACTTGGTCCAGGACTTGAATTGCTGTCGACTACATTGGAGTCCAGCGACATAGCCATTATGCCAACTCCTGGCCCTTCTCCAGGTTAACTTTTAGGAAAACTATCCATTTAGAAGCCCCAGACCCGTCGGCTTGCCTTCTCACTTTCCCTTTCTCTGTTTCTCTGTCTCCCTCTGGTCAAATTAAAAAATAATTTAAAAAATTAAATAATTAATAATAATAATAATAAAGACCTGGCCAGAAAAGCACTCAGGCTTCATTTTATATTTTTACTGCCAATGTCTGCCTGGCGCCTCTTGGCATACAAGGAAACTGAGGCAGAGCTGCTCAAGTCATCTGGCAGCGTCCCCAGCTGGGAAGAGACTGAACCAGGAGAATGCCCAGTCTCTTGACCCCAGCCCGGTCTCTGGCAGGCCTGGTTCAAGCGCCTCGCTGTAATTTCTTACCCCCCTTTCCTAGAACTTTCCCTGGGAGGTCTTAAGTCAGCCTGCCTGGCTGCAGCAAAGGGTGCTGGGTGAGCAGACAGGGTGAGCTCATCCCCAAGGAGGCATGGCAGGCTGGTGGTGGCCTCCCCATCCAGGAAGTCATGGATGCAAACAGCTCGCCTGTGGTCTATTGATACCCAATACCCTGTCATCAGATGGGGCAGTCAGTTAAGTGTCTGGTTTCCCCCAGGATCTGGGAACTGGGGCCAGAGAGCAGTGGCCAACAGGAACAGGGTCATGGTTTCCCTTTGCAGCTCCCCAAAGCCAGAGGCCACAGGCTGCACCCCATCGGCCTGCGGGAAGCATCAGGGACTCGGGGGACAGGTGACGAGAGGACAGCTCTCCCGTCTACGGAACGGATGCAGGCTCAGATTGCAGAAACAGCTGGGCCTTTTGGAAATGGCAGCGGAAACAGCTCAGAATGGGAGGACCCTGGCACTGCCCGGCAACTTCCTGTGGGCAAAGGGGTGGAGGCCGAGGGACAGGGCTGGTATGCGTTAGGAAGATCGTGGCCGGGGGCTGGCAAGTGGCATGGAGGCTAAGGGCGCTGGACTCCCACATGGCCGACCACGGTTCAAGTCTCAGACCTGGTGGCTTGCTCTCTCACTTCCTTTCTCTCTCTCTCTCTGTCTCTCTCTGATCAAACTGGAAAATAATAATGATAATAATAAATAAAGTTAAATAAAATAATTCTTTAAAAAATACATAAGCAAAATTAAATAAAATAATTCCCTTAAAAAAAAAGAATCTGTCATTCACTCATGCATACATGCATTCAAATGAATATATCCAGGCGTCTCCTCTGTGCGGGCCCTGGGGATCTGGAGAAGGGGAAGGCCTCAGTCTTGTCCTTGGGAGTTACACTTTAGTGGGGGGTTGGACAGGGCAACAGCTAAAAAGCTTTTATTTCATACTTTGAGAAATATTGTGATGGAGGTGGTGGGAGCTGTGGAAGCATGAAGGAAGCCTTCCTGGAAGAGATGATTCTAGTGCTGTCCCGAGGGACAGGAGCCACTGGGAGGCAGTTGGACCCTGAGGTCCGAAGGCGTTCTTGGAGGACACTCGTGCTGAAGGCCCAGCCCCGAGGAGGGACGTGCTCTGGAGGAACGTTCTGTGACAGGGGCTGGCAGTGCTCGCTGTGGGAGACGGTGGGCAGCAGGCAGTGGTGCCCGGCAGGCTGACAGGTCTCTGTCACTGAGGGCCTGGGGGTCTTCCCGAGGGACTCGAACCTTACTATAAGATCAATGGGGTGTCAGTGGGCGTGAAAGTGAGGGATCGTGTGTTGGGAAGAGGATTCTGCTGCAGGGTGGAGTGTGGGTGGAGAGGGGCACACCCGAAGCAGGAGTCCAGAGGAGAAGATGGGCCTGCACTGAGACAGGGACAAGAGGAGAGAGTACACACCTGGAGAGACACCCAGGGGCGGCAGCGGAGACTCAAGGGGTCACTGGGTGTGGGCATGAGGGAGGAGTGGAACA
This sequence comes from Tupaia belangeri chinensis, assembly GCF_000334495.1. Lineage (NCBI taxonomy): Eukaryota > Metazoa > Chordata > Mammalia > Scandentia > Tupaiidae > Tupaia > Tupaia belangeri. The sequence goes on along the minus strand of NW_006160088.1, from coordinate 2,487,045 downwards.
GCGTCTGGGTTTCCGACTTGGTCAGCGTGGCCTAGGGTGTGGCCACTCCCTGAGACAGAGATGGCTGGAGGCCCTGGCGTGATGGCTGTCCCTGTCAGGAGCACATTGCATGGGGTGCCTGAGGGACTTCTGGGTGGTGGTGCCAGTGGAACACGCAGGTCTGGACTCAGGGGAGAGGTTTGGGAGTCATTACCCTAGAAATGGGACCAGAGTCAGTTACCAGGGCAAGTGTGGAGAGAGAGAAGGGAGAAAACATTATTGAATGAAATGACCAGGCCAGCAGGTGGTGTGGTGGTTAAGGCGCTGGATTCCCATGTGGCTGATCATGGTTTGAGTCCTGGACTTGATGACTTGAAACTCAGGTCAAGTGCACGTGTGTGCGTGCCCAAAATCCTGAGAGGAGAACAGGGGAGAAGGGATTGCTGTGTGGAAAGTGAGGGATCGTGTGTTGGGAAGAGGATTCTGCTGCAGGGTGGAGTGTGGGTGGAGAGGGGCACACCCGAAGCAGGAGTCCAGAGGAGAAGATGGGCCTGCACTGAGACAGGGACAAGAGGAGAGAGTACACACCTGGAGAGACACCCAGGGGCGGCAGCGGAGACTCAAGGGGTCACTGGGTGTGGGCATGAGGGAGGAGTGGAACAGCGTCTGGGTTTCCGACTTGGTCAGCGTGGCCTAGGGTGTGGCCACTCCCTGAGACAGAGATGGCTGGAGGCCCTGGCGTGATGGCTGTCCCTGTCAGGAGCACATTGCATGGGGTGCCTGAGGGACTTCTGGGTGGTGGTGCCAGTGGAACACGCAGGTCTGGACTCAGGGGAGAGGTTTGGGAGTCATTACCCTAGAAATGGGACCAGAATCAGTTACCAGGGCAAGTGTGGAGAGAGAGAAGGGAGAAAACATTATTGAATGAAATGACCGGGCCAGCAGGTGGTGTGGTGGTTAAGGCGCTGGACTCCCATGTGGCTGATCATGGTTTGAATCCTGGACTTGATGACTTGAAACTCAGGTCAAGTGCACGTGTGTGCGTGCCCAAAATCCTGAGAGGAGAACAGGGGAGAAGGGATTGCTGTGTGACCATCCTCCCTGGGGGCTGATTTCTCACTTTCTGTCTCTTTGGTGAGTTCATGTACCCTATAGAAAAAAAATCTCTCACAAAGAAAAAAGGAAGAAAGAAGGAAATGAGAGCAGCCACAGTGGCAGAGGGACGGTGGTACTGTGATGACCTGCAATGCTGAGCGCACATGGGAAGGTCCCGGGTTCACATCCCAAGGCTTCCCTGTGCACAGGTATGTGTGCATGCGTGCACTGCAGGCTGGGGGAGGCTGGGGGAGGCTGGGGTGGGTGATGGTGTGCGGAGCCTGTCAGCGATGATTTCTTTTCTCTCCTTCCTTCTTTCTCTCATGATGGGAATAAATAAATACACTTTAAAGAAAAGAGAAATGAAGTGAGTAGGAGGCTATAAAATGACTGAGCAGGAGCAGCCCGAGAACTGGAAGGAAGGCCAGCTGGTTGCATGGTGGTTAAGGCAGCTGGATTCCACATGGCCAGCAGCATGGTTTGAGTCCCAGACAGGGTGGCTTGAGAGACATGCTGAGTGTGTGTGTGTGTGTGTGTGTGTGTGTGTGTGCGCAAATCCCGAGAAGAGGATAGAAGAGAAGGGATTGTGGTGTGGCCATCCCCACTGGGAGTGATCTTTCATCTCCTTTCTTGCTTTTTCTCCAAGGAGTGCACATGCCATATAGCAAATTAAAAAACAAACAGAAACTGGCAGATGGCGAAGAGTGTGTGTTGTCACAGAGCCCTAGGGAAGACAGTGGTCAGGCCCTGCTCAGACTCTCCCTAAGGCCCACCTTCTCTGTCTTCCCAGACCTGGGGTTCTTTGCCCCTTGCTGTGGTGACTGGTATGTTAGCGGAGACAAAGTCTCTCTGATACTGAAAATTCAAGAGTAGACTAGTTGCCAGGTAGAAGGCGGGTTTGTGTGCTTTAAATATTTAGTTACTGCTTATTGCAACTCCTGCCAGGTGGCGGTGATTGACATACGTTGTCCCACTCAATCTTCGAAACGCTCTTTTCAGGTACACACAGTTTTCTCTACTTACAGACGAGGGAGTTAGGGCCCAGAATGTGTCTTACCCAAGGTCACACAGCTGGGGAGAACCTGAGCTGGGACATGGAGTCAGGTCTTCTTGCTTTTACGTATGTCAAGTTTCTTTCTTTTCTCTGCCCCCCGCCCCCCTGCTTTGTGCTTTTCTTTAGTGCACATTCAGCAGGGTGGGCATCTGGGCCTGGCCTGGCTTGCCGACACCCTCCACGAGCCAGGGGACTTCAGAGGAGGCCTGGATCCCAGATTAGCCCCAAAGACAACACACTCCTGAAGAAGAAAGAGGAGGTGCAGGCTCAGCAGAGGCCTGTGATGGGAAGGGCTTCCCGAGAATCAGTGGGGAACTTCCTCCTGGGAAAGCCATGACAGGGGCAGTTCCTCTCCCGGGCCAGGCGTCAGGGAGTCAGGGCCCCAGCTGTTCCTGCCCTGCCGCCCGCAGCCCCGCAGCCCCGAGCGCCCACCGGAGACAGGAGGCCCTGCCTGCTCACTGCCCATTGTCCCAGCACCGCAGTGCCGCTTCCCATGCGCCTCCTGTTTACACAGGAAGCCCGCTCTGGGATGCCACCTCCCTCTCCTGACCTGACTGCTCCAAGCTTGAATTCCTCACAGGCAGCTTGGGTGAACGAGGACTCCAGTAAGTCACTGTCAGCGACTTTACAGATGAGTGTAGCAGCCTGGTAAAAGCACGGCCTTGCAGGGTGACTGCCCTGGCTTGTGCTCTCACTAGCCGTGCGACCTTGGGCATTCACACCAATGGTAGAGGGGCCAGCAAATGGTGTTGTAATTACGTCACTGGGCTCCCACATGGCCGACCGTGGTTCAAGTCCCAGACCTGGTGGTTTGAAAATCACGCTGGGCGCTTATGCACATGTGCCCAAGATCCCAGGAGGAGAGTGGAGGAGAAGGGGTGGCAGCATGGCCACCCCCACGGAGGGTGGGGTGATTTCGCACTTTCCCCCTCACTGTCTCTGTCTCTCTCTTTCTCTCTCCAGTGAGTGCATGCGTTCTATGGCCAAAATCTCTTAAAAATAAAAAACAGTGTAAAGGCAGGTTCTCCCTCTGTAAGATCTGGAGTGTTGATCCTACCTTTCTCACAGGTTTGATGGAAGCATGAACAAAATTGGGAGATATCGTGTGCCCCGTGCGTCATAGAACTTCCATTGTTATTTCTCGTTTACGTCCCACTTTGAGTTGCATCAGATTTCAGCTATGTCCCAAATGCAGGGTCCAAATGATGGCCTCCAAATTCTGTGACCATCCATCGAGAATCGGGAGGTCTATGTCCCCTTCCTGTGTGCCTAGTGGGCTAGTGACTAACTACCTCGACGAGCCCGCGACGGTACAGCGGAAGTGACACTGATTTCCCCAGGCCTTGGTCTAGCAGCTAAAACAGTCATACTTGGAACCCTGGGCACTGTGTAAGAATCCAGCTCCTCTGGAGTGTGGCAGCCACTGAAGGCTGTTCTTGAAGCACTACCAGAGCTATGGGAATAGTTTTCCATTTCAATAAAAAATTATTGAATAGGGGGTCGGCAGGTGGCATGGTGGTTAAGGCACTGGACTCCCACATGGCTGACTGGTTCGAATTCCAGACCTGGCGACTCGCTTTCTCATTCTCCTTTCTCTCTCTCTCTCTGGTCAAATTGAAGACTAACAGTAAATAAATAAAATTAATAAATCTTAAAAAATGATTGAATAGGATTTTGAAATAGTGGGCTGAACTCAAACTGGAATCCCTTGCCCACAAGAATGACGAAAATTAAGATGATGAAATAATAAGTACAGAGTTTCATTTAAATTATAAAGGAATCTTCCTGTTAAGCCAGAAATGGTGATACATCCCTGAAATAAAGAAGTAAATGGGATAAGTAGCCATGAGCTGAAGTGCTTCTGAGTTACATGCCCCAAATATATGCATACTTATGTCCCAGGGGCCACAATCAAGACTCACCCATGAATAAACATTGTCAAGTTCTTAGGTGCAAAGCCTTTGCCACTTTTATCTGTATATTACGAGAACCCGTCCTTAACTAGAGTTACCCATGTTTGCATTTTCTTTGCTCACCCTTTCTTTTTTCCACAGTATATACTCTCATGATGCTTTTGCTAAAGGTCTGTGAGGAGTCTTTGACATTTAAAAATTTCATTCTTCTTCTTAAATGCTAATATAGTGGAATAAAGCACTGAAGTTGACAATTGCTTTTCTTCAGCACATGGAAGATACTTGGAATATTCCATTATTTTCCGGCATCTGTGTTTGCTGTTGAGAAATCTCTAGTGAATATAATTGTTCATTGTAGGTGACATTCCCAGGGGGAATGCCATGCCACAATCCCTTCTCTTTATATACTTTTAAGATTTTGTTTTGGTGTTCTGCAGTTTAACTATGTTTGTGTACAGGGATGGAACTACATTTAATATTGGGGATTAGAGTAATTCTTCTTTATGAGAATTTGTATTTTTCATTGTAATTGAAAAATTTTGATGATTATACTTTTTAATATTACTTCTTTCCAATTCTCTTTGCTCTTTCCTAGTATTTTTTGTTGGACTTTTATTACTTTTTCCTCCTTTTCATTTAACATCTTCGGTGCTTCACATTGCTTTATTTCTGTGCAGACTTGTATGATTTCTTCCTATTTGTTTTCTAATTCACTAATTCTCTTTTTAACATAATCTAACCCACAATTTCACCCACCCCAACTTTTGATTTTGATGATTATATATTTTTATTTCCAGAGGCACATCATTATGGCTTTTTTCTTCTCTCTCTCTCTTTTTATTATCATTTTAAGCTTATTTTGTAGTCTTTCAGAATGTTTAATTATCAGAAGCCCTTGCAATGTACTTTCACCTATTTTTTTAGGTCTGTAAACTCTTGTTCATGGCAAACTTTTCATTGTGTGGTTTCCATTTTCATTGTGTATATGTGTTTTCCTGAGAGAATTTTGTACTACTTGAGTTGTAGGAATGGTCCCACAGAAAGGCTTTTTTTTTTGTTTTTAGAGATTTTTGCACGTGCACTTGCCAGAAAGACAGAGAGGGACAGAGAGACAGAAAGTGAGAAATCACCCCCAGGGGGGATGGCCATGCTACAATACTTTCTCCTTCATTTTCCTCTTGGGGTTTTGGGCATGAACGTACATGTGCCTGGTGTGAGGTTCAAGACACCAGGGCTGGGACTTGAACTGTGGTTGACTATGTGGGAGATCAGTGGCATGACCATTATGCCATCTGCTGGTTTCTTGTTTTGGTTTCATCAGATGCTCCAGAGGTTGAGCCAACCTGGGTCTATTTTTGTTTGTTTGTTTGTTTATTTATTATGTTAAAAAAATTGTCAGAGAGTGCACACACTTGCTAGAGGGGTGTAGAGAGAGAGAGAGAGAAGAAGAGAAAGGAAGAAGACATCCTCCCATGGGGTGTGGTCATGCTGTAATGCCTTTTTCCCCACTTTTTCCATCCTGTTGGGATTTAGGGCATGCATGCACATGTGCCTGGCATGTTTTTCAAGCTGTCGGGTCTTGCGTTTGAATCATATGATTGGCAATGTGGGATCTGGCTCCTTTTAATAGGCCATGGGGCTAGTTTCATGTTCATTAATTTTTGCCTTGAGATTACTGCACAATGTGAGTGGTACAAATCGTCCCCTGGTGTAAGCTTTGTGTTTTGATTTCTCATGGGAAACTAGGAAGACATAAACTCTACCCTTACATTTCTGAACTGGTGGGGGAGTCTTTCTGGCTCTATTTTCACTAGGGGTACATATGTGCTCACCAGAAAGGGAGAGAAAGAAGGAGAGGATGAGCAAGTGAGAGTGGAAGTGAGGGATAGAGAAAGAGAAAGAGAGAGAGAGGAAGACAGGTGCCCTCAACAGCCTTCGCAATGCAATCCATTTGCAGCTCCGGGCAGCCAGAGCCCCAGCATGCACCTGGCACGTAGTGTGGCTGGGGTCCCGGCCTCCCTCTGTGGGCCCAGCTGTGTTAATATCGTTGTGTTGCTGTCTGGCCCCTTGACCTGGGGATTCATGTGATTCTTCTTCTTCTTCTTCTTCTTCTTCTTCTTCTTCTTCTTCTTCTTCTTCTTCTTCTTTTTCTCCTTCTTTTTCTTCTCCTTCCCCTTCCCCTTCTCCTTCTTCTTTTTCTTCTATAGAGTGTGTGTGCTCACCAGAGAGAGACAGAGAGACCAAAAGCAAGAAATCACTCTTGGCGGGGGGGATGGCTACATCACAGTCCCTTCTTCTCCAATCTTCTCTTGGGATTTTGAGCATGTATGCACGCATGTCCGGTGTGAGTTTTTAGGCTGCCAGATCTGGGATTCAAACCATAGTCGACTATGTAGGAGTCTAGTGATGTAACCATTGTGCCATCTGCTGGTCCCCATGTGATTCTTCTTTTTTTTTTTTTTTGGAGAGGTTTTTGCTATAGGGCATATGTGCTCACCAGAAAGACAGAGAGAGACAGAGAGGCAGAAAGTGGGAAATCACCCCCTGGGGGTGATCGCCATGCCACAATTCCTTCTCCTCCATTCTCCTCACGCACACACATGTGCCCAGTGTGAGTTTAAGCCACCGGGTCTGGAATTCAAACTGCGGTCTACTGCATGGGAGTCCAGCAATATAGTCATTACGCTAACTGCTGGTCCTGCCCATGTGATTATTCTTCTAACCATTTCTGGGTGAGGTCACACTTGTTATGCAGTGCCTTCCCCACCAGGCTCTAAGTACAGGGTTTTTGTTGCTTTGAAATTCTCTCTCTTTCTTTTTTAATAGAGGTTTTTGCATTAGCATGGCTGTGCTCACTGGAAACAGTGAGAGAGAAAGTGAGAAATCACTCCCCAGGGGGGATGGCCCGGCTGTAATCCCTTCTCCTCTATTGTCCTCCCAGGATCTTGGGCATGCACGCACACGTGCCAGGCGTGATGTTTTTTTTTTTTTTTAAAGGTTTTTTTAAAAGGTTTTTGCCTTATGGCACGTGTGCCCACTGGGAACAGAGAGAGGGACCGAGAAAGTGAGAGAAAAAGTGAGAAATCACCTCTCCCGAGGATGGCCATGGTGCAGTCCCATCTCCTCCATTCTCCTCCTGGGATTCTGGACACTCGTGCACAAGTGCCTGACCTGATTTTTCAGGCCACTGGGTCCAGAACTCGAATTGTGGTTGGCTATGTGGGAGTTCAGTGGCAGAACCACTATGCCATCTGCTGGCCCCTGTTGCTTTAAAACTCTTTGCTTATTGGTTTATATCATACACATGTATTTTTCTTCTTGAGAATCAACTTTACTGAGATATATTTTCACACAATAAAATGCATCTTTTTTTTTTTTTTTTTGGAGAGGTTTTTGCTATAGGGCGCATGCGCTTGCCAGAAAGACCGAGAGAGACAGAGAGACAGAAAGTGAGAAATCATACCCCAGGGGGGATGGCCACGCCGCAATCCCTTCTCCTCCATTCTCCTCTCAGGATCTTGGGCATGCATGCACACACGCCCGGCGTGAGTTAAAACCACTGAGCCTGGGACACGAACCGTGGTCAACTACATGGGAGTCCAGCAACATAGCCATTATGCGAACTGCTGGTCCCAAATGCATCTGTTTTAAGTGTTGATAAGTTTTAACACATTTAAATATCTATGTCAGGAACACCTCACTCAAAATACAGAATAATTCTATCATCCCCAAAGTTTTTTTTTCCCTCCTCCTTACTCAATCTTCCACTCCATCTCCTGCCACAGAAAACCACTGATTTGCTTGCCATTATTATAGATTTGTCATCTCTTTCCTTTTCTTTTTATTTTTTTTAAAGAGTTTTTTTGTTTTGGGGACTGGCAGGATGGTGGTTAAAGGCGCTGGACTCCCATGTGGCCAGCCACGGTTCAAGTCCTGGACTTGGTGGATTGCTTTCTCACTTATCCTCTCTCTCTCTTCCTCTCTGATCAAACTGGAAAATAATAATAATAAATAGAGTTAAATAAAATAATTCTTAAAAAAAGAGTATTTTGTTTTTTTCTTAGGGCATGTGCACTTGCCGGAGAGAGAGAGAGAGAGAGAGAGAGAGAGAATGAGAAATCACCCTCGTGGGGGATGGTCACATCACAGTCCCTTCTCCTCCATTCTTCTCCTGGAATCTTAGGTACACACGCATTGCCTGGTGTGATTTTTAAGCCACCTGGTCTGGGACTTGAACCAGGGTTGGCCATGTGGGAGTCTAGCAATGTAACCACTGTGCTACCTGCTGGCCCCTGATTTCTCATTCCACAATTTAAAGTGGAATTATTCAAGGGGTCTTTGAAATCTCATGAAAAATGCATACTATGAATAAATTGCAGATGGATTTAAAAATTATTTTGCACCAAAATAAACTCATACTTTAGTCCCATTTTTCATGAATTTTCTCAAGTCCTCTCACTCTGTATGTCGCGTTTTGTATCTGGCTTCTCCTGCACAGCAGAATCCGTACATCGATCCATGTTGCTGAGTGCATTTATAGTTCATTCCTGTTTATTTCCAAATAGCATTCCACTGTGCAGAGATATCCTAATTTCGGTAGGTAATACAGACCTATGATTTAAAATTTAAAAATTGCACATCTTGGGACCAGCAGTTAGCGTAATGTCTATGTCGCTGAGCTCTCATGTAGTCGACTGGGGTTCGAGGCCCGGTGGCTTAAACTCACGCTGGGCGTGTGTACGTGCGTGCCCAAGATCCCGAGAGGAGAATGGAGGAGAAGGGATTGTAGCGTGGCCAGTGTGGGGGAAAGTGCCCAAAAAAAAAAAGCTCTACCAAAAAAAAAAAAAAAAAAAAAAAAAAAAAGAAAAGAAAAAAGGTAAAAAAAATTGCACATCTTTCCCACCCCATTTCCAAACTAACCAGTTCTGCGTCACAGGCACCCAATATTACCCGTGTCCTTGTTCTTTCTTTTTTTCTTTGAATAATTATTTCCTTTATTTTTATCATTATCGACCAGAGAGAGAGAGAGTGAGTGAGAGAGCGAGAAAGCAAGTTGCCAGGTCTGGGGTTTGAACAGTGGTCAGCCATGTGGGAGTCCAGCACCTTTAATCACCATGCCACCTGCTGGCCCTTCCAGTGTCTTTTGATGCAATTAGAAACAGACGTGTGGGACCAGGGGATGTCGTAATAGTTTTGTTGCTGGACTCCCACAGTCAGGTGTGGTTCGAATCCCGGACCTGGTGGCTTAAACTTATGTGCATGTGTGTCCAAGATCCTGAGAGGAGAATGGAGGAGAAGGGATTGTAGCATGGCCATCCCCCCTGGGGAGTGATTTCTTGCTTTTCTGTCTCTCTGTCTCTCTCTCTCTGTCTCTCCAGTGAGTGTACATGCCCTATAACAAAAACCTCTCAAAAAAAGAAAGGAACAGATGTGTATGTGGGAGCTTTCTTCAGTCCTTAGACAATTATCTAATTTTGTCTATGAGTATAATCCTAGAAGAACTGCTAGAGTAGAGGGTTCATGAATATGTGATTTTGACAGATATTGCCAGATTGCCCTCCAGAAAGGTAGTATGGGTCCCCCCAAATTAAAGAAAGTTTTCAAAGTATTTTAAGCATAGAGAAAAGTTGAAAGACTAGGATAATTTTGTAGTATAGACCTTTGTTTAAAAAAGGATTATTTATTTAATTTTACTTATTATCATTATCTTTCGACTTGCTACAGGGCATGTGCACTCACCAGAGAGAGACAGAGAGAGAGAAAGGGAAAGTGAGAAAGTAAGCTGGCAGGTCCAGGACTTGAACCTTGGTTGACCATGTGGGAGTCCAATGCCTTAATCACCATGCCATCTGCTGGCCCCGTAGCAGAGACTTTGGATGGTGCTGAAAGTCAACTGCTTTGAAGAGGATAGGGACATTTAAGTTTGCAGAATAAAGTTAACCAGCAAAATCATCAATTTGCACACACAGGCGTTTGCAGCTTCATTCTCTGTGAATCTCGCGTGAACTTGCTTTTAGTCACACAGTTTTGGGGACCTGCTGCAGGCACTTGCTGAGTGATAACAGAACTTTCACCAGCCAGGTGGGGCTTGGGGCTTGGAGTGTTTCTGTTCAGAGTGCCTTGTCGAGTTCCTGGAACAGCTTGGCCCATGGGGCCCTGTGGCTAGAAGGGAGGCAGTAGCATAGACATGTAGCCTGTGTGTGTGTGTGTGTGTGTGTGTGTGTGTATGCGTGTGCACGTGAACAACCTATTTCCACACTGTAGCTGCTGTGGGTCTTGAACTATGCCAACTGGATGCTCTTGCTCTAGTGTTTTTTTTTGGAGAGGTTTTTGCTATAGAGTGCATGCGCTCGCCAGACAGACAGAGAGAGACAGAGAGACAGAAAGCGAGAAATCACCCCCCCAGGGGGGATGGCCACACAGCAATCCCTTCTCCTCCATTCTCCTCTTGGGATCTTGGGCACGCATGCACACGCACCCGACGTGAGTTTTAAGCCACCGGGTCCGGGATGCGAACCGCAGTTGATTACATGGGAGCTCAGCGACATAGCCATTATGCTAACTGCTGGTCCCTCGCTCTAGTGGTTTCTTCAGGAAGACGGCAAACTCCTTACCGTGGCTTGTTAAAGCCCCAGTGACCTGACGCTACAGGCCTTGCTAACAACATGGCCGCCTCTGAGGAGCATTCTCCAGTCCCTATATTCGGCCGCACTGGTGTGTCAGCTCCTGTCAGCCTCCCCCGACTCCTGCCCGTCTGTGTCTGTGGAAGCAGTCCATGCACACCTGCCCCTCAACATCCGGCTTCTCCTGGGTAATATCTCTTTATCCTTCGAGACTCAGCTCCAAGCATACTTCTTCCAGAAGCACCCCCCTGACTCCTACATAGGCAGAGCCTCCTGGCGTTTATCACGATTTGTACTTACACGAGGGGTTAGAGAGTTCAGGGAGAATGCAAATGGTGAAAAAACCGTGCGTGAACTTCAAATTTCTTTTTTGCACCAGAATAAATAAAAGTTTGTTATTTACCCCAGAAGTGTCATGAAGGCAGGAATTGTATGCGTTTTGTGCACTATTCTATTCTCTGTTCTAACAGCGCATAGTAGGTGTTGGTAAACGCTCGTGAACACATGGCATTTGATAGCATGAATACGTAGTTTGTGGTCAGTACTAGGAGGGAATTCCCGTTCTGTGTGTGGGCGAGTCCCCGGCCTCTCAGCTGCAGTTTCTGCATCTGACAGGTGGGCGTACTGTCACACCGCCTGCTGGACCACGGGACCATTCGGAAGGTGCTGGGCAAGTGGCAGGTGTGTGAGCCTGGTGATCTTTGATGTGGAGCCAGCGAACACGCTTGATCACAAGCAGCTTGTGCTTCCAGTGACTGGCGACAGCTGGCCTCACTGTCTAGGGTCAGGTTGGGCCACAGATCGGGGCTCAGTGTCTCCCTGCCCCAGGATGTGCGGGCGACGCTGGAGCTGCAGACTGGGGAGGTCACTGTGCCATTTAGCAGCTGCCACCGAGACCTTGGAGAGAGTATGGCCTTGGGACACCTCCAAGCTCTGGCCTCTACCAGGGCAGAAGAGGGAAGCAGCTGGGAGCCATGGGAACAGGGGAGGGCAGGGAAGCCAGGTGGTCTGAGGAAGCCACAGGCTGGGGTGGCAGGCGGGAAGGGAGCTGATGAGAATGTCAGGGCTCTGAGGGGATAGAGTTTCCGCTGCCTCCAGCTGCCCTAAGCCGCCTCTGCTGTTTTCCAGAGGGACCCAATTACCAACCCCTTGTGGAGCCAGGGCTGCTGGAGATCCTAAAGTGATAGGAGGCAGCTCCCAGCAGGACAGCGGGGGCCTTTACCACTCCCTAGCCGTACACCTGTTCCTAATCATCCGAGATCCGGGGCCAGGTTTGGGGAAACGCTAAGCCTTCTGAACATGGTCCCGCAGGCCTTCACGGAGCCTCAGGCATTCAGAGTATCCTCTTAAGTACTAACACATTTGATCTTCCGGAGCAGGAGCTGCCAGGACAGGGTCTGTTGGCCCTTTACATGGATAGTGACTCTGCCCTCCACAGAGACGGGGAACCAGTTGGCTACAATGATCAGTAAGTGACCCAGGGCTTCTTTCTCTATAGAGCCTCTTCCTCCTGCCCCTGCATCGTCAACACACAGCCAGGCTCTCTACTTGCCACAGGCCCCACCGTGCCCTGTTGTACCACACCGATCTTATTTCTCATTGTGTCACCTGCCTGGCCCTTGACGGTGCACAGCTTCGTTGTGGGTGTTCTGGCGGGTGCAGGGGAAGGTGGGGTGTTCTCTGCCTCCAGGGGGTGGGTGGTCAGGCATGCTCTTCAAGAGGGCCGTCTATGAAGTGGGGTGCACCATTGAGAAGCCATCCGATGCCAGGCCTGAGAGGGCTAGCCGGGCCTCGAGTGGGGCCTCCACAGGGGGTCTGGTTAGCCTGGGAGGAGGCAGGGCATCCCAGTGGGGAGGCTACGATAGTAAGCATGATGAGGAAGGAAGGGGACGTGGGGCTCCTGGGACCGAGAGAAGGCCTGTGTGTGCAGAGCGGAGGGACGCGTGGGGGTCACGTGGCTTTGCACCTTTCACGGAACCAGTGTGTGTGAGAACCACCGTGTGTCAGGCCCCAACCTCCGCATACCTGGTCGGCTTCATCCTCACGATAGCCCGGCTGTGGGTGTTTTCTTGTCTCACAGATGTGCACGTGTGAGGACACAAAGCCGCATTGACAGCAGACATACACACACACACACACACACTCACACACACACACATACCCGCTCAAGCCCAGCCTGACTCGGAAGCCCGTGCTTTTCCTGTGCAGAAGGCCCGAGTGGAAGGTGAGTCTGGGGTCTGCAGGGGAGGTCGAGAGGATAAGCCTGAGGAGGCACTGGAGGAGGTGGTTACTGCCCAGGCAAAGGCAGAGGCAGAGGCAGAGGCAGAGGCAGGACCACGTTGGGCGTCATGGCAGTCAGAGGGTGGAGGCCTGCCGATGCAGCACTGCCTGCTCGGGCCCAGCACCTCCATAAAGGGCCGCGTGTAGCCCGTTCAGGGTGGAGCAGCTGTCTAATTCCCCTGTCTCCACAGCGCGCTGGACTCCTCCAGCTGGCCGGGTGCTCACTTCCTACTGCTGCGAGGCTCTTTTTAAGGCTCCCCACCTTTGCTCTTCCTGTTCCTCTAATCTGAATGTCAGCCCCGGGCCTCTGTACCTATGCCAGTCCTACCCACGCCTCTCCTCCTGGAAGGCTCCCTGATCACTCCAGTTGCCCTGGTTCTTAGCTATCTCCCTAGCTTTTAAGCTCCCCATGTTCGGGCAGCGGCCACACATCCTACACTTTGCAAGCCCCAGGGCATCCTGGGCAGTGGTAGACCATGACGAAGCCCGTGCTGTGGGCTGGGCAGGGGGCCAGCCCGCCGTACATGTCTCCCCATTCAGTCCTCCCAGCAGCCCTAGGTGCAGCAATGGGGGAACTAGAGACTCCGAGGGAGGCCACGTGGCCTGCCTGCAGGTAGAGTCTCCCCTTAACCCGTCTGACTCCGGAGCCCAAGTTTTGGCCCCTCTGGCTGCCTTGAACATCCGTGAGGCCAGGCCAGTGCTGGACCTGGATTAGCTCTGCATGTGGCTGTGACATGGACAAGGTCCTGCTCTCAGGGTCCCACAGTGAGTGATGTGACTGCCGCATAGTGGCAGGGCCACTCGCTGGTCCTTGGCCGATGCCTTAGAGCACATCCGGTCCTCTTTGTCACACTAAAGTGTGCTGGAGCGCGTGTTGTATGCGTGCGTATGTGTGTGCGTGTGTGCACTTCTATAAATCAGCTCTGCCTTAAGTCAGTTTCTGCTTGAAGGTGAGCCGGGCGGCCACAGTCTGAGGTGGTGCCTACTTTCTGGGCTCAAAATCAGCCCTTCTGGAATGATGATGGGAAGTTGGGGCCCCAGTGCATGGCCCTGCAGAGACCTACAGGCCCCGTCCTGCTGCCCCAGAGGGAGGAACCAGCTGGAGGCTGCGGCAGGGCAGGAATGTAGCCTCGGGCTGGCTCCTGACGGGCATCTCTGGGACGTCTCCCAGCCCCTCCAGGCAGCGGCTCTGTTGGGGAAGCCAGGGATTAGGGGCCTAATTCCACGGAGAATCCTGTTTTTCTTAGCCTCACACAGATTGCTTTTTAGGAAAGGCCCTTCATCCAATTAGGCTGAGTCAACAGCTCCATTTATTTGGACACGTGATGTCATGGCACGGCTGCGGGTGTGTTTTCATACACGTTTCTGGGCTGCCCTGCAGGCTGGCATCGGGGGAGAGGCACTGCGGGCCATCGGCCACCACCTGGGCCAGCCTGACAGGGGCTGCCGCGGAGGCCGGCAGGGCAGCTGCAGGGCTGCAGGCCTGGCGGAACTGCTCTCTCAGATTTCATAACAAGAGGGTGACCCACGGCGTGTCCACATGTCCAGCTTCCTCCCCCATGGGGGTTTTGAACCAATATAAAGAAAGAGCTAGGAGCTGACCACGACTCCCTTCTGTTTCCCACCGGAATTAACTCACTTCTAAAAGGGGCTTCCGATGGTCACAGACCCTTTACCGTATCTTTTAAATTTTATTCTATTTCATTTCATTTAAATTCCGAGGGTGCACGTGCTGCCAGGGACAGAGAGACACAGGAGAAAGCCCTCCCCGGTGGAGCGTGGCTACGCACCCTTTCTCCTCAGCTCTCCACCCTCTCGGGATCGGGGAGCACACGTACACACCCTGCGTGGTTTTCAACTGCTGCGATAGACTTTGGACCACAGTCAGCCATGTGGGGTTCTGCCCCCTTAGCCACTACAGGGGCAGTTCACCCAGGACTTTTTTTGGGGGTGGGGGAAATGAATACTAATAGTTACTATTTATTAAGCACTTACTAAGCACTGAACACGTTATATTATAAACCACACACACACACACACACACACACACACACACATTCTACTCTCCCCCCTTCTCTGCTGACTTTTCTCAGCCTGGTGAAACAGAAAGCTGCCGGCCCTCTCTTGCACTGGAACCCCCTCCTCACTCTCCTCCACCTCCCCTCAGTCTGGTGGTCATGCTTCCAAAGTCTCGTCTATACACTTCTGTGCATGTACATCATTTCGCTTGCTCTAACATGTACATATCTAACCCTAAAACAGCCCTTCGTGGAATACACTACTGTCTCCATTCAGCAGATCAGAACAC
>NW_006160088.1:2459627-2471274 GCF_000334495.1 Tupaia belangeri chinensis | reverse complement strand
ACCTGCAGTTTATGCTATAAAGTTAAGATACAAGTAGGTATATCATATATTTACCCTGTACTGTGTATGGCAGGAAAATCATTTTAAAGATGTTTGCTCTTTTTCTTTCTTTCTTTTTTTTTTTTTCCTTTGGAGAGGTTTTTGCTATTGGGTGCATGCGCTCACCAGAAAGACAGAGAGAGACAGAAAGCAAGAATCACCCCCCAGGGGGGAATGGTCACACCACAATCCCTTCTCCTCCATTTTCCTCTCGGATCTTGGGCACACACGTGAGTTTAAGCTGCCAGCTCTGGGACTCGAACTGCAGTCGACTACACGGGATTCCAGCAACACAGCCATTACGCTAACTGCTTGTCCCTCACCTCCCTCTTTCAATGAGGTTAGTTTTTTGCCGCATGGGTCGGTCAGGGGGCACTCGGTGTCTCTGGGCCCATGTGGAGTCACCCTGAATTGACGGGCTGGAGCTCTGCCCCGCTGCCTCTGCCCTTCCCTGGGCGGGAATCACAGCCACCCTGATTTCTCACACCCTCTCCGCTTTGTGCCCCCCAGAGCCAAATGGAAATGAGTGTGAGCAAAGTGCAGCACGGCTACCGCTGCCCACGTGCATGCGTCAGTCGACGTGTACCTGCCCAAGACCGCGTGTGCTTGGGGCTCAGTGTTCACCCCTGTTGTGCCGGCAGCAGTTCAGCTCAGTTTCGGGGACCTAGCACTCGGGGGACGTTGGGAAGGCGGCTGGCCATTGCCCGGTCCTACCTGGGAGAGAAAGCAGGGGGAGGAACGCTTCTTTATCATGGGGTGCTTGGGTAGGAGCTGCTGTGTGTGTTTAAGATCCTGAAATTAATTCTCACCGTTGTCGTCGGCTGGAAAGGAGGAGGACTGGGAGAGGCAGGAGGCAAAAGGCATCGCTGGATGCATTGAAGAAACAAATTCCTGGGCTGGGTCTGGAAGCTTCTTAAAAACGTAATGGGCCCTTTTTTCCTGTTGAACTTTCAAACTTTCTGACCCTGTATTTTCTGCTCTGGAGTTTATCAGGGATGCCAGGGGCCAGGCGTGTAGCACGACTAGAGTTACTGGGCCAAGCTGGAGCAGGTCAGCGCTCCACAGGGGTGTCCCAAGGGCCGGCAGGCAGCCACTGCCACCAGGAACTTCTAAGGCCGAGAAAGGGAAGCTTCGAAACCAAACATCCCTCCACGGTCCCAGGCAAATGTGTTCCTCATCAAGGCAGATACAAACAAAGTTTATTAAAAAGCCTTCTGAAGGGACATTCCAAATCACCAGCAGGCCTCCTCGAGGTGACTGTCCATTCTCTTGTGGACTCTCATTCCAGCCTCATTGGGGCTTTTCAAACGCCGAGTCACCAACGTGTCCAGGAAGGAAAATAAACAGGGCACTCAGGGTGACCCGGCTCTCAGCACGAGCCTGCACTCTGACACCGCAGCCCGCAGGGTTGATAGGAACGCCCCGGGGGTGGACGACAAACAGGGTGGCGTGGCCTTGTGGCCGCTGGGGTGGCCGGCCCCCCTTTGTGTCCTAATGGCAGCCCACCGGGCAGAGGAAGGGCCCCTGTGGTTGCGAAAATGGTGACCTGGTACAGCGGAATGAGCTCTGGACGTGGAAAGCCAAGAGTCTTGTGCATTCTGGGAGGAGGGGCGGCGAACTGGGAGTTTCGTCACCTGTGAAACTGGTGGTTTTCCTAACAGTTGGGAAGTGGGTAGTTCTGGTTGGAGTGGAGATTGGGTGGGGGTCCCAAAGTCTGGCCCGTATGTCTCACAAAGCATGTACCCCATGGATCCCTGTAGACCACAGTCGAACAACTCCCTCCTGGGATATAAATGAAGAGCCTATGATTTTAAAATAATCTGAGTGTACAAGCAGACCCCATTACTAGTACAGGAACAGGGAGAGCTCTGTCTTTAGGGTCAGTCTGGCCTGGACTGCCGCTGCCTATCTGTCACCGTGGGCAGTGTCACCGCCTAAACTTCCAGAACCTTTTAAACAGGGGGTCATGGGGCCAGCAGTTGGCATAATGGCTATGTCGCTGAACTCCCATGTAGTCAACCGTGGTTTGCGTCCCGGACCCGGTAGCTTAAACTCACACCGGGCGCATGTGCATGCGTGCCCAAGATCCCGAGAGGAGAATGGAGGAGAAGGGATTGCGGAATGGCCATCCCCCCTGGGGGGTGATTTCTCGCTTTCTGTCTCTCTCTCTCTCTCTGTCTGTCTGGCGAGCACACACGCCCTATAGCAAAAATCTCTCCAAAAAGGAAAACAAAAAGGGGAGGGGGTGTCCTAGTCGCTGCCCCGTGCGATTGGTATGGGCCTCTGTCTGAACGGTTAGTGAGGGCCCTGGTGTGTAGTCGCTGCCGAGCAGGTGGCGGTTACTACTTCTTCCTTGCTGGACATGTGCGGTGGCACCAACCTGCTCCACATTTTGGGGAGACAAAGAGGAGTTCAGAGAATAGAGCGGAGGAGAAAGAGAGAGGAAGCTGATGGGAGGCTGGAGGAGCTCAGGCTGTGTGAGGCCAAAGTCTGGGTTCTCAGCCCCCAGGGGTCACAGGTCACCAGTTCTGAGGCAGGGCGTCCCCTGCTCCTGAGTTAAACATGGCGGTGGTCTTGAAACACACGTCTGGGGGAAGCCCAGCTAGAGCTGCCACTGCAAGCTGGAGGAAGCCTTCTTGTCATGGTGTGGTGTCCAAGGGCAGGGGTGATGTGGCTGGTCTCGGCGACTCCAGCTTTCCTGGTTCTAAACGAGTGGTCCTCGGTCCCGGCTATGCGTGAGCGCCACCTGGGAAGCTGGGGCGTCACTCCACACTGGCCACCCAGGCTGATGGGCTCAGTCTCTCCAGTAGGGCCGGACCACCAGTATCGTGTCAAAGCCCTGGGTGATGCCACAGAGCGTCCAGGTCTCAGGACAGGAAGGGAAAGCGCTGATCTGAGTTCTCGTTCCCGTCCACGGAGGGCGTGGCCATGCGGTCGGGTTTTGAGTGCGGAAAGTATGTTGAGGCGGGAATGGCGCAAGGATAGGGAGGAAGTAAAAGGGGAGTGATGGGGGCTGGACGATGGCCAGTGGGGACACATGATGCTCTGCAAGGCTGACCGACCTGGGAGGGTTCCAAGTTCACGTCCCGGAGCCTCCCTGAGTACTCCGGGCATTGGCGTGTCCCTGACCCAGGGCTGGCTGGACCTGGGGGTGGATTGCAGCCCTGGGGCCCTGTCGGGGTGCTTTTCGTCTCTTTTACTCGTGGAAGAAATAAATAAATAAACTTAGAGATCAAAGACAGACAGAACGTGCGGGGTGCAGGACACCGAGGCTCGGACAGCCTCGGTACTTGGATTCAGGGTGCCCAGGACGTGAAGTGGCAGAACTGGGAGTTGCTCCGCAAAGTGGGGGCAAAGTGACTGGGATCTCTGGCTACGGGGACACAGCGAGTGTAACTCGGTGATAGAGCCCCTCAAGCTGTGTACCCACGTCTCCCCTCAGTCCATCCTGTACCCAGCCAGCCTCGTCTAGACCCAGTGCTTCTGACACCACCCGACCCCCAGGTCTACTGGGGGGTCTATCTCTAGTCCAGATGGCTCCTTGGAGCCTCAAACCCACATGTGCAATAACTCACTTGACGTCTCCACTGGGACGACGCCAAGCCTAAACTCGTGAACCACCTCCGCCCCGGCCTGGTCCTTCTGCAGGGTGCCCAGCCTGGCGAGTGGCACAGGACTCAGGCGTGACTCTTCCTTGTCGTGCACTGCACATCGGGCCAAACTGTTCCCGGCTTCGCTCAGCACTCATGGCTCTCAGTAACTGGCCTGCCAGCACCTCTGAGGGACCAATCCTCTTCTTCATATCTCCTTGACCCCGGCCTGGTGAAGCTATGGATAGTTTAGTCACTCTTTAGTCATCTGAAAACATTTAGTTCTTGGTAGTTTGTTGTTGCTAACACAATGATTTGACTTTTGTCTGCCAGCCACTTCCACTTCTACTGGCTTGTACACTCTGTAAGGTAAATATTTATTTATTTTCAACAAGAGGACATTTGTGTGCATGACACAGATAGACAGAGTGAAAGGCAGAAAGCAACCCCTACCCCCATGGGGCACGGTCAAACTGCCACCTGTTCTCCCTCATTTCTCTGTCTCATCAGGATTTTGGCCATGCGTGTACATGTGTCTGCCTCATTTCTCTGTCTCATCAGGATTTTGGCCGTGCAAGTACATGTGTCTCGTATGTTTTCCAATCTGCCGGGTCCTAGATTTGAACCACCATGCATCATGTGGGATCTAGATCTCTTAACCACTAAGCTACCAGGCTGGTTGAATACCTGAGTGAACAGGTTTATTTTAAGCCTTTTATTTTATTTTTTATGCTTTTTTTTTTTTTTGGAGAGGTTTTTGCTATAGGGTACGTGTGCTCGCCAGAAAGACAGAGAGAGACGGAGAGACAGAAAGTGAGAAATCACCCCCCAGAGGGGATGGCCACGCCACAATCCCTTCTCCTCCATTCTCCTCTCGGAATCTTGAGCATGCACACACATGTGCCCAGCGTGAGTTTAAGCCACCGGGTCTGGGACTCGAACCGCTGTCGGCTACATGGGAGGTCAGTGACATAGCCATTATGCCAACTGCTGGTCCCAAGCTTTTTATTTATTTTAAGGCTGTCAATATGGCTACTTGGTTATCGTTTGCTGCTTTCCAAACAAATCAGGGATGACGCGCTCCGACGACTCTGTGCTCCACGGGGTCTGGGCGTGGAGGTCTTGTCTGTAGAGGCCGAACAAAGGAGTCTGAGAGGACCACGTGCTCTGAGATGAGACACAGCCACATGACAGGACAGAGGCACACACACACGGTCGTAACCATTGTTGGTCAGCGCTTGCTTAATCGACAGACATTATCTTTACTTGGAGAATCAATTATGAAATCAACCCCTCACTGTTTCTCCAATAATGCAGCTAATCAAAAGAAAAGCTATTTTGATGGTGTCTGGTTTTCAGCTAAAAGGAGGGTCAAAACAGCAATTTCATCAGCTGCCCTTTGAAGTGCTTCTCTTGGCCACAGCAGTTCACAGGGGAACGCGATGACCCCAAGCCATCCTTGCTACCGGCTCCTGCCCGCACCGACAGATGGTGTTACTCTGGACCGGGGTGTCCGTGGGTAGCCAGGAAGGTCAAGTCAAGGTTGCATTATGCTGCCTCCTCATCAGAACCTGGCCCAGTCCTTCCTCAGCACGTGCTGTGGTGAGCTAGCAGTCGAAGTGGGGGGTCTCTGGGATGCTGGCAGAAATGGGCTGTGAGAAGTTCCAGCCCAGTGCTCCATGCCAGCTCCTCTTTCAGGAATCCTCTCCTAGAAAGCTTCTCTAAGAAAAGTACTCCAAGGAACAGCAGTTGGCGTAATGGCTACATCGCTGAACTCCCATGTATTCAACCGCGATTTGAGTCCCAGACCTGGTGGCTTAAACTCACGCCGGGCGCATGTGCATGCGTGCCCAAGATCCCAAGAGGAGAATGGAGGAGAAGGGATTGCGGCGTGGCCATCCTCCCTGGGGGTAATTTCTCGCTTTCTGTCTCTGTGTCTCTCTCTCTGTCTTTCTGGCGAGCACAGGTGCCCTATAGCAAAAAAACAAACAAAAACTCTAAAAAAAAAAAAAAAAGTACTCCAGCTTCATGAGGGCAACTCTGTTCCTGTCCTCACATAGGTGGGAAAGGAAGGCTCAGAGGACAGAAACCACGATCTTTCTGCTCCTGTCTTTACCTTCTGGGCCTTCAAGGGTGCTAAGGACTTCCTTGGTGGGGGTAGAAGTGTGACCCTGAAGTTTTTCGAAATTAAGTATTCGAGTCAGAGCGACTAAGTCTGCATACATCAAATGATCATGTGAGCAAGAATAAGCTACCGAAAATGAAAAAGAATGAAGTCCTGGAGGTGAGGGTTGGTTGGCTAGAGGGCGTCAGTGGAGGTGGAGAGAAGGGGAAAGATGGACGGCTCCTTGGGGCAGGTTATAAGTATCACCGAGCCTCAGCTTTTAGATTAAAAACAATTTTTTTCTAATGCAATGTGTGCGCTTGCTGGAGAGAGCCAGCAAGAGAGGTCGAAAGTGAGAAAGCGTTCCCAGGAGGAGGGCCATGCTGCAATCCCTTCTCCTCCATTCTCCTTTCGGGATTGTGGGCATGCGTGCACACACGCCTGGCATGTTTTTCAAACTGCTGGGTTCAGGAGTCAAGTGGGGTACTCAGCCATGTGAAATCCAGCTTCCTTAACCATCATGCCGCTGGCCGGCCCAGGTCTCAGGTTCCTAACAGTTATTCTTCACATATGAGATGGGGGTCATCATAGTAGCTGATAATACACCTATATTACATATCTAATAACACACATAAAACTCGCAGTCCAGTTCCAAGCAACGGGAAACGCACGATGCATGCCAGTTTATGGAGTGTAAGGAGGAGCTTCCCCTTTTCCTGGACGGGGCATCAGGGAAGGGAAGATGCTGGCACACGCTGGAACCCAGTGGACGCATGCCCTCAGGCCTGTTCACCACTCCTTCGGATCTGATTCTCCAGAACAGAAAATAAAGCCCATGCCCTTTACTGCTATCTTACTAAAGAAGGGCCAAACAGACAACCCGCGGATTCTGCAGCCCAGGTGTCATCAGAAGACATAAAATACCAGCTCCTTTATTTGCATACGTATCTAGATACCACATAATTAACTAATTATATCTGCTGTCCCTTTTATTAGCCCTATTTACTTAAGTGTATTCTTTGGCTCTCTTAATCCATCAAAGAGGCTTTAAAAAGGACCAGTAGAATAAACAAAAGCACAAGCCTCATTTTCTTAAGCTAAAACACCAACCACCCTGCTTTGATGTGTTGACGAGCCCTAATGAAGTCAGGGAGGCGGCTCCCCCTCAGCTTGTACCTTAAAGAGGTTCGTCTGTGCAGCAAGTCAGGCTATGAAAGAGAGACATTGTATATCTCCGCTTAACATATACCAGCTGTCCGCACTCTATGGTAGGGACTGAAAGACTGGACAACATAAACGTATTAAAAATTGTAATGGATACTAGAGACAAAGTGGAAAGAGAGTGTGGGAGGGCAAGAGCATAGGAAATTTGGGGGGGGGAATGGAGAAGTGAGACACTTGTGGGCCACAGATAAGGTCTATTATCTGTTGGTGAGGATGTGCATGGTGGTCTCAGTTGGGCTGCACTGAGGTGTATATCATGCTGAGTAAAGTCTCTCTTTTTTTTTTTTTTTGGAGAGATTTTTCACTATAGGGCACATCTCTTCTCCTCCATTCTCCTCTCGGGATCTTGGGCATGCACACACACGCGCCTGGCGTGAGTTTTAAGCCACTGGGTTCGGGACACAAACCGCGGTCTACTACGTGGGAGTCCAGCGATATAGCCATTACACTAACTGCTGGTTCCCCTGGGTAAAGTCTCTTCACAATCTAAATGACGTATAGTGATTTAATGTATGAATAATAATAAAAATATATAAATAAAAAAAGAGGTTTGTGTGTGCAGCCACGTCCTCTGGCCACTGTAGTGGATGACAAAGAAGCCCAGGGTGTGGCCTGGCTTAGAGGCTCTGCAGATTCGTGGCTAGGCTGCCACCTGTGGCCACCGGATGGAGTGGGTCTGTCTGTGGGTCAGGGGCCTCCTAACCTCTCCAGGGACGTGCGTCCCTGCGGTCGATGTGGTACTTGTACGTATTTGCATCTGGGCTCTGGGTCCTGACTTCAGCTACAGGAAAAATGAACTGGACAAGGTGATCTCAGGATAGGGACTTCTCCGAGTGGGATGTTCACACTGGCGCTGGGTGGTGGGTGTCCATGTGCTATGTCCGGGGTCCTAATAAATGCTAGGATTTATTGAGCATTTACTATGTGCCAAAGCACTTCCCATTTCATTTCATCCTAACAAATCTTCTGAGTTAAACCCTGCTGTGTCTCCGTTCTTCAGACAAGGAGCTGATTGCTCAATCTACGTAGTTAGTAGACGGTAGAGCTGGGACTCGAAACCGTCTTTCTGACTCCAGAATACCTCTCCCTGTGCAGCAGTAGAGGGGTGGTGGAGCCACGGAGACTGGGAGCCTGGCCTGGCTCGCTGGGGTTCAGCGACCTTGGCTCTGTCAGGTACCCTCTCCCACCATTTCCTGATCTGTGAGGTGAGCTTCCGTGCATGGTAATTGCGAGGGTCCAGTGAGGCCATCAATATGTCTGCCACGGTTGCTGCTTGGGAGGGGAGGGACAGGAGGGGCCCCCTGCTCGTTGGTCCTCTTACTGTTTCAGCCTCCTCACCCTCCCTGCCCTCCCCGGGGCTCGGCAGCACCGTGCACCAACGTCAGGAGGCCCTTGGTCCCTGACGGTGTGACCCCTTTCTTGGATTGCCTTGGCTGCTTGGGAGAGGCAGTGCTGGAGAGCGTAGAACCCTCGGCTGGAGCACAGGAGACCTCGGTTCTTGTTCAGACCCAGCGCTGAGATGGGGGCAGCTTTCTCTGGGCCTCAGTTTCCCCACACGCAAAAATGGAAGACTGTTTATTACAAGACGGATGTGCATATATGTAGATGTGCAGCCACTCCCCAGCTCTGCGCCCCCTGCAGGGGAGAGTGACCACTTGCAGACTTTTATCTGCAATGCTGAGTGTGGCTCCAGAGCCCTGCTCCACCCAGGAGGCAACTGTCCACTGGTTAGAGATGAAATGACAATTAGAACCTCTTGGAGGGGCCGGCAGATGGCGTGGTGGTTAAGGGTGCTGGACTCCTACGTGGCCAACAGTAGTTCAATTCCTAGACCTGGCTGCCTGCTTTCTCTGTCTGTCTCTGTGTCTGTCTGTCTGTCTGTCTCTCTCATCCACAGACACACACACACATTCTGGTCAAATTAAAACAAATAAATACATTTAAATAAAAATAATTCTTAAATTTTTTTTTAAAAAAAATAGGGACCAGCAGTTAGCATAATGGCTATGTCGCTGGACTCCCATGTAGTTGATGGCGGTTCTAGTCCTGGACCTGGTGGCTTAAACTCACGCCGGGCACGTGTGCGTGCGTGCCTAAGATACCAAGAAGAGAATGGAGGAGAAGGGATTGCGGCGTGGCCATCCCCCCTGGGGGGTGGATTTCTCGCTTTCTGTCTCTCTGCCTCTCTCTATCTGTCTGGCGAATGTACATGCCCTATAGCAAAAATTCAAACTACACAATCAGCCATGTCGGCTCTAGCACTTTAACAACTGGCTGGCCCTGACTTGAGAGTTTAATGCTTGGGGGTTGGTGGGGACAGTGCGAAGAGCATAAGCCAGAAACGCAGGGAGTTGATTCTAGTTCTAGCAGTTTCTCTTAGCAGCTGTGTGACCTTGGGCAAGTTGCTTACACTCTCTGAGCCCTCTTTGCTAAGTCATACACAGCGGGTCCTAACCTATGCTCCGACTGTTAGCATTACTGTGACACTGAAGTCACGATGGCTTCCCTGAAGGAAGCAGGCCCTCTGCAAGTTTTTGTTGAGTCGGGGGATGACAGGATATTAACCTGGAGAATGGAAGGAACTGGCGCCGGAATTCTGTCTCTAGAGGAATGAATGGTTCTTAGTCTTTATGGAGGAAAAGACTCCTCAGAGGGGCCTCTTAACTTCTAATGCAGGTTCCGGGCTCCCCTCTAGAGAGGGGATCTGGAATGTCTGGATGGGATTCAGTAACCCCCAATTTTAGCAAGCTTTCCTGGGGATTCTGCTGCAGGTGGTCTGGCACCAGTTCTGTGGGAAACAGGGCTCCCTAAGCCTCCACGGAAGGCTCAGAGTGGGAGCTCAAGTCCACGGAGAGGCCTCGGCTTGCGCTAGCTGTTCTCCAGAAGCTGAATGGAGCAGCGTTTTGGAGATCTCAGAGCCTCTGCACCTCTGAGAGCCTGGAGGGAAGGCTGTGCTGCCGCCTCCTCCCTCGGGTGGCTGCCTGCGAGCCCCGAAATCTGGGTTCTCAGTTCACGGATGGTCTCAGCATTCTGTGTGCAGACCTGTGAGACCAGACAGCAAGACGCCAGGCCAGGGCACTCCTCGCACCCTTAGAGTTTGTTTATTCTGAAAGATATACATGCATCCGTACATCTGTCACCTCCCTACCTGTCCACCTACCTCGTCAGTGGGGTCCCTGCACTGCCACCCTCCCCCTCTCAGCTGGAATCCGATCATGTGCCCGTTTGTGCTCAGAGAGGTCCTGGGCTCCAAACCCAAGGCCTTTCTCATGCGGGACTAGTGCATCCCCACGGGGCCACACCTAGCTCCACTTTCCCTCTCATCCCGACTGAAATGAAAGCGTTGGGGGTCTAAGCTGCCGGTGCTGCCCGTCCCAGCAGTCCTGCGTGGACCACGTGTAGCTCTCCCCAGGCCATCTACAGACCAGGACCCTTGAGGACGGGCACCCCGGAGCAGACTGGCTGGGCCCAGCCAAGGGACCTCACCTCAGGTGTGCATGAGTGTGGGCACGCGTGAGCACGCACACATGCATGTGCGTGAGGGAGAGAGATAGAGATTGAGATTTCTTATGATTTTGGCTGTCTGCATGGTTCCCAAAACAACTGAGTAGAAAGTGAAAAACAAAGGTCACATTTGGGACTTTCCCCCTGCATGCTGCTAAAGTGAGAGATCCTTGCAAAGACTCATGTGTTAGACGGAAGTGGAAGTGTTTCATCCTTATGTTTCCGTGTGTAATAATGCCACTGGCATGTGGACGATCGATTTAAAGAAACATCGTTGAATCATGTTATTTATTTACTTATTTTAGAGGTTTTTGCTATAGGGCACGTGCGCTTGCCAGAAAGACAGAGACAGAGAGAGAGAGAAAGAGAGAAAGAGAGAAATCACCCCCCGGGGGGATGGTCATGCTACAATCCCTTCTCCTCCATTCTCCTCTTGGGATCTTGGGCATGCAAACACACACATGCCTGGTGTGAGTTTAAGCCACCGGGTCCGGGACTTGAACCATGGTTGACTACATGGGAGTCCAGCGCCATCGCCATTACGCCAGCTGCTGGTCCTGGGTCATGTTATTTTACTTTACAGTTATAATCATTATGATTATCCTCATCATGATTCAGTCTGAATTCACGAATTATTGTGAGAGAGTTGGATTTTGAATTCTTGTTAAACATTAAAAAAAAAAAATCCAAGTTACAAAAATATTATGATCTTTTTCTTTTTCTTTCCTCTGGGGCTTTCCCCTCACAGCCAACAAGTTCTGTTAACTTCAAAGCTTCCTTCTTCCGAGGGTTAAATGAGTGAATGTGAGAAGCGTGCGTCCAACGGTGCCGTAAGTTCTCATAAAAGGATGCCTGTTCTTCAGGACTGTTGCTCCTGCTACCGGTACCATCCCAGGAACGTAAATCCGACTGGACCCACCCCTTAAATATCCCACCCGAGGGGAGTTATCTGTCCCACAGGCATTAAACTCGCAGCCAACCACACTCATACTTTGAGAGAGGAGACCTGAGTGCCTTTAGCCACCTGGGATTAAGGCCGTGCTGGACTCCCCTTGCCTCATGACAAGATTTGATGGACTGGGCCTGATTTCCCCCGGTCTCCTGGGTCAGAATTTGGAACACCAGCTGGTGGCTGTCAGACTGCTACATACCCACAGAAAGCGCTTCTGGAATTCTTTTCCTTTTT
>NW_006160088.1:2448000-2459559 GCF_000334495.1 Tupaia belangeri chinensis | reverse complement strand
TTTTTTGTTTTTTTTTTTTGAGAGATTTTTGCCATAGCATGTGTGCACTCACCGGAGGGCCAGAGAGACAGAGAGATAGAAAGGGAGAAATCACCTCCCGGGGGGATGGCCACACCGCAATCCCTTCTCCTCTGTTCTCCTCTTGGGATTTTGGGCACACACACATGCACCTGGTGTGAGTTTTAAGTTGTCAGGTCCAGGACTTGAACTGTGTGGTCAACTACGTGGGAGTCCAGTGACACAACCATTATGCCATCTGCTGGTCCTTCCTCTTTTTATTTATTTATTTATTTTTTATGGTGTTCCTTTCCCACTCAGATCCTCAATTGTCACTACTTCAGAGCATCTTCTGTATTCTTCCTTCTAGTTTGCACACCAAATTTGTAGGACCCTAGAGACGCGTAAGACGAATAACGCTGTTAAACTTACACAAGAAATAGGGCCAGCAGGTGGTGTGGAGGTTGAGATGCTGGATCCCCTATGGCCGGCTGAGCAGTTCGAGTCCCAGACCTGGTAGCTTGAAAACTTACACCAGGCGCCTGTGTGTGTGTGCCCAGAGTCCTGAAAGGAGACTGGGGGAGAAGGGATTATGGCATGGCTATCTCCCCTGAGAGTAATTTCTCACTTTCCATCTCTGTCTCTCTCGGTCAAGCACATACACCCTATAGCAAAAACTGAAACACACACACACACACACACACACCCCAAAATAAAGTGTACAAAAATAACAAATGTATCCTGGACCAGAGGGCTGCTTTTGCTTAATCCTTGGTTGTTAATGGTGAATTGCGGTTGGCCATGTGGGGAGAGAGTTACGATTGTTAGACAAATACCTCCCAGAGAAGAGAAATGTTACCTGGACTTTCTTTCTTTCATTTTTCTTTTCTTTTCCTTTCTTTTTTTTTTTTCTGAGAGGTTTTTGCTATAGGGCGTGTGCGCTTGCCAGAAAGACAGAGAGACAGAGAGATAGAAAGCGAGAAATCACCCCCAAAGGCGGATGGTCACGCCGCAATCCCTTCTCCTCCATTCTCCTCTTGGGATCTTGAGCACTCATGCACACATGCCCTGGGTGAGTTTAAGCCACCGGGTCTGGGACTCAAATGGTGGTTGGCTACATGGGAGTCCAGCGACATAGCCATTACGCTAACTGCTGGTCCCGTCCTAGACATTATTTCAAGGGGGCACAGAAGACCCTCCTGGGCTCAGCCACCCGGTTCCAGCACCCGGCCTCTCGGGCCCTATTGTCCTCGCTTGTGCAGCCCATCTCCCAAGTGAAACCAGATGGCCTGGGTGAGCAGGAGGGAGACTCACAGAAAGACGGAGAGAAAACTGAGCCCCTGGTCCCACCCGCCGCCCCAGACGGCTTCTGCACCGGCTCATCCACGAACAAACGCCCCAATTCCTTTTATCTCCCAATCACCAAGAATCCGATCCTTTATTTAGTCCCAAAACTTGGAAGCTAATCTTTTATTTATCTCTACTCTAATCCCACTTGAGGCTGTGTATGGAATACACCACTTGGGAACAGACCTCTAGGATTTCAGAAGGACCCTGAGTCGGGGAAGCGTGAGGGCTGACGAGGGAAAGTAAAACCAGGACCAGGATGTTTTGGTCCCATGTGCGAGTCGGAGGAAGAATGCTGCTCACGTGGGCTTGGTGGTGGGAATGAGCCACAGGCCAGCGCCCTAATCACTAAGCCCCAGGAGAAGGTGGGAACATGGGGCTGGCGTGATGTCAGACAAGGCTGACTGCCGAAGCAATTTCCCGGCTTCCTCGGACACTGGGCCTCGAACCAGGGCCAGGAATCATTGACAAGGAATCGCTGCCGTGTGGAGTTCACTCAGCAGCCCGGACAGTTGTCCTGCAGCCTGGTGTCATCCTTCCTAGCAGACCAAGGGCCAAACTGCATGGCCCATGGGCAGGTGGTGCCACATGCCGTGCCCGGCCATCTCGCCCTCACTCACCCGTCTGCAGCACACCAACTCTCACTGGGACCCTGAAAGCGCCAGCTTGCCTTTGAGGTCGTCCAGGCCACCTCACCTCTGTTCTCTTTCAGACATTCTAGTATCAGTGTGCATTTTCCAAGTGTCTACCCTGTGCCAGGCCCGGGGCTGGGCTGGCTGTTCCGTGGAGACTGGGCACTGTTCCTGCCCTCTCACGGGCACTGTGGGAAAGCGATCACGTGCCTCATAAACATGACGGAAATGGGGCGGGGCGCCTTGGGGCTTTAAGAGTTCCTAATGGGGCCAGCAGGTGGCATGGTGGTTAAAGCACTGGATTCCCACATAGCTGACAATGATTCGAGTCCCTGACTCGGCGGCTTGAAAATTACTAAAAAAAAAAAAAAATAGGTGTAGTATCTGTGAGTCTAGCTCCCTTGGTATCTACCCAAGCAGTAAGAGCATAGACGTGAAAATTAAGAAAAAAGAAAACTATATTTCACTGACAGTAATACCGAAAATAGTTGAAATACTTTTGTGTAAAAAAAAAAAAAAGAAAAAGAAAATCACAACAGAGAAATAAATAAATAAACAGATGTTAAGGAAAAAAGTTCTGCCGTGGTCAGAGGCAAGTGGGCTGACTCGGGGTGAGCGGGTGGTAGCAAGGCTTAGAGCTGTGGGGGGGGCTGGAAGGGAGTCTTCACTGACTCCTCCACTCTCTGGCTTTTCTTCCTCTCTCTTTCTTCCTTTCTCTTTCTTTCAGGTTTTTGCCATAGGGCATGAGCACTCACTGGAAAGAGACAGAGAAATAGGGGGAAGTGAAAAACCACCCCCGGGGTATGGCCATGCCACAGTTCCTTCTTCTCCATTCTCCTCCTGGGATTTTGGGCATTCATGCACCCATGCCCAGCATGATTTTTAAGCCGCTGGGTCCAGGACTTGAACCATGGTCGACCAGGTGGAATTCCAGCTCTTTAATCACTACACCGTCTGCTGGCCCTCTCTCTGGCTTTTCAGCATCTCCTGCCTTCCCTCCACTCCTTTACTCCTGACTGGCCTCAGAGGGTCTTGGCATGTATCCAGGACTCCAGAGCCTGCCTCTGGGCCCAAGCCCCTGGTACCAACTCTGGGAATCAGACAGGTGGTCTGTCCCTTCCCAGCCCCCCTCTGGCGAGACAGCTGCCCAGTCATGGCCCTTCTTTCACCAACTCACTCCCTGTGTACTCACACGTGGTTGTCGGTCACACCGCGTCAGCCTGATTCTGCGAGGCTTTCCCAGCACCTGCTGGCCCCACCAGGCCCGCGGCCTGCTTCATTCAGGCATTCTTGCCCTAAAGTGTTTGATTCTTCTTTTAAAAAATAATGCCTTATTTAATTAAATTAACTAACGAACTAATTTATTTTTAGAGAGATTTTTGCAGTAGGGTACGTGCACTTGCTGGAGAGACAGAGAGACAGAGAGACAGCGAGAAATGACACCCGTCCCCAGGGGAATGGCCACGCTATAACCCCTTTTCCTCCTTTCTCCTCTTGGGATTTTGAGCACACATGCGCACACGCCTGGTGTGAGTTTATAAGCTGCCGGGTATTTGAATTGCGGTCAATGGTGTGGGAGTCCAGTGACATAACCATTACGCCATCTGCTGGTCCCTTAATTTTATTTATTATTATTATTATTATTCTAATCCACCAGGCCGGGGAAGTAAAAAAGGAAGCTGCCAGGTCCGAACTCGGACCATGATTAGACATGTGGGAGTCCAATCCTTAGCCACCATGCCACCTGCTGCTCCCAGAAGTCTGACCCCTTACTTCACTAATGTTCCCGCAGCTGGCACCAGGCTTCACTCGGGGTAGTGGCTGGATGGTAAAGGGGGTCCTGGAAGAAGGCCATGGGGTAGAGTCGGGGAAGGCTTCCTGGAAGGAGTGACACCTGGGGGTGCCCTGAGGCTGAGGGCCGGTTAGCCAAGTGCATCGCCCCTCTCCCCACTTCTGCCTCTCTCTCTCTCCCATGCATGTCCACCTCTGCTCCGCCCTGTCATGGGTGTTTCTGGGCTTCGGCTTCAGGAGAGAGACAGCTGTGAGGGCTCCCAGAGGTCTGCAGGCACATACCTGGCCACCAGCAGTTGGGGTAATGAGGTCCCTGGAGGAGGGCTTCACCAGAGTCCTGCAGCTCCAGGAAATGCAACAGGAGCTCTCCGAGTATCCCAGAGTCTGTGCCCAAGGCTTGCTCCTCCCGGCCTCGAAGCTGTTCTGAAAGCTTCCAGCAGTTCCGTCCTCTGTGGAACCCGGGGACCCTCCGACCTCTGTCCCTGCCTGCCTTTGCTTGGCATTGCCTGATGTCTCCAGGGAGTGGCAGTGCCTTCCTGCCCACGACGGAGCCTGTAAGGGGCTGTCCTGGACAACTCGGGGACTGTCTCCAGGGAGCGTCCTGCTGGGCCTCACCAGAAACAGCGTCTTAGTTCCCGTGCTGCTGAGGAAACCCTGACACTGGGAGGCCTGGACACACAAAAACTTCTTTCTCAGGTCCTGGAGGCGGGAAGCCTGAGCGCGCAGCAGCCTTGCCAGGCGTTGCCTCTGGACACAGCGTCGCGCGGTGAATGGCAGGCAGCTGTCTGTGGCGCTGTCTCAGTCTGCTGCCACCAGAAATACCTGAGGACAGGCGGTTTATAGAGAGAGTTTATTTGCAAAACTTGATTTGGTGGCTGCGCAGTCCAAAGGCATCACAAGAGGGCGGGAGGCGGACCTTGCAGCAGAGCAGTGCGGGGGTCTGTATCCATGAGCAGCTCTTGTTTTTTTTTTTTGAGAGGTTTTTGCTCTAGAGCGCATGCACTCGCCAGAAAGAGCGAGACAGAGAGACAGAAAGCGAAAAGCTCTCTGCCTATAAACCCACCAGAACTCAGTCATGGGCCACACCCTGATGGTCTTATCACGCCCAAAAGGCCCCAGCCTGGGACATCATGAGGGACTAAGTTTTCACTTAACTTTTTTACAATATAATCAAATCCCAACACATGGATTTTGGGGGAATGAAGACATCCGACCATAGCAAAGAGGGAAGCTTCACTGTTATGCTGGGAGAACTCGACCCTGCATTTTAACATTCCACATGCTTTTTTCCATCCCTCAGTTTCTTATTAAAATAATAATTATTATTTAATTTAATTTGACTTATTATTTAGTTTACTATAGGGCATGTGATCTCACTAGAGAGAGAGAGAGAGAGAGAGAGAGAGAGAAAGTGAGAAAGCAAGTCGCCAGGTCCAGGACTTGAATCAGGGTCACAGACATCTGAGAATCCAGCGCCCTAACCACCACGCCACCTGCTGGACTCCAGTTTATTTGTTCTTAGTGCTTTTTTCTTTATTCACGATAGAGCATATGCACACGTGCATGAGCGTGAGAGTGCGACTGAGTGTGAGTGAGAGAGGGAGAGAGATGAGCCCTCCCCCCTCCCGGTTCTGCTTGTGTTCCCGACTCCTTCCCTAATCCCCCAACCCATCAGACCTTGGCGTATTTCCGGCTGACCAGACCGGGGACTCAAACTTCAGCCACCGTGTGGGATCCAGGTTCTCCTGAGCAGCACGTGAATGCAGTGCTGCCGACCTGGCCCAACTTCCGTGTTATCATCTGTGAGATGAAGGTAAGATAGCGCTGACAGCTGCTTGAATGATACCACGTTGGAGAAGGTCCTGGGACACAGCAGGTGGCCGTCATCAGCTGCCACTATTTCAGCTCCCTGTTTAGCTCTGGCCCATGCAGTCATGCCAGTGATGAGGGAAGACATGGAAGCTTCCCAAATGCTGTGTGCAGAGACCTGAGGCTGGAGGGCAGGACAGTCTCTCACAGGACCCTGGAGGAATGCTCTTTTTCCTCCCACCCGAGTTTGACGAACACGCTGGAGGAGGATGGATGGAGTTAGAGGGCCGCAGGTTAACAAGCAGTAACCTCCTGGAGTCTTTGCCAGCGTGACACATAAACGTCTGAAGGGCCCTTTTAGTGAACATGACAGGCACTAAAGGGTCAGCCACTCCGTCTGAATAGGACACAGGTGGCCGTGGAGGCGTAGCTTGCAGGGCTGTGTGCCTATGAAGCAGCAGTCTAGACCTCTGCTTGATAAATAGATTTATAGGGAACCTAACTCACAACAGAGCTCCTGTTAGAGCCAGGAGTCTGTGCAAACAGGGGCAAATGATCCCCTGCATGAATTCCTCTGGGCACACAGCAGCTAGTCACCCTGCCCAGAAATGCAGGCTCCCCCTCCCATACAGTATCCCCATAGAGCAGGGACACACTAAGACACAGAGACCTTGATTGACACACAGTCTGGTAGTAGATCAACTTGGATTAAAGTCTAAGTCTGTGACTAATCTCTTCTTTTTCTTTCTTTCTGTTTTTTTTTTTTTTTGCAAGACATTTGATTTTTATTCTAAAAAACACTGGAAAACCCTTATTGTAAGCTGGAAAGTAAGAGGATATGATTATTATTCCAATTATTTTAAAGGCTTTTGCCATGGAGTGAATATGTTCACCAGAGAGAAACAGAGAGATAGAGAGAGGGAAAGTGAGAAATAATCCCCTGGGGGGATGGCCATGTCATAATCCCTTCTCCTCCTGGGATTTTGGGCACACATGTATGTGTGCCCGGCATGTTTCAAGCCATCAGGTCTGGGACTTGAACTGTGGTTGGCCTTGTGAAAGTCTAGTGCCCCAACACCATGCCACCTGCTGGCCCCAAGGTGGTTTGACTTACACGTTAAGGAATACTCGCTTCGGCCCAGCCTAGGTTGTGCAGTCTGGAGTGTGCTGTAGTGCTGGAAGCCATAGGGCTGACTGTGGGTTAGGGCCCTCTGTCAGCCTGAAGATGTGCTGCACATACACATGAGCAAAAAGGTCTGGGGAGCGGGAGGACAGGGAAAGGGAGCATGGTGTGTGAGGCCTGTGGAGGGACCTTTCTGTTTTTCTCTTGTGTGTGCATGCCCACTATCATTAAAAAGAAAAAAATTTAAAAAATATTTATTCAGTTTTATTTATCATCATTTCGTCTTTTAATTTTCTACAGGGCATGTGCACTCACCAGAAAGACGGAGAGAGAGAGAAAAAGTGAGAAATCAAGCGACCAGGTCTAGGACTCGAACTGTGGTCAGCCACGCGGGAGTCCAGTGCCTTAACCACCACTTCCTTCAAAATTTTTACTAGCTTTATTGATATATTTATGTGTATATATTAATTATATATACCAATATATTATATATAGTTTATATATAATATATACATATATATTTCATTTTAAACTTTAAAATTTTAAAGTATAAATACATATATGAAAAAAATACCAAAAATAAATTTTTTCCCTTTTTCTTTGCCTTGGATTTTCTTTTTATTTATTATCATAATCTTGTTTATATTACATTGAATCAGAAAATAAATTTTGAATGATTTATTACAAAGTGATCACCCTTGTTATCATAACCTGGAGACAAATAGGAAATTGCTAAGACCTTGAATATTCCCATCATTATCCCTTACTTCTTCCTCCTGTAAATTTCCACTACCACTTTTTTTTAACGATAATCATGTTCAGGCTTGTCTCTATAGATACACCATATTCTTTAACACTGTAGTTTAGTGCCAGATTTTTGAAATGTATGTGAGTGGAATCATATAGTTACATTCTTATAGTCTGGGGTCTTTCATTTCTCATTATGATTAAGAAATTCATCCACAATGTTGTCTGCATTTGTATGGCCATAAAATTAGTAAGAATTTTATGGATGTACCAGATTTTATCTATGTTACTTCATTTATTTATTTATTTATTATTTATTATCATCATAACCTAGTTTATATTACATTGAATCACATATAACTTTACAGTGTATTACGTTTCTTTTTCCAGAAGGAATACCATACATATCAGTCAATACAGAGACATTAAAATCCCCATTTCATCATCCAATAGCTTTTCATTTTTTCCTGATTATTATTATTATTTCAATGATTTTTTAAAAAATAGCCAATCGCTATTTCTCATTTTGCTTGTAAAAAAACTTTACCCAACATGAAATACTTCTCAGACCAATCCAGTTGAGAATACTATACACGTCATCATCAACAGGTAATAAGCCCTATCTGTGTCCTACTAATGTCATGCCTCTCTGTTTGTTCTCTTGCTATCTTTCTCTATACTCTTCTCTTCTTCCACCCCAATCCACACTGTCTCATCATCGTTAACTATTTTCACTGCTTTTATGTCCTCCAATATTTCAATCTCTACCATAGAGTGTGGATAGTAGGTATATATTAAGTGGATACATACAGTATCTTTCTTTCATATCTTGGCTTACTTCACTCACCAATAGATCCTCCATATCTGACTACTTTCTATCAAGTGCCAGGGTCTTGTTTTTTATGGCTGAGTAGTATTCCATAGAGTATATGTGCCAGGGTTCAAATATTTTTTTTTTTTTTTTTACTTTTGCCATAGGGTGCATATACTTGCTAGAGAGAGAGAGAAAGAGACAGTGAGAGAGAAATCACCCCACAGGGGAAATTGCCATGTTGTAATCCCTTCTCCTCCATTCTCCTCCTGGGATTTTGGACATACATGCACATGTATCCAGAGTGATTTTCAAGCCACCAGGTTGACTCAAACCAGGATTTGTCATGTGGGAGTCCAGAGCCTTAAGCACCATGCCACCTGCTGGCTCCTCCAGTATTTGATTAAAAATTATTTAATTTTATTATTATTTTTTAATTTGACCAGAGAAAGAAAGACAGAGAGGGGAATTGAGAAAGCAAGCCTCCAGGTCCAGAACTTGAACCATAGTTGGCCATGTGGAAGTCCAGTGCCTTAACCACCATGCCACCTGCCAGCCCTCAGTATTTGATTTCTTTTTAAAGAATTATTTTATTTAACTTTATTTATTTATTTTAATTTGACCAGAGAGGGACAGAGTGAGCAAGAGAAAGAGAGAGAGAGGGAAAGTGAGAAAGCAAGCCGCCAGGCCTGAGACTTGAACTGCAGTTAGCCATGTGGGAATCCAGCACCCTTAATCACCACACCACCTGTCGGCCCCCTCAGTATTTGATTTTTAAAATGCAGTTTCTTTTTTTTTTTTGGAGAGGTTTTGGCTATAGGGTGCGTGCGCTCACCAGACAGACAGAGAGAGACATAGAGACAGAAAGTGAGAAATCACCCCCCAGAGGGGTTGGTCATGCCACAATCCCTTTTCCTCCATTCTCCTCTCGGGATCTTGGGCGCGTACACACACGTGCCCAGCGTGAGTTTTAAGCCACCGGGTCTAGGACGCGAACCGCGGTCGACTACGTGGGAGTCCAGCGACACAGCCATTACGCTAACTGCTGGCTCTCTAAAATGCAATTTCATAATCTTGTTTTTTATCTAGGACATTTGATCCATTTACATTTAGTTTAATATGAATTTAATGCTACCAATTTATTTTGTCCAGTCTCATGCCTTTTTCTACCTTTATTGCTTCCTTTAAAATTATCATCCCAATTTCTATTAATGTAGAATTTATACACACTCTTTTTAAAAATAATTATTTAATTTTATTTATTATTATTTTCTTTTTTTTTTCAAGAAAGGTCATTTTAGTTTTAATAAATCAAAATAAAAAAAAATGTTAAGAGAACTTTGCTTAATACCTAAGCCAGGAAACAGGTTAGGATTCTGTTTGAATCATAGGTACATAGACCTGTCCAAAACTTAAGAAAAGACAAAACTCCTTAACACTGGAAAACAAAGCATAGAAGGTCAGTAATGTTTTAGTCAAAAGTCATAAAATTCTATTTCATCAGTTCAAGCTCATATACTTTATGTTCTGCTGTGGTCTAATCTTTCTGTTTAAATTCGGAAGATAACATTCATCTCTGTACTTGTCCCTACCATTAAGCTGGCCATTTTCTTAGCTATTTTAGAACTCTTATTTCTGTGTGTCTGACTTTAGTTTTCCTGTGATAGCACTCCCTTCAGAGCTTCTGGGAGAGCTGGTCTGGTGTTGGTAAATTCTTTCAGGTTTTGTTTATCTGAGAATGCTCTTCTCTTCTCATATGAAGGATAATCTTGCTGGATATAGTATTCTTGGTTGAAATTGTTTTTCATTCAACATTTTGAATATATTTTCCCATTCTTTACTTGCTTGTATTTTTTTCCGATGAGAGGGCTGCTGTTAGCCTAATGAGATATCCTTTGTAGGTAACATGATGTTTCTCTCTTACTAGTCTGAGTATGTTGTCTTTGTCTGTGGTTTGGTCAATCTGGCTATAATGTGTCTTGGAGAAGATCTTCTTGGGTTGATTTTACTTGGGGTCCTTTGTATTCCTTGGGTCTGGATCTTTGAATGCCTCTAGCTTTGAGAAGTTTTATTCCTGGATTTCATGGAATAGATTGTCAATGCCCTTATTAGTCTCTTCACCTTCTGGGATACCAATTATCTGGTTGTTTGGACATTTAATGGTATCCAGTATTTCTCATATATTATTCTCATTTTTGGGGGGCTCTTTTCTCAATATTCATGGTGGATTTTACTAGTCCTGTCTTGTACATCTGAGACTCAATTTTCTGTATGATATAGTCTACTTTTAATACTTTCAAAGGAGGTTTTGACTTCCTGTACTATAGCCTTCATCTCCAACAGTTCCATTTTCTTTTTTATGGTGTGTATTTCTTCTTTCAGCTCTCGCAAGAAATTCCTCACCTCCTGGGACTCATCCACTTTTTTCTTCTGGTGTTCATTGTCCCTCTTCTCTTCCATCTCTGTTAGTTTTGTCATTATGAATACTCTAAATTCTTTATCAGACATTTCCATGATTTCCATTGTACTGTCTATGGATGAAGAGGAGTTATTCTTTTCCCTAAGGGGTGAGGTATTTTCTTGTTTTCACATATTTCTTGTGACCCTGCAGTGATTTTTAGTCATCTGATGGGTTATCTGTTTCTTCCTAAATTCTAGATCAATCTGAGCCATCAGAGGCGCACAGGAGGATATGGTCAGCAAATCTTTCGGTGTTGCATTTTTTCCCCTTTGTGACACAGATTCAGTGGGAGTTGAGTATGAGGACTCAAACAGTATTCAGATTTGGCAACTTTTCATTTAGACTTGTCTAGACACTCATAGGTGGAAGCTGAGCGGCAAAGTGTTGAGGTAAAAGAAAAAGGATAAGAAAACAGAGAAAGAGAGAAACAAAAAAGAGAAAAATGAATAAAGCAAACAAAAAAGTTATTTACTTGTTCATTATAAAAGTAAAAAATCAAAAACGTGCCTCATGAAATCACTAGATCTTAGCTTTCATGGTGGAAGCTATCTTCTGGCCTGCCTTTTTTTTTTTTTTTTTTTTGCCTAGATGGGATGGGGAGAGGGGAGGGAATTATTATCAAGATAATGGAGGATTTCAGAGCCTAGAAAAAACTTTCCCTTAAAAAAATAAAAAAAAAAAGAAAAATTAGAAAAAAATGAAAAGACAGACAGAAAGACCGAAAGAGACAGAGAGAGACAGAGAGGAGACAGGGGCTCTACCAGGGTAGATTCTCAGCAGAACTCCTTCATTGCCCTTATCTCTGAAACTACTAGATCTCAGCTTTCATGGCCACACAATC
>NW_006160088.1:2444024-2447414 GCF_000334495.1 Tupaia belangeri chinensis | reverse complement strand
TCTTATGGTTACCTTATGCATTACAGCATACAGACTTAGCACATCATCATCTAGAGCAGATAAACTCTAGTTATTCCATGTGATTACCTTTTTCCTGGTCAGTACAAAGACTTGAAAATATTTTATGGCTTCTTGCTTAAATGATGTCATTGACATGTATTTCAATCTATCTTCGTTTTTGTCTCAAGGCATTATTAATATTAGCCAGTCATAGTTCACTTAGATTTACTCATATATAGACCCTCTTCCCAACACATACACACACTTCTCAGAACTTCCACCTTGGAACCACTTTGCTTCTGTCTGAAGAAATTTCAGGAATTTCAGAGAGGCTGGTGGTGGTGAACTCATTCAGTTTCCGCTTGTCTGAAAATGTCTTTAGTTTGTTGTCCTATGAAGAAAATCTGTGTATTGCAGAACTAGCATGATAAATTGGAATCGCTCTGGGGATGCTGGGGTGCTGACAGCCTGACTCCTTTTGGGCGCAGGCTTCTGACCCACCAGCCATCCCTGCTTGCTTGCCCAGGAGTGGTCCCTTGCCTCTTTCATGTTTCCAATCACTTCCTCTCATCAAAGGCCACTTGAATCTTACCAGTTCTCTGCAGCTTCCTCAGAGTCACCCTAATGCCCAGAAATCCCTCCCTTCTAGGGGGCCCAAGTATGATAGCATACTCTGGAAGGTGCTCCTTCTTAGTGGGCTGAGGCCAGTGGAGTGGCGTGGTTTGGGTTTGATTCCTGACACATCCTGAAAGCTTGGTGTTGTGACATTGGCTCAGTCCCACTTACTCAGGGGGCTGAGGCAGCATTGTAGCACAGAGATACGCACTCAAAAAAAAAAAAAATATAGAAGTGGAGGCTATTCAGTAACTGACATGGTGCAGTTTCCATGTGAAAAAATGATATGCCTATTCCAAAAGAAAATCCTAGCAGATTAAATATCTAAACTGGAAAAAGCAAAACTTTGAAACTACCAGAAGTGTAGGACATATCTTTATGATCTATCTTAGGAAATATTTATTAAATAGACATGGAACGTACCAACTTAAAAGACTGTGAAATTTCACTTTATGAAAATTATAAATTTCTGTACAGTTAAACAAATGAAAAAACAAATGTCACACTGGAATTAATATTTATACGATATGGAACAAGGAATTAGCATCTTGAATACATAAGAAATGTTGAGTGAGTGAGGAAAAGCCTTATAGGTCTAGTAGAAAAAAGGGTCAAGGATATAAACGGACAATAAAGAGAAATAAACCAATAGACAGATTTCCACTTAGGAAGAAATGATAACTTCTTCATTTGACTCAGTGACTTCATCGCTGGGAAGGAGGGGCACAGACTTTCTAGAAAAGTGAACCACAGACCAGCTTGTTTCTAATTTTCCTTCAGATTACTCAAACACTTTTCTGTAAACAGTCCCTGTTTGGATTCCTCCCCCTCCCTTTGCTGCTTCTCATGATGGCGGCTGGGTACAGGAACGGGCCTTCCTGAGTCTGCGTACCACCCTCATCCTGTCTCGTCCAGATTGTTTCCCAGGTGTTTGCAATAGGGTGAAATGCTGCTGGAGACAGAATGAGGGAAAGTGAGAAGTCACCTCCCTTGCAGGATGGCCATGCTGTAATCTCTTCTCCTCCATTCTCCTCCTGGGATTCTGGGCATGCACGCACATGTGCCTGGCATGATTTTCAAGCCACTGGGTGTAGGACTCAAACAGCAGTTGGCCATGTGGCTATCCAGTGCCTTAACCACCACGCCACCTGCTGGCTGCTCTGATTTTTAACAGGGGAGTAAGACAAAACCCTCTTTTTTCTTGGCCTTCCCCTCAACTGATACTAAGGATTTTAGTGAGGAACACTTAACATTCTGTATTCTTTCTTTCCTACATCATGCTCTTGGTAAAGAATGGCCTTTTTCTCCTTCCAGTCTCACCCAGTTAGACCTCATCCTCTCTGCACAATGGTTTATATTAAAACTATGTTTAGACCTCCCAAACTTGGCCTTGATATTTACAGGTTGCCTAAGAAATTGAGGCTGGCCTTGCAGCTCAGCAGTTAGCACTGTGCATAGAAACTGGGTCCCACGTGCTGACCACGGTCTGAATGCTGGCCCTGGTGTGGGCGTGTGCATTTGCATGCCTCATTTCAATAGGATGGAGGAAGGGAGAAGAAAGAATTGTGGTGTGACCACAGCCCACCGGGGGTGACTTCTTTCTTACCTCTTTTTTGTAAGTGTATTCACTCTCATAAAATAAAATAAAAACCTTTATAACAACACAAAGAAATTAAAATGTAACTTTTCTGCCTGGAGAAATTTTGATTCTCTTTGTATGTGCCTAGCAAAGGACTAAAAACAGAAGCTTTGAAATCCCTGGTTAAAAATCTAGATTGTACCTTTACTCACTACTAAAAAGGTTAAAACCCCTAAATTTGATGTGTGGTAAACTGAAAAATGGTAAGATTTACAATGTCTGAAAAAATTCAAATTATAATTAAAAATATTATTCTGATTACACATGAAACATTGTATTATCGTACTAGTAATCAGGAAAGAGCAAAAGATAAAAATGAGATACCGCTGGCAAACAATTTAAAGTCTGTTGATATGGGGCCAGCAGGAGGTGTGGTAGTTAAAGGTGCTGGACTCCCACATGGCCAACCACGGTTCGAGTCCTGATCCTGGCAGCTTGCTCTCACTCTTTCATCAAAACCGAAAAATAATGATAATAAATAAATCTGTTTTTAAGAAAAAAATTTTAAGCATTATTTCATTTAACTTTACTTATTTATTCATTTAAATTTGACCAGAGAGGGACAGAGCGAGAGAGAGAGATAGAGAGAGAAAAAGAGAGAGAGAGAGAGAAAGAGAGAGAAAAAGTGAGAAAGCAAGCTGCCAGGTCCAGGACTTGAACCGTGGTCAGCCATGTGGGAGTCCAGCACCCTTTACCACCATGGCACCTGCCAACCCCCTAAATAAATAATTCTTTAAGTAAAAAAAAAAATAAAGTTTGTTGATATGACGACGTGAAAGACTCCTAGAAGCTGTTTAAACTGTTGCTGACTCTGGGAAGAAGCTGGCGGTATCTGTGTGTACCCACCCTACCACCCACCCACACAGGCCTACAGAAACTTCCCCGGGTGCACGAGATGACCAGTGTGAGGATGTTTATTGCAGTCTTATTTGTTAATAATGAAAACTGCGGAACCAGCAGTTAGCGTAATGGCTATGTCGCTGGACTCCCACGTAGTCGACCGCGGTTCGCGTCCCGGACCCGGTGGCTTAAAACTCACACCGGGTGTGTGTGCGTGCGTGCCCAAGCTCCCGAGAGGAGAATGGAGCAGAAGGGATTGCGGCATGACCATCCCCTCTGGGAGGTGATTTCTCGCT
>NW_006160088.1:2429705-2443494 GCF_000334495.1 Tupaia belangeri chinensis | reverse complement strand
GAGAGGAGAATGGAGGAGAAGGGATTGCGGTGTGACCATCCCCCCTGGGGGGTGATTTCTCGCTTTCTGTCTCTATGTCTCTCTCTGTCTGTCTGGCGAGCGCACGTGCCCTATAGCAAAAATCTCTCCAAAAAAAAAAAAGAAAAAGAAAAAAAAATAATGAAAACTGCAAACACGAATAGCCACTAATAAATGGATGAATGAATAAATAAAACGAGGCACAGTCATGCCTTGGAAATGGGAATCCTTAAACTATACAGTTACAAGTCACACTCTCAAAAATAAAGTTTTGGGAAAAAGCAAATGGGAGGCTATGAGGCCAGCTATATGAATTTAACTGTTTCACATAAATAGCTTAGTGATATCTATCCATAAGTCTAAGGAGCATTCGCGTGTTGCCGGGAATGTCATGCTAGGAATCCTCTGGGGGTGGGGAAGAGGAATGAAGACCAAAGGATGTGACACCATTATCCATAATACATGTTTTTCTTTACAGTGAAAACACATTAAGGAAACAGAATGACTGCTAACGCTAGAGAAAACAACCGGCAATTCTGGGTGATGGGCTTGCACGCATAAAATAGTTCTCAAAAAGCAGTTAGAGCAAATATCCATGCTGGGAAGCTGAGTGCGTGCAAGTGAGTAGCTGTCACCTCTTACCCTGAGCGGAAATCAAGGGGAGCCCAAATGGGCCCAAAACTTGGGAATACCATTTGGTGGTAAAGTAAGGAGCGTGACATTACAAAACCTGCTTTGGAAATGAAGCAATGTCACGGCCTCCTCCCTTGCTTCACCATTACCTGTTGCTCTAATTTTTAAATTCTAATGTTAGAAACATTTCCAAAATGCCTAGGGCATCAGATCTGTGTGCCATGTATTAATAATTGACCGACGAGACCCAGGGATGTGTGCTCAGAAAAGCCAGAGACAGGGGAAAAACAAAATCAGAAGCACCTCAGAGGACAGAGGGAAACCATACAGGTAAATTCATGTTACGAAACCACCGCCTGGATTGCAGAGGGCTGAGCTGCACGGGGAGGTGGTGAGGGACAGGAGTATGTCTGAACGAAAATTGCGATGAGCTTGAAGCAAGAATAAGGATGAGTAGGGGAGAACAGAGTCTGCTGAAGCCTGCGTAGAGGTGGAAGAGACAGCCCCTGCCCCGAGGCAAGGCGCCTGAAGGTCCAGAAGGTCCATGATTAGATTAGCGGCCAGGGGTGGTTATTCTCCTCCGCAAAGGCTCTCCAGAATCTGATTTTGACGTCTTCGCCAGAGATGTAGAAAGGTTTTCTCCTAAAAATAAAAAAACACCAAACCCAAATAAAAAATGCAGTGGCTCACTGTCTAAGAATGGAGGTACTACATCTCTGGGGTGGCACGGGCTCACAGTAGCTCTTGGTAAATCCACGAGTATCCTAGGCCGGTGGCAGGGACTGCGGGAGGCGGTTCATTCCCAGCACAGGCGTCTCCGGGACTTGCACGGAGAGCGAGGAGGGCGCTTCGGGCGCTCCTGGGGACCTGGACTCGGAGAGGGAGGCAGAGGCTGGAGGGGGGAGCTGGGGAAGGGCCTCAGAAGGTGCATGTCCTGGTTGAAGATGGAGCGAGGAGAGCGTCTCTCTGGACTCGGGGTGGGAGCCAGAAGTTCTGGCTCCAGGATGGAGCCCTGGGCGGAGGGGCTGGAGGGGAGGAGCCCAGCGGCCTGACCTGCTGCAGCGTCCATCCAGGGCGCGTGGATCTCGGCGTCCTGTGGGGCGGCGAACTCTGGGACAGATGCGCCGAAGGAT
Source organism: Tupaia belangeri chinensis (assembly GCF_000334495.1). Taxonomy (NCBI): domain Eukaryota; kingdom Metazoa; phylum Chordata; class Mammalia; order Scandentia; family Tupaiidae; genus Tupaia; species Tupaia belangeri. The sequence goes on along the minus strand of NW_006160088.1, from coordinate 2,441,710 downwards.
CCGTGCTCGACGACGACAACGACGTCCTCAGCGGGAGCGTCCAGGAAAGCGGCCGGGTCCAGGTGGACAGGCGGGTCGCTGTGTTCTTCTGAGCGTTGGTCGACAGGACCCAGGAGGACCTCGGGAACCAGGAGGAGGGTGTGCCCGTCGAGGGACACTTCCAGGACGGACGACGGTGAGGGCTCCAGCAGCAGGTCGACGTCGTCCAGGGTCAGCTGCAGGGCAGAGCCTGTGGCCAGGACCAGCACCGAGGTGAGCGCGTCAGCGGTGGGGGCCCGCGGGTTCCTGCAATCGGGGGCGTTTGGCTGGACTGGGTCCTGCGGGCTGCGGTGCCCACCAGGGCGCAGGGTAGGCGGTGGGGCTGCGGGGTCGGCTGCCCATCACGTCCAGGGCTCTGCGCATGGCTGCGGGTCCTGGCAGAGGAGACGGGGTGCGGGGGCGCAGTCCTGCAGGCGGTGACTGCTGTCGATGACAGGTGAGGCGGGCTGAGATGAACGGATAGCACGACCTTACTAATGTCACCTAGCTACGAGGCGCCTCCAGGAGGACGCTCCCGGTTGGGCTTGGTGTCCTAGCCTGGAGATCCTAGGCCTTCCTTGCGCAAATCCGGATGCGCACCAGATAGTTAATAACGTGGGATGTCAGGTGACCTGCGGACGCTGGGCGTGTCATGGTAAGCCCCGCCCCCTGGTTATGCTCCACCCCTATTGCGTCCTATGGGATGGAAGCAGAGCAGTGCAGTGCAGCCACTGGGGAGGTTTTAAGGACTTGTTTGCAGAAGGCTACGTATGCCTTCAGAGCCCTTATGGGGCCCGTGGCTTTTATTACTTTGATCATTTTTACAATTTTAAGTGTATTTATTTCTTTCATTAGCCAGGAGGGTGGAGAGAAGAGAGGCAGAGACACCCCCAACAGGTTCTTGATACCAAGATCCACCTTCAGCTTCAGCCAGCTCTGGATCATGAGCCCATGCGTGCCAGGTGCTCAGAGAAGTCTGCGGGAACAAACCCAGAGCTTTGCCTTCCCACATGGATCAACCTCGCAGAGCCTGTTTCATCCCTGCGCAACCGTCCAGCCCCCTGTTGCTTTTATTCTTGGTAAAAAAAATAATAAGTAAATGGCCAACGCACCGTCTCATAAACTGCTTGTTTAGTTTGAGGAGAATCTAATGTCTCTTCTACGATTTTTCAGGGGGCTGTGAAAAAGAACTTTACTTCAGGACTTATCACTGCTTCTCCCTCCCACCTACAGGGTTCTAGAATTTCCTTTCCTCTTTTAGAGAAATTGGAAATGCAGGTTTTGCTTTGGTAAAAGAGCTTTAAAAAAAGAAAAAAATAATAAAAAAACAGAGCTGGGCCACCAGCTGGCGTGATGGTTAAGGTACTGGACTTGTATATGGTCCACCCCCATTCCCCTGGACCTGGTGGCTTGAAACTCATGCTGGGCCCATATGCGTGTCCAAAATTACCAGAGGAGAATAGAGAAGGGAATGCAGTGTGGCCATCTCCCCTTGGGGGGATGATTTCTCACTTTCCCTGTCTCTGTCTGGGGAGTGCATGCATCCCACGGCAAAAACTTAAGGAAAACAAAAAGAATAACAAAGTGTTTGTTGTTGGTCACCAGACTGCTTATTGATAACAATAACAAAAACATTATCGTAGGTTATATTTTTGCATTCAAATTTGACAAATATTATATTGAATGTTTAAAAAAATAGCTTATTTGAAGCCAACAGGTGGTGTAGTGGTTAAGGTGCTGGACTCCCACATAGCTAACCATGGTTCAAATCCTGGACCCAGTGGCTTTAAACTCATGCCAGGTGCTTATGCATGTGTGTCCAAATTCCCAAGAGGAGAATGGAGGAGAAGGGATTATGATATGGTCATCCTCCTTGGGGGGGGTGATTGTTCACTTTCTCTGTCTTTGGCTCTCTGGCACCTGTATGTGCCCTATAGCAAAAATGTCTCTCAAAATTTATTCTCATGGGAACCAGCAGTTAGTGTAATGGCTATGTCGCTGGACTCCCACGTAGTCAACCACGGTTCGTGTCCCAGACCCGGTGGCTTAAACTCACGCCGGCCGCGTGTGCCTGCGTGCCCAAGATCCTGAGAGGAGAATGGAGGAGAAGGGATTGCGGCGTGACCATCCCCCCTGGGGGGTGACTTCTCGCTTCCTGTCTCTATGTCTCTCTCTGTCTGGTGAGCGCAAGAGCCCTATAGCGAAAAAAACCTCTCCAAAAAAAAAAATTTATTCTCATAAGTGAAGCTCAGAGGAGAGAAGAGAATTTTACAAAATTAAGTGCCTATTTGTGTTGGATATACCAATTATATATAGACATGTTTAATTTTATAACAGGGACCTTTGTGTTTTTTATCTATACACAATGACAAAGACCTAGATGTGGAATTTCTGAGCAGTAGTGTGTGACACCTTAACAATAGTAGATCAATCACCCTCTGGAGTAGTTGTCTTAATTTATATTTGTGTGAGCAGTGGTTAAGCGTTTCCCTTCTGCCACATCCTTACCAACACAGTTTGGTTAAAATTCTAAGCAATTCCTAATGTAGTTGTGTAAAATGGTATCTCATGTATCTCATAAAATGGTAATCTCATGTAATTATGGTTGTATTTTTCTGATTACTCGTGAGGTTGATCATGTTTTCATAAATGCATTGGCCATTCATGTAATATCTTCTGTATAATATATGTTTATATCTTTTGCCCACTTTGTTGTTAATTTTTGGAACTTTATTACTTATGCTTGTTGAAATCTTTTTCCATCTTGTGACTTTAAAAAAAAAGAATTGTTTATTTAATTTTATTTATCATTATTATTACTTGTTTTAATTTGCTATAGGGTATGCATGCTCACCAGAGAGAGAGAGAGAGAGAGAGAGAGAGAGAGAGAATGAGAAAGCAAGTCATCAGGTCTGGGAATTGAACTGTGGTCAACCATGTGGGAGTCTAGTCCTTCACCACCACACCACCTGCTGGTCCCTTGTGACTTGTTTTAATTAACATTCATTACAGTGTTTTTTGATAAACAGAAGTTGTTTATTTTAAAAAGTTTGAAACTCATCATTTTGTTTCTTACGTTTTGCAAGTCTTGTATATTATTTAGGAAACACTCCCTATTCAAAGATCATTTTTATTATTTCCCTGATATTTAAATCTTTACCTTTCAAAACCTAAGCTATTTGGGCCAGCCTGTGGCCTGGTGGTTAAGGAAGCTGATTCTACATGGTCTTCTGTGCGATTTGAGTACTGGACACAGCAGCTTGATAAACACACCTGGTGCGTGTGGATGCATACCCAAAACACCTAGAGGAGAATAGAAAAGATTGTGGCATGGCCATCCCCCTGGGGATGACTACTCACTCTCTATTTCTGTCTCTCTCTGGTGAGTGCACACACTCTACAGCAAAGAAAAAAAATTAAAAATTAAGCTCTTTATCCAGATGTAAAGGATTGTTTTATAATCATGGGTTAGTAGTTGGATATTAATTTATTTTTTAAAGAGAATTTTGCCTTAGGGCTTGTGTACTTGCTGGAGAGAGAAAGAGAGACAGTGAGAGGGAAAGCGAGAGATCACCCTTTGGGGGGATGACCATGCTGCAATTCCTTCTCCATTCTCTTCTTGGGATCTTGGACACACACGCACATGTGCCCGGCATGATTTGTTTTTGTTTTTAAATTTTTTTTGGAGAGGTTTTTGCTACAGGGCATGTGTACTCATCAGAAAGACAGAGAGAGACAGAAAGATAGAAAGCGAGAAATCACTCCCCGGGGGGGATGGCCATGCCGCAATCCCTTCTCTTCCATTCTCCTCTCAGGATCTTGGGCACACATGCACACGCGCCTGCTGTGAGTTTAAGCCACTGGGTCTGGGACTTGAACCGCGGTTAGCTATATGGGAGTCCAGTGACATAGCCATTATGCTAACTGCTGGTCCCCCCCAGCATGATTTTCAAACCACAGGGTCTGGGACCAGAACCGAGGTTGGCCATGTGGGAATCCAGCAACATGACCACTACAACATCTGCTGGTCCCGGATGTCAAATTTTTCCCCAAGTACAAGACCAATTGTCCAGACACATTTTATTATAAGCTTATCTTTTCCTACTGAATTGCATAATTTTCTGTTACATGTTTTTTTGCTGTTGTTGTATATGTGTATGTCTTTGGTCTCTCTCTTCTGCTGCACTGATTTCTGTAACCAGAGGTTATTTCACAAATTAACACTTTTTATTTTGGGGAGAGATTTTTGTATAGGGTGTGTGTGCTCGCCAGAGAGAGAGACAGAGAGACAGAAAGCGAGAAATCACTCCCCAGGGGGCATGGCCATGCCGCAATCCCTTCTCCTCCATTCTCCTCTAGGGATCTTGGGCACGCACGCACATGCGCTTGGCGTGAGTTTAAGTCACCGGGTCCAGGACTCTAACTGTGGTCAACTACATGAGAGTCCAGTGACATAGCCATTACGCTAACTGCTGGTTCCACAAATTAACAATTTTAATATGTTTAATATATGTAATACATAAAAATTAATATAAAATAATACTATTAGTATATATAAAAGAAGTACCTTTGTTTTATGCTTATTAAATTAAAAAATTCTTAATTGACAAATAATAATTTCATATATTTATGGGGTACGATATTGTATTTTGTATTGTATTTTAATATAGGTATACATTGTGGAATGACCGAATCAAGCTAGTTAATATACCCATCATCTCACATACTCATCATTTTTTGTGATGAGACCATTTAAAATCTCTTTTAGAAATTTAAAAATACATAGTATGTAATTATTAACATTAGTCATCATGAAACAGATTTCAAAAATATATTCCTTCTGACTGAAACTTTGCACTTCTTTTTAAAGTTTTTTCTTTTTCTTTTTTTTTTTTTGCCATTGGACATGTATGCTCACCGAGAAAGAGAGAGAGAGTGAGAGGGAAAATGAGAAGTCACCCCCTATGGAAGACTGCCATGTTGCAATCCCTTCTCCTTTTGGGATTTTGGGCATGCGTGCCTGGTGTGATTTTCAGGCTTCTGGGTCTGGGACTTGAACTGTGGTCAGCCATGTGTCCAGTGCTTTAACCACCGCTGGACCTGAAACTGTGTCTTTGTCGAACATCTCCTCACTCTCCCTTCTCCCACCTTGGGAAACCATACTATACTCCAGACTTCTATGAGTCTGGTTTTGATATTCCACAGATAAGTGAAATAATTGTTTTATGATTATTTTTATTATTTTTTAAAGAATAATTTTATTTAACTTTTTTATTTACTATTATTATTTTTCAGTTTGATCAGAAAGAGACAGAGAGGGAAAGCGAGAAAGTAAGCCGCCAGGTCCAGGACTTGAACCACGGTTGGCTATGTGGGAGTCCAGCGCCTTTAACCATCACACCACCTGCTGGCCCCTTATGATTATTTTTTGAAAGATGATTTCATTAAGTGAAAAATTCAAGCAAAGTAGTTTCTCTGCAAGTATTTTGCTATTATTCCACTGTCTTCCTGCTTCCATTGTTGTTGCAGAGAAATCAGCTGTCTAATGTCTTTTATTGTAGTTATCTTAGTTTTTGCATATAATAAATTCTCTTTGAATTTGTAGGCTTACAATAATAACTGTTCTAAAGAGGTATTTATCATTCTTGAAAGCTGTAGTACTTCCTCAATGAACAGCCTTGCCACGTCGATATGCCTTTGGGATTATGAAGAGGAGAACGGAGGAAAAGCATAATCTCATTATGCCTTTTACTCTTGTTCATGGTGGGAATTTGCTCATCCCTCATGCCACAGATTTACACCTTCACGTACTCAGTACATGACATTTTCTCACTCCCTCCTACCTTTCCCTATCTCCTATACCTCTTCCTTTTGCATTCTGGAATTCATTGTCAATAATCACAAAACTCAAAAATCTTCAACTCCCCTGATATTCTCTCTAGCTTTCTGCTATAATTGAAACCTGCCTCCTCTTGGTTCCTTGCTTTCCTTATAAACATCTACAGTGGACGTTGTTTTCTGTCTCACAGCTCTAATACTTCTAGGTGTTCTTTTTGCTCCCATTGCTGCTTCCCAACTATTTCTCCATGTTTTTGCCTTTCAATTTATCAGACTACAACACCCACTGCTCACTCTTGGTGCAGTCCTGTACCCTCTTCCCAACTCCAGATCTCTCCCTCCTCTAGAATTCCAACTCCAGATCTCTTTTGCCTCTTGATTTTTTTTTCACTCCTGTCCTTTAGTTACTTTTTCCCACATTAATTCTGTCCTATTCCTGGTGATTTTAAAATATGCTTAAGTGATACTTCTAAAGTGTGTATATCTCCATCTTATACCACTCCCATGGAATCTAGACTCCATATGTCACTTCCTAGTCAACATCTCCACTTATGTAACAGGACTCTTAAATGATACATAACCAAAATTGAACTCTTCTTTTTATTTATTTAATTTTTGAAATCTTCTCCCCTCTAGGTCTTTCCAATTTCAGAAAACAACAATTCTATTTATTCTGTGCTCAGATCCCAAACCCTCAAGTTATTCTTTGAATTATTCTTGACTCTCACCTTTTACTTCAAGAAATACTGTTTTTTCTATATGAAAAATCTAACCAAGAAAATCCCACCCTCTGTCATTCTTCCTGCTTCTACTTTAATCTAAGGCAGCATCATTTCTTATGTGCATTATTGTACTATATGGAGGCAGTGATTTTTAACTGCTTTGTTCTTGGCTGTATTCTTGGATTTTGGAAAAGTGTACACAGCAGGCATTCGATGCATATTTGTTAAATGAATGAGTGACTTGTTCTATTATCACATCTGGAGAATCCTCATCTATTATCTTGGTTATAATGCTGTGCCTCCATTCTCTCAGTTTCTCTCTCTCCATCTCCAACAGTCATGTGGTAGAACTGCCCCTCTCCACTAACACCTCTTAGCCTCCCTTGCGTATTTGTAATGTTCACCCTCTGGATCTTTACAGAAGGTTTTTCCACTTCAATATTTCTGTTTTCACTTTTCTATTATCTGTTGTTTTATTCATTCATTGTATTTCTGGCTTCAGTGTTTATGTATTTAATCCCTAGAAGTTTTCTTAGTTCCCTTTTAAATCTGTCACATCTTTTATTTATTTATTTATTTATTTATTTATTTATTTATTATTTATTTATTTTTGGAGAGGTTTTTGCTATAGGGCACGTGTGCTCACCAGAAAGACAGAGAAAGACAGAGGGACAGAAAGCAAGAAATCACTCCCCCAGAGGGGATAGCCACACTGCAATCCCTTCTCCTCCATTCTCCTCTTGGGATCTTGAGCATGCATGCACATGCCCCTGGCATGAGTTTAAGCCACCGGGTCCAGGATTTGAACTGTGGTTGACTACATGAGAGTCCAGGTTTAGGACTTGAACCAACTCCTAAAGGCCAACCAAGGTTGACTATGTGGGAGTCCAGTATCTTGCCACTGATTGCTGGCTCATGATTAACTATTGTGTAATGGTTTGGGGGAGTGGAGAGATGATTGAATTGTGGTGGGAATTGTGGACAAGATGGTGGTATTAGGGTTCTCTTTCTACTGGAGGCATAGAGTATTGTTTTGATAGGAAATATTAAACCATATTAAATATAGGCAACTACCACAAAGAAAGAAAGAAAGAAAGAAAGAAAGAAAGAAAGAAAGAAAGAAAGAAAGAAAGAGAAAGAAAGAAGGAAGGAAGGAAGGAAGGAAGGAAGGAAGAAAAGATACAAGCTTCAAGCTTCCAGGGATCAGAAAAATATAGTTTCTGACCGAACAGTCAACATTTTCATGCACTAATGGTACTGAAACTAAAGTTACGACTGGGGTTTCTGCTCCTTTGGGGGCTGATAATTGACCCATTGCCAATGATTGGAGATGGAAGAAGCACTGACCACTATTTCATGATTATGTCTGTGGTTGGTTAAGGAAAGACATATTAGAATTGAGAAGGAGCCACTATGTGACTGCTTGGGGGTCAGACCTGTGACTTTCCAGACAAACAAGTTACAAGGGTTCCAAGAACCTTGATTTGGAGTTGTGGCCCTTAGAGGACTAGGGAGTGGAAACCAAAAGTTACAAATGTAGGAAGTAGATGAAGTTCCACTCAAAGTGCGCTCACCACTGAAAATTAAGCACACAAGGCAATCCAATATGATTCAAAACAAATCATGGTAGATTTTACCTGTGAAAAAATTAAATTGATTGGGCTACTAAAGTTTCAAAACAGAAATGACAGAATATTGTCCATGAAACAAACCCAGGTGTTTATGATACCCAATGGGGAACTTTTGAAACAAGTAAAAACTTGAAAAAAAATACAATATTTTAAATGAGAACATTCTTAAAGAAGTACAAACGATATTGGAAGCAATTTAATAAAGAATTGTTACTTGGATAAAAGAATAAAGGAGGCTGGAATTGATAAGTGATGTACACATCCACACACATACTGGTGATATAGAGATGAGAAAAATCATGAGACTGATTGAGTTATGCCACTACGTCTGATTGGATTTGCAACATGAGGACATCAGGGACAGTCCAAGAGACAGAGTCTAGGATTTTGTGATTTTAGGCAAAAGATAATTTTAAATACTTATAGTTAACTGAACTCCAAATAAAAATAGATCCTAGCTCTAGACGCATTATAGTAAAACTGTGGGATACCAAAGACAAATAAACATTTTGAAAATATACTAAGATGGGGACGAGCAGATGGCATAATAATTATGTCACTGGACTCCCATGTGGTCGATCACAGTTCGAGTCCCAGACCCAGTGACTTAAAACTCACACCAGGCATGTGTGCGTGTGTGCCCAAGATTCTGAGAGGAGAAGGGACTATGATTTGGCCATCCTCCCTTGAGGGGGGGATGACTTGTCGCTTTCTGTCTCTGTCTCTCTGGTTAGTGCACATGCCCTTTAGCAAAAATATCTCTTAAAAAAAAAAGGAAAGAAAATACACTAAGATGAACAGCCAAATCTCATATGAAAGGAGTTACAAACTGACTGGCAGAACACTTACCTTGCAACAACAAAAATGGCAAAACAATGGACTAATATTTTTAAAGTAGTTAAATATCATGCTAGAATTAAGAATGAATATAAAATAAAAACATTTTCAGGGACCAGCAGAGGCATGATGGTTACGTTACTGGACTCCCATGTAGTCAACCACGGTTTGAGTCCTAGAACCGGTGACTTAAAACTCACACTGGTGGGCCAGCAGGTGGCATGGTGGTTAAAGTGCTGGGCACTCCCACATGGCTGACCACGTTTCGAGTCCCGGACCTGGTGGCTTGCTTTCTCACTTTCCTTCTCTCTGTGTGCCTGTCTTTCTCTGGTCGAATTGAAATAAATGCATGAATGAATAAAATTAAATAATTCTTAAACAAACAAGCCCCAAACAGACAAAACCCAAAAAACCCTCATGCTGGGCCCGTGTGAATGTATGCTAAACATCCTAAAAGGAGAACGGAGAAGGGATTGGGAGTGGTCATCCCCATGGAGGGTGATTTCTCACTTTCTTTTTTTAAAAAAAAAAAAAAAATTAATTAATGAAAAAAATATTATTCATACACTATATATCTTTTAGATTGTGTAGAGACTTATCCAGCATGATATACACCTCAGTTCAGCCCAGTTGAGACCACCATACACATCCTCGTCAATAGGTAATAAACCTGTGTCCCACAAGTATCTTACCTCTCCATTCTCCCCAGCCCCCTGAATTTCCTTTCCTACGTTCTTCCCCTCCCTCCCACCCTCTTTCCACTTTGTCGTTAGTGTCCATCACAATTTTTAATACTTTTATATTCTTCAGTCTTTCAGTCTCTACCATAGGATTTCTTACTTTCTATCTGTCTCTCTGTCTTTCCAGTGAGCGCATGTGCCCTATAGCAAAAATCTTTCTCTCAAAAAAAGTTTTTTCAAGATATACAATATTAAAAGACTTTATCACACAAAAACATCAAAACTTGTAGAACCAACAGAGGGCATAGTAGAAAGAACTATGGAAGGATATTCTTCAGCAAGAAGCAAAGAGGCTAGACTGAAGGTGTAGAGTAAGAATAAGAAGTTAAGAAAAGGAGTGGCTCCCAGGTGCAGCAGTGACTCACTGCCTGAGGGCCGCTGGATCCCACACGGTGACGGTGGTGTGGTTTTCCAGCCTGGGAAACCTGGAACACACTGGGCATGCTCGTGAGAGCCCAAGACCCAAAGGACAGTAGAACTGGAGGAAAGGTGTCATGGTGTGGCCAGACCCTAGGAGTGGAGGCTGCTCCTCTCTCTCTCATTCTCATTCTCACACATTCTCATGTGTGCACACACACATGCACTCTATCACGAAAAAAGAAGGAAAAGAGGTAGGAAAGACTCCTAAGGCATGGTAGTAAGCCTAAATAGTTATTGTTTGATGAAACACAATCATCTTGAAACAGGAAGTAAAACACTTGAAAAAAAAAAACCAATCTCTGAAATGAAAACTTTTTTAAAGAAACACAATAATGGAGGCAGTCGATAAACAGTAGCAATATTATATTTTCTCTATAAAAATGCAATATTACATTTTCTTTATAAAAAATGAAGCAAATATGGTAATAAGTTAAAATTTTAAAAGTTAAAAGTTTGATTTACATAAGAAAAAAATTCAGGGTGGAATGTAAAAGGTATACGATGATGTCAAATGGCAGGAATGAAAACATTTTTCATTAGTCTTTAGGTCAGGAATGCATACATTTTTCATTAGTCTTTAGGTAAAATGACCAAATTAATATATTGTAAAAAGAAATACATATCCCAATGCATACTGAAAGCATCTGAAACACTTCAGCATCATTTTTCAAATATAACAAGAGGGACTGGAAGAGAACTCCAGGAGGTCAGAGGCTGCTATGAACAAACACCACCCAACCAAGTATAGTAACCATCCTGTTAGCTGGCAATTTTCCAGGAGAGCAGCTGGAACCACCAACAAAAAAAAAAAACAAAAAAAAAACAAAAAAACCCCCAGAAAAGCCATGGCTAAGAATTTTCATAAATTCATAGGGGAAAAGTACAAGGAAATTTACAACCTACGAAATCTAGTGATGGGGGGCCAACTGGGGGCAGATATTAAAATACCTGGCTCTCACATGGCCCTGGTGTGGTCGAAAAACACGCCTGGTATGAGTACGGAGGGATGGAGGAGACGACATTGTGGTGTGACTGGTTTTAGTCTGTGTGGGGGATGCTTTCTCACTTTCTCTGTCTCTGGAGAGAAAAAGTACCCTCTGACAAATTAAAATATAAAAAGAAAAGATACCCAGTGATTTTTTTTTTTTTCCCTTTGGGAAGAACCAGGAGAGCAATGGGTGCTAGATAGTGACTTTTGAGACAGAGCTGATACAAAATGAGGGCGTGATACAAAATGAGGTTAGAGAATGATCTTGTGAAGAAACCTGAATGTCTGAAATTCACTTACTGGTACTCCTGGGCAGATTTTCGATTTCAAAAATGAAGTCCAGAATTAGCCTACTATTCTTGCCGTCTTCAACTCCTGCCATAGGTGGTGTCTATGAGAAAAAGCGATTATCTGCACACGAGATGTCCAATTTCCAGAATGTCAGACATTCAATGTGAGGGCCCCCGGGAACCCCGAAGGGTTGCCAGAGGAGTGACTACTATTGTGTATGTATGGGTGCCATGTTTGGGGGGCAGGGCAGTTCATTCCCAAGACAGGCGTCTCCGGGCCTTGCACGGAGAGTGAGGAGGGCGCTTCGGGAGCTCCTGGGGACCTGGACTCGGAGAGGGAGGCAGAGGCTGGAGGGGGGAGCTGGGGAAGGGCCTCAGAAGGTGCATGTCCTGGTCGAAGATGGAGCGAGGAGAGCGTCTCTCTGGACTCGGAGTGGGAGCCAGAAGTTCGAGCTCCAGGATGGAGCCCTGGAGCTCCAGGATGGACGGGCTAGAGGGGAGGAGCCCAGCGGCCAGACCTG
>NW_006160088.1:2412573-2429038 GCF_000334495.1 Tupaia belangeri chinensis | reverse complement strand
GTCCTGCGGCCCAATGGCAGCTGCTGTGGCTGGTAGGTTCCTGTAGGAAAGTCCTTTACAGGCCTCTAGAGTATAACGATTTGTAGAAGGTACTTTCTTTTCTTTCTTTTTTCTTTTTAAAATATTTATTATTATTATTTAAAAAAAATTTGACCAGAGAGAGAGAGGGAAAATGAGAAAAAGTCGCCATGTGGCAGTCTAGTGTCCCAACCACTACCGCCTCCTTGAATCTTCTTTAAAATGTTATCTTGTCATGTTTTTTGTTTTTAGTTACTTTTTAAAAAATTGGGTTTGGGCTGACAGGTGGCATGGTGGTTAAGGGGACTGGACTCCTGCCCAACCATGGTTCGAGTCCTGGACCTGGAGGCTTGCTTTCACACTTTCTCTCTTTCTTTCTCTCTCTCTGGAAATATTAAAATAATAATAAATAAAGTTAAATAAAATGATTCTTTTAAAAAATTATCTTTTTCTATATTTGTTTACTTTCACTGTACATCAATACAGTATACAAAATGAGATTTTCCATCCAGTATACATTGTATATTGACTCAATCAAGGATATTACCATACATGTTATCCACAAATAATTTTCTATTTCTTGTTTCTTATAATTTTACTTCCTCCCCCCTTGATAACCTACCTCTCACCTTCTGGCAACTCCCCCCTCACACACACATACACACACACTGTCTCTGGTATGTACAGTTGTTTTCCATACCTTTTTTTTTTCTTACATTTTGAGTCACTAAAGATCTTAGTTAATTCAAAGACTTTCAGTAGCAATCACAGCTGATATATACATATTTATGAATGCATGTCTGACTTTAGGCATAAATCATAGCAGTAAAGAGCATACTGTACAGTAGCACCTCACTGGGGCTGTATACCGTACTGCGGTCATTAAATAGATATTAATACATTTTTAATGCAATTTTTAATTTCAAAAAATATTTTAGTTTTAATAGATCAAAATTTAAAAAATGTTAAGAGAAATTTGCTTAAAACCTAAAGCTGGGAAAAAGGTTAGGATTCAGTTCAAATAGTATGTAGATGAACCTATCAACAATTCAAGAGAAGACAAATTCTTAACTATGGAAAGGAAAGCATCAAAGAAAATCAGTATTGTTTTAGTCTAAAGTAAAAAAAAAAATTCTATGTCACTAGTTCAGACTCATGTAATTAATCTCTCTTCTATTGACTTTGCAGTTATTGTGGTCTGATCTATTTATTTAAACTCTGGAAGTTAACATTCAACTCCGGACTTGTCCCTACCATTAGGCTGCCCATTCTTTGGTTGTTTCTTGTACTCTTATTTCTGTGTGTCCGACTTTAGCTTTACTGGTATAGCACTCCCTTCAGCACTTCTTGGAGAGCTGATCTGGTGCTGGTAAATTTTTTTCAGGTTTTGTTTATCTGAGAATTCCCCCCCTCCCCATATGAAGGATAATCTTGCTGGGTATAATATTGTTGGTTGAAATTCTTTTTCACTTAACACTTTGAATATATTTTCTCATTCTTTCCTTCCTTGCCTTGTTTCTGATGATAGGTCTGACCTCAGCCTTATGGAATATCCTTTGAAAGTAGCTTGACATTTCTCTCTTGCCAGTTTTACTATCTTGTTTTCTGTCTGTGATTTTGGTCAATCTGGCTATGATCTTCTTGGGTTGATTCTATGTGGGGTCCTTTGTATTTCTTGAGTCTGTATACTAGAGTGCCTCTCTAGGTTTGAAAAGTTTTCATCCAGGATTTCATGGAGTAGATTAGTAATAACCTTATTAGTTTCTTCACCTTCTGGGATATTGATGATCTAGATATTTGGGTGTTTAATGGTATCTAGTATTACTCATATGTTATTTTTATTTCTGGGGGCTATTTTCTCAGTCTTTTTGGTGAATTTCTCTAGGTCAAAGGGTCTGTCTTCTACATCTGAGATTCAATCTTCTGCATAATCTAATCTGCTTTTGATATTTTCAATGGGAATTTTGATTTCCTGTATTAAAGCTTTCATCTCTAACAATTCCGTTGACTCTTTTATGATGTGTATTTCCTCTTTCAGAGTGTGCAAGGACTTCCTTACCTCCTGTAACTCAGTGTCTCTGTTTTCCTGTGTCTTCTGGAGTTTGTTGTCTGTATTCTCTTGCATCTCTATTAGCTTTGTCACTATGAATATTTTAAATTCTTTATCTGACATTTCCACGGATTCCCTTGTATTCTTTGTGGAGGAAGAGGAGTTGTTCTTTTCCATTAGAGGAGAGGTATTTTCTTTATGTTTCATATTTCTTATGCCTCTGTGGTGGTTTCTGATCATCTGATGGATTGTACATTTTTTTCTTATTTTTCGTAATTAAATTTGAGCAATTCAAGGAATGTAAAAGGAGGTGACCTGCAGTCTGTAAACAGTACCATTTTTCTTTCTTTGCACAACTGATTCAATGAAAATTGAGGATTAATATGATCCTAAAAGTATTGGGAACCAGGAGTTAGCGTAATGGCTATGTCGCTGGACTCCCACATAGTCAACCGCGGTTCGCGTCCCGGACCCGGTGGCTTAAAACTCACGCCGGGCGCGTGTGCGTGCGTGCCCAAGATCCCGAGAGGAGAATGGAGGAGAGGGGATTGCGGCGTGACCATCCCCCCTGGGGGGTGATTTCTCGCTTTCTATCTCTCTGTCTCTCTCTCTGTCTGTCTGGCGAGTGCACGCGCCCTATAGTGAAAAACCTCTCAAAAAAAAAATATGATCCTAAAAGTATTCTGATATTTGGCCACTGAGTACCTAGACTTGTCTAGAAAAACAGTGTATGGAGGCTGATTAGAAAAGTGAGAAAGATACAAAGAAATGGAAAAGGAACAGAAAAGAAAAACAAAGAAGAGAAAAAAACAAGACAAAAACAATAACAAAAAAAGAAGAAAAAATTTTTTTTTTGTCAAAAAATGTATGCGGTTGCTTGGAACTCAAATGTAGATGGCTGCTGATTGGTTTATCCTATGGGGGCAGGAGGAAAGGTAAGAATTAGAAAGACAAAAGAGCAGCAGAGAGCTAAGTTTAAGAATTAAAAAATACATATAAAGAGAGAGATGGAAAGAGAGAGAGAATAAGGAGGGTGCTCTACCTGGCTCCTGGCTAGACTGGGGAGCAGAAGGGTGAAGTCTGGGAAGAGGGTCTTGGGCGGTTAAAAGCCAATAAAATAATTATTTAAAAAATTGGGTTTTAGAATCTGGTTATCAGCTATGTGTGTGGCAAATTTCTCCATCATTCTCCCATAGTCTTTGAACACTTTAGCACCTGATTCTCACCCATTCTGGCATAAGTTGTGGTGATTTTAATATTCTCATAGATTTTTTTCCCCCTCCAAATCCTGATCTTTTAGTTTTCTTTCCCTTCAATAATTTTGTCCTATTCTGACATTATTGACTCATACCCTTGACCTTGTTATTACCCTGTTAACCCTTCCATAATTATAATTTCAAACATTTTCTTCTTAGAGCATCACCTCTTAACTTTCTAGCTAAGTCCTATAAATATCCAAACTCAGTCTTTAAGCTTCTCTAGAAAAAATCATTTATTCTACAACCTTCTTACTGAAACTTACACCATCAGGTTCTCACTTGCCTCCTTACTGAGAACTCCAATTCCATGGACAGTCATGATAATTATTGCCATATTTATACCTTCATCTGTCTTTTTGTCCATGATTTTTGTTTGTTTGTTTGTTGGCAGAGGTTTTTGTTTTAGGGCATGTGTGCTTGCCAGAGAGAGAGAGAGAGAGAGGAGAGATAAAGACAGTGAAAGAGAAAGTGAGAAATCATTCTGGGGGGGGGCGAGGGTGGCCACACCACAATCCCTTTTCTTCCATTCTCCTCTCGCGATCTTGGACACACAAGCACACACACCCGGTATGAGTTTCAAGTCACAGGGTCTGGGTCTTTAACTGTGGTTGGTCATGTGCGAATCCAGCAACGTAATCACTGCACCGCCTGCTGGCCCCTCTGTCTCATGATTTACTGATTAAATCTGCCTGCTCCATGCTTGCACTTGTACAGCAAGTATATTTGGAGAAAACGACTCAACCCCATTGAATGGTTTCACTGTATTTGCATTAATTAATTAATTAATTAGTTAATTAGCTATAGGGCACTTCCGAGAGAGAGAGAGAGAGAGAGAGAAAAGCAAGCTAACAGGTCCAGGGCTCGAACTGTGGTCAACCATGTGGGAGTCCAGCACTTTAACCACCACATCACATCACCCCTGGCCATTCTCTTAAAAAAATTCTTTAAAAAAAAAATAGTTTCTGCCGTAAGGCACATGTGTTGGCCAGAGAGAGCCAGAAAGAGACAGTGAGAGGAAAACTGAGAAATCATTCCCCAGGGGGTTGGCCACACCACAATCCCTTCTCTTCCACTCTCCTGGGATTTTTGGCATGCATGCACATGCACCTGGCATGAATTTCAAGCTTCCAGGTCCAGGACTTGAAATGTGGTCAGCCACATGGGAATTCAATATCTCAACTACTATGCCACTTGCTGGTTCTTGATATGTATATATAGCCTTAGGGTGCTTGCACTCGCTGGAGAGAGAGAGAGAGAGAGAGAGAGAGAGAGAGAGAGAGAGAGAGAGAAAGAGAAATAGAGACAGATATTGTGAGGGACATCCCAGAAGGAATGACCATGCTGTAATCCCTTCTCCTCCATTCTCCTCCAGCATCTTGGGCATGCATGCACACACCACTAACATGAGTCTCAAGCCATTGGATCCCGGACTGGAACCGTGGTAGACCATGTGGGAGTCCAGCAGTGTAACTGGTATGCCATCTGCTGGTCCCATCACTTTATATTCTTAGTCACCGATTTCAAGTGGGTTCGAATGCTGCCTGGTGATCTGATTGTGTTTCTCTAATCCATTCAGTCACTCTTCTAGATGAATGTTATGTGCTTTCCTCTCGTTCCTCAACCCTCCAATCACCTGTATTTTCACTCCTAGATGGTCACCTTGCTTCCTTTCACTGAGATAATAGAAATAATCAGGAGATATTTCCCAAAATTCTTATATTAACACCCACCCACTAAACTGCATTAGGACTGTATAGTCTGCCTTCTCTCCGGTTTCCATAAGTGAATTGTCCACACTCCTAGCAGAGGCTACTCTTTCCACTTGTGCAATTGAGTCATCCTTTGGTTCCTCAAGAACGTCATGAACACCACTCTAGAAGTTTTCCCATCTTTATCCTGGATCATAAAATTTACCCACCTCATCAAATTTTAGCTACCGAATCATCTTTAACATGTAATTGAGAAATAACCTCTTCCATCTTAAAACGAACAGTCTTTCGACTTAAACCTTTCCAACTTTCTGAACTCATTTTTTCCTCTTTTTTTTTTGAGAGTTTTTTTTTTTTTTGCTATGGTGTGCGTGCGCTCTCCAGACAGAGAGAGACAGAGAGATAGAAAGCGAGAAATCACCCCTCAGGGGGGATGGCCACGTCGCAATCCCTTCTCCTCCATTCTCCTCTTGGGATCTTGGGCACGCATGCACATACGCCTGGCGTGAGTTTAAGTCACTGGGTCCGGGACTCGAACCGTGGTCGACTATGTGGGAGTCCAGTGACATAGCCATTATGCTAACTGCTGGTCCCTCCTCTTTTTTTTAAAAAAAGACATTTTTGCTATAGGGCATGTGTGCCTGAGAGACAGAGAGAGACAGAGAGACAGAAAGCAAGAAGTCACTCCCCAGGGAAAGGGCCACGCCACAATCCCTTCTCCTCCATTCTTCTCTTGGAATTTTGGGCATGCGTGCACACACACTTGGCTTGAATTTTAAACCACTGGGTCCAGGGCTCGAATCATGGTCAACTACCTGAGGAATCTAGCAATTAACCATTATGTCACCTGCTGGTCCCCATTTTCTCCTTTTTAAAGTACCAGAACTCTTTCATTAGCCAACCACACTTGCATTCCTTAATTTCCTATTTCCCATGCTCTCTTGAGTCCACTCTAATCAGATTTCTGTCCATTCCTGTGATCTTAAGTGCTCTTCCTGAGGTCACCAACAACCTTCCACATTATTAAGTACAGTGGTTAATTCTCAGACCTCTTCTTGAGTTCTGAGCAACATTTGACATAATCAGTCATTTTTGTTTAACCCCCACCCCCCAACACTGCTGGCATACAAGGTCTCACACTCTCCAGTCTGTCTCTGGCTGTCTTTCCGTGGCCATTTCCTTCTCATTCTTGAAAGATGGAATATTCCAGAACCCAGTTCTTGATCTTCTTCCTTTTCCTCTTTCCCATCAATCTTTTCTCTCTTCCTTTAAGGGTCATCTCTGTTTGGTGACTCTCAAATATGTGTCTCTCTCTTGTAGTTCTCCCATGAACACTCAACTGTATTGTCAACATTTTCTCCTGACTGGCTATTAAATTGCACCATATGTGATTTTCATTTTTGTAGTTCAGAAAGATCAAATATTCTTATTTTATTTAATTTTAAAATTTAAAATTTGCCAGAAGGCATGTGTACTTGCCAGAGAAAGGGAGATATGAAGAGATAGAGAGAGGGGAAGATACCCCCTCCATAGGGTGTGGTCACACAGCAATTCCTTCTTCTCCATTTCTCTGAACTGTTGAGATTTGAGGCACACATACACATGCACCCTGTTCATTTTACAGAGCTACTGGGGACAGGGTTCAAACCACAGTTGGCCATGTGGTATCTGATTCCGTTAATCACTAGGCCACAAAGCCAGCCCAAACCTTGCTCATTAAATGTATTTTAACCTTATAATAGGTAGTTCAAACTTCTGGTACAAATTTGAGCTCTTCATATTTCCGCAAACCTGATTCTCCCAAAGTGTTCCTCATTAGTAATTGGTAACAATATTCTTCCTATTACTCAAAGTGAAACCTTGAAATTACCCTTCTTTCTTCCTTTCATACTTTCCATCTATTCCATCAGGATAGCACTTTTCACTGTCTCTCCTGATACCACCCTGCTTCCATTTTCATCCCCGAGTGAATTATTGTAGAAGACCCTTAAGTGGTTTCATCTCTCCTTTGTCTCTTTTCAGGCTAGTCTGCATGCAGCAGTTAAAGGGATCCTGTTAAACCATAAAAATAGATCATTACACTCTGCTCAGACATCTCCAGTTTCACTCAGGGTAAAAACCAGTGTTTTGATGCATGTCTACAAGGTTCTGTATGGCCCCCCTACACCCCTTATCTGTCAGACTATTCTTTCTATCATTCTCCCCCTTGCTCCTTAAGTTATAAGTTTTTGGTCTTTTTGGTTTTTCTAAAAATGTACTAAAATTTTTGCAGGGTGAGCAGGTGGTCTGGAAGTTAGGGTGACTGGATGCCATATGGCTGACAGCATGGTTTGAGTCCTGGAGTCTGTGGCTTGAAAATTACTGTGGGCACATGTGCACGTGTGCCCAAAATCTCAAGTGGAGAAGGAACTGCTGTGTGGTCATCCCTTCTGGGGGGATGACTTCTCACTTTCCCTCTCCAAGTCTCTTTCCACGTCTGGTGAGCACACAGGTCTTATGGCAAAAACCAACCAACCAACCAACAAACAAACAAAGATTTTACGATTGCTCTTCTTCTGCCTGGAACACGTAACGCTCACCGAACTGCATGTTTCCTCACTGCTTTCAGACTGTTCCATCTCTGAGGTGTTCTTTGAGCACGTTATCTAAAATTGCGTCCCTGGCCCAGCCGTGGCTGTGTAGATGGAAGGGTGCCACTGTGCAAATCGGAGTCACATGGGAGGCCCAGGGTCAGATTCCTGGTCAATGTGAGCATGTCAGGTGCACCAGTTCATGCCTGCTATCCTTGGCTGGCTGGGAGGCTGGGGGAAAGGTCGTGGCATGGCAAGACCCTATCAAAAGAGCCTATATCTCTCAATCAATTAGACTTTAAAATGGCAATCCCTGGTCTTTCTACTTCCTCTTTGTCTTAATTTAATTCTTAGCATATCAATATTTAATATGCTGGACATTTTATTTATTTGTTTTGTTTATCATCTATATTCTCTTCACCAGAGTATTGGCTTTTGCTTTTTTTTTTTTTTTTTGAGATTTTTTCTTTTTCTATAGGGCGCATGCGCTCACCAGACAGACAGAGAGAAACAGAGACAGAAAGCGGGAAATCACCCCCCCGGGGGATGGTCACGCCGCAATCCCTTCTCCTCCATTCTCCTCTTGGGATCCTGGGCACGCATGCACACGCGCCCGGCGTGAGTTTCAAGTCACCGGGTCTGGGACGTGAACTGTGGTCGACTACGTGGGAGTCCAGCGACATAGCCATTACGCTAACTGCTGGTTCCCCAGAGTATTGGCTTTTGATAGCAATAATTTTTAACTATTTTGTTCTTTTCTGTACTCCCACTTTTGGAACACTCTTACTATAAAGTGGATGCTCAAAAATATATGTTGAATAAATGAATAATTTATTTTTTCATTAATTATGAACAGTTGTCATTTATTTTAAATCCCTTCAAATATACTCTACATCCAATTTTCTGTTTTCTACTTCTAGCATTTCAAGTATTCATATGTTAGAACCTCTTCCTTTCCCCTACTAGCTCTTATTCCTTTTAAAAAATATTTAATTTATTAATTTATTATTATTATTATTTTAATAATTTTGCTATAGGGCATGTGCACCCATCAGAGAGAGAGAGAGAGAAAGAGGGAGCGAGAGAGAGAGAGAGAAAACTTGAGAGAGAGCAAACTGTCAGGTCTAGGACTTGAACTGTAGTTGGCCTCATGGAAGTTCAGTGCCTTAACCACCATGTCACATGCTGGCCCCTCTTATTTCCTTTTTATTATTTTTTTTCTGTACCATTCTATTATGAATTATAGATATTTCTTCCATATCACTGATTCTCTTTTTAGCTGTTTCTAATTGATTGCTTAAATGCATAAGTTATATTTGATGTATTTATATATCATATCTCTGGAGATTCATTTTAACCAGTTTTAAAAAGAGTAATTGTGGTACTTTTGATACTCTCCTGTTTCTTAGGCTCATTTTCCCCTTGTTTAATTTTTATTGAAAAATTTATATATACTTTACAGTATGGATCTGGTAGATATCTTCTCTGAGGGACTGATTTTACTGTTTCTTCTTTTAGCTTTCTGTCATTTATGTTGTGTTGTTTCCTAAGTCTTTTCTTTGGATTGTGAGCATATACGCGCTGGAACTTTATATCTGAGAGGACTTTGAGGCCTAGAGATAAAGAGTATTTTCTCAGAGAGGACTTGGGTTACTTTGGGAAGTTCCTAGAAGCATTATTAAGCAGAAAACCCTTTCGACTATAGTACCTCCCTCTCCTGCTTCCCATCTTTCTTTCCTATGTCCTTCATTTACCTTCCTTTCTCTTCCCTTCATTTTTTATTCTGTCTCCTACACTTCTTTTTTCTTTTTTCACAAAGATAGTACAAGTTCCAGGGCCTGCAGTGGTGGTGTGATTAAGGGTGCTGGACTCCTACATGGCTGACTGTGGTTCAAATCCTGGACCTGATGGCTTGCTTTCTCACTTTCTCTCTCTCTCACTCTGCCCTGGTCCTGCAAAAATCTCTCTTAAAAAAAAAGAAAATTGAAGCAGGCAAACTTCATTTGCTGTTATCGATGACCCACAGTAAAGTTTGTCTAAATGAATCCTGTTCTGCTGAGAACTGCAAACTCACCAGACTGTGAGGCTGACTCCAAGAGCAGACATACACGGCCTATGACTATGTCTTACCCTGTGATTTTGGTTCTTGTAACACACTACGCTTTTAGACAAT
Source organism: Tupaia belangeri chinensis (assembly GCF_000334495.1). NCBI lineage: Eukaryota > Metazoa > Chordata > Mammalia > Scandentia > Tupaiidae > Tupaia > Tupaia belangeri. The sequence goes on along the minus strand of NW_006160088.1, from coordinate 2,419,259 downwards.
ACAACACAAATGAAAACACAAAAGAAAGCAAAAGAGGATAAAAGGGGGGCCGGCAGGTTGTATGGTGGTTAAGGCTTTGAACTCCCACATGGTTGATCATGGTTCAAGTCCTAGACCTGACAGCTTGGTTTCTTACTTTCTCTATTTCCGATAAAATTAAAAAAAATATTAAAATGAAATAAAATAATTCTTATTTTAAAAAAGGGGGGAGGGAATGAAAGGGAATGACTTGATTCCACCAAGGATGCCAAGTGAATGGAACGGACAACAAAACCTGGATACTAAACTGAGAATAAACAGATAAGAAACTCAATGCAAAGAGTGTTCAGGACCCAGAGTTAACTTGCCATGTTGGACTGTGTGGACCATATCGCCCTGGCCTCCAGGAAAACTGAAAACAAAGACCACCAACATGAAAACAAGCAAACTATTTTCTCAGAGCTTGCTATAGCAAGGGAGTCAGCCCCATTAGTTGAATTTGATAAAGCCTTGAGGCAGGTGTCATATGTGTCATTTTGGACACACGTGTCATTTTCATCATGTGTGACATTTTGGACACATGTGTCATTTTGGACACACGTGTCATTTTCGTCACGTGTGACATTTTGGACATATGCATCATTTTGGACAAATGTGTCATTTTCATCATACATGTCATTTTGGACATGTGTGTCATTTTGGACATGTGTGTCATTTTGGACATGTGTGTCATTTTGGACACGTGCCATTTTTGTCATGTGTGTCATTTTGGACGTGTGTCACTTTGGACACCCGTGTCATTTTGGACACGTGTCATTTTTGTCATATGTGTCATTTTTGTCATATGTGTCATTTTGGACACACATGCCATTTTGGACACACGTGTCATTTTGGAACATGTCATTTTGGACACATGTATCATTTTGGCTACACATGCCATTTTGGGCACACGTGTCATTTTGGCACACATGTCTTAAACAAGTAATGGTTTTAGATAGGTCTGGCTGGAAGTTGTTGGCACAGGGAAGCTGGAGGTGGCCTAGTGCAGGGGGACATCCTGTGTGACTGGTTTGGTTTGCGCACCTCCTGTCTTTGACACTGCATACTTAGCTTTCTCTGGTGGGTCCAGCAATGAAAAAGGGGGTGAAAATGAGGCAAGCCAACATCTATTTACGATGTCATGACCATCGAGGGGCCAGTTACCCTAGAGGTTATGATTTGGTTTCTGGGAGGGTTGCAGCAGAGATTGCGGGTCAGAGTTCTCCAGCCATTGTTTGTCTTTTCGGTCTCTCAGATCTATTATCCCGATGACTACAAGGAGTTGTTTTCTTTTTCTTTTCTTTTTATTTATGTTTACTCATTGCACATCTTTACAGTGTACGATATGTTTTTTCATGCAGTGCATGTCAATCAAGTCAAAGATAGTAGCATACATATAATTTTCAACAGATAACTTTACATTCTCGTGTCTGGTAAATGTTGCCTTTTCCCTGAGCTCTGCTCCCTCCTATCATCTCTGGTATTTGCACTTGCCCTCCCTCCCATTATATCTTTGGATCTTTCAATTTCTGTCATTTTCTAATGGTATCTCCTGCCATTAGCTTGACCTATTGAGTTTCTCAGTGATTCTGATGCATCCTTATTGCTTTGTTACACCATGCCCTTTCAGACTCTGTCACACTTCATAGAAGTTGATGTGTTTTACAGCCTTTGGGTAGTATATCCACCATATCATACCTACATCTCTGGACTTCTTCATTCTCTCTTCCACTGTCTGCCTTGAGAGTTATGGCATTTATATTTTACTTAGTGTGGGACATCGTTTTCGCCAAGATTCCAAGAGCCACCTGCCAGGATGCTAGCAGTACAGAGGCCTTGCCAGGTGCTAAATTGTGTACCATGGAAGAGCACTACAAATTGATAAACTCTGCCTTTTCCAAGCTGACATCTAGAGCCCTCGTTCCTACACTGTATTCCTGCGGGTTTATGCTGGGCGAATCCTACAGCTCTTCCAGGGTATGTCTATTTCTTATTTACAGGCCCAGTATTTCCTTGACTGTATTATATTGTGCTTAACTTAGTAACTGGCTTTGTGGCAAAGAGGGAATGTGAGGACAGATCTTGAGATGGGTGCATGTTGCCTTGCTAGGCCGAGACTTCTGCATCATCTGAACTCAGAGGAGGAGGGCCAGCCTTTAACAGAGAGGAATGGCCACTTCTGAAAGTCAAGAAGATTTAGAGGGGCCTGAGGATTCAGATATTCAAGTCTATCTACCTGCTGTCTCCAATCAGTGTCTCAGGGCCTAGTCAGGGATGTGACCTCACCATTACAGACTGCCTAGCTTGAAAAGTCAACCTTTTGTGGTACTCCTCTCTGCAGTAAACCCAGAGTTGGATCCTTGTTTTATCTTCCTTTAGTTCCAGGAGATGAAAGGCTATTTGTATGCTGTCAAGGAGATTGTCTGGATCTAATTTTTAGGTTTTATTGGTAATTAATCACACTCAGCTCTTCATTCTCTTTCCCAAATGCATCGATCATTCCAGAAACAGCCACTCAATCCCATATTGTTTATAAATATTACTTCTTATGATTAATTTGTGCCCCCAATCTCTCCAGTGCCTGGGATACAGCCAATGCTAGTATTTCCTCTACCAGTGCCCCGGGAAGCTCTCCAGTGATTGAGATCTTACCTGCTTTGTGGTAGCATGCCATGGGGCATTCATGCTCTGTGACCCAGCTTTGCAATCCATTGGGTTTTGGCAAAGTCATGACGTACTGTTTGTTTGTTTTGCTATGCAAAAAGGAGTTATGACTTTCCTGACAACCCAGTACTCTAGTGGCTATTTCCTATGACAGCTCCTGGCACCAGCTCTCTTGAATTGGTTTGGGAAGACTCTGAGATTTGCATGCTGGAGCTGGGGGCACAAGGAAAATATGGGACCAGGTGGATGGAACTACAACAAAGGCCTCAGCTAACTCCCTGGGAGCTTTAGAATAGTGATGGTCCTTCAGAGTTGGCTCAACTTAAAGCAAGTAGGGTGGGCCTGTATACCCTCTGATTCAATAGTCATTGGAGTGGACTACCTATGGAGACCTAGAGTAATTTCTAGAGAGCAACTAAGCTGAGAGGTCATTGATGAAAGAGCAGAGACTGGAGAGGAGCTCAAAGGTCCAAGAGGTATTGATTCTTTTTCTTTCTTTCTCTCTTTCTTTCTTTCATTTTTCCTTCCTTCCTTTTTCTTTCTTTCTTTTCTTTTCCTTTCTTTCTTTCTGTCCTTCCTTCCTTCCTTTCTTTCTCTTTCTTTTTTCTTTTCTTTTCTTTTCTTTTTTTTTCCTTCCTTCCTTCTTTCCTTCCTTCCTTCCTTCCTTCCTTCCTTCCTTCCTTCCTTCCTTCCTTCCTCAGAGGGAAAGTGGGAAAGCACCCTTGCAGGGGTGGGGTGGTGGTGGTGGACACATTGCAATTCCTTCTCTTTCATTCTCTTCTCAGGATTTGAGCATTCAGGCATACCTGCCAACATGTTTTTTTCAGGCCACCAGGTCTGGAACTTGAACCTCACAGTTGGCCATGTGACATCCAGATACTTTGACCTTCATGCCATCTGCTGGCCCTTTGATTCATTTTTTTTTAAATTGAGATTTTCATGAATTTTCCAGATTTAGAAAGCTTAGTGAGTTGCAGCAGGCATAATTTTTACTACTAAACACTGAGGTTGAAACTGTAGAACATCAAAGTTAAACACTACAATCACACAATTGCTCAAGGGAATGGCAATACAAATGACAGAAAACCTCTCATCTGCAATAATAAATGCAGGGAAAAGAATAGAAGTAATATCTTTAAAGTAGTCATAGTGCTTATGCATTACTGTAGAATTATAAACCCAGTGAAATATCACACAAGCTGGAAGGTATAATTGAAACAATTGCAGACATACAAAACTAAGACTTACCAAATGGGCCATAGCTCAATGAAGTCTTTGAAAATATACTTTGATAAGATGAATGAGGACAGAATGAAGTAACAAAATGCAAGAATAGAAGATGAGCAAAGGAACTGATAAAGCATGTTGGTAAATCTAAATAAAAATGATTAGGGTTAACAGAAAAAAAAAACTAGCACCTTAGATGTCAGCTTTACCAATAATAATTTATTTTGTTAAAAATTTGAGGAAACTTGGCAAAATAATGAACATTTTAATATTAGGAACGATGTGTATACAGTTTAAAAACAACCAAACACATAAAAAAGGAAATAAAAAACCCAGGGTGGAATTAAAATGATATAACAAAAATGTGGAATATTAGAAATAAAAAGACACTTAGTCCTTCTTAGTTCTATCAGTGAAAATCACCATATGAATTGATTTAAAAATGATCTTAGTGGTATGGTGGTTAAGGTGGGTGAATCCCACAGGGCCGAATTCATGGTTGAAGTCCTGGACCTGATGTCTTGAAAAACATGCCAGGTGCATATGTGCCCCAAATCCTGAGCAGAATGGAGAAGGGACTGCCATGTGGCCACCCCCCTTGGAGGGTGATTTCTCACTTCTACCCTCTCTGTCACTTTCTGGGAAGCTCACTTAAAAAAAAAGTTGTCTATGCAAGCATAAAAAAATTTTTTTTAAATTAACATTGCAAACCTTAAAGTGACCCTGAGTTACTGCCTTTCTCCTCCCCGCTTTCTTTTCTCAGGTTCTCAGAAGGGCATCGACGTTGTCAAATCCCTGAAACCCCAAACTCGATCTTACCCGCTCTTTCCAGGCTTCTGAATGTCCCAAAGATTCTACCCAAAGGTATTTTATGTGTACACAAAAACAATGAAATGCTTACATTTAAAATAATTTGATAGTATTTGTAGCCACGTAGCTAAATAAAACTCTCACACTTTCTCATGATCAGAAAACTAACTTCTGAAAACGTTTTCAATAGGATAAGGGTTATATTCCAACTATGTATAATAGATTATACTTTATGGTAAAATTTGATGCATTCATTAACAAAAGGTGTAAGACAAGAGGCCCCCAGAGGAGTGCCCCATCAACTGTACTGTTCAGTCTGGATGTGAGGTAATATCCAATACAAAAGATTAAAGAAAAATAAGACATAAGAGGCTTGTCAAAAGCGACAATAGTCTCTACCTACATACTGTCTTTAACAACCAGTCAAGAGAATCTACAGATAAATCACAAAAGCAATTCAGTAGTTTTGTTGGACACCAGATCAACATAAGAAACAAATCATTTCTATACATTAGTAACAATGTATAAATATACTTGGGATCTTAGAACTATAAAAACAGCATCTTAGAATGATAAACTTTTCCAGGACAGGAGAATTACATTAAAAATACATGAGAAATGAATGGACATGAGAAACTGTTCTCTAGGAAGAACCTGGTTCTTCCTAGTTTGGCTTGTTTGATAAATAACAAATATTTATACTTACACAACTCTTTAGCTAGATCCCCCCAAAAGGGTTAAGCCCTCAGTAAGGAAACTCCCCATGATGAGAACAGTTGTCATAAACCAGCAGACTAGAGCCAAAGCCTATTAAACAAAATAACTTTAGTAACTACTGTCCTCGCACTAGGGAGAAAAGGGTGCAGTGGTAGGATGCTTGGGAAAGGATGGGTGTTTAGAAAAAAGTGCTAGCGCTAAGGTTTGAAGCTAAACGAAGGGGAATGGAATCGCTGAAGGATAACTGCTACACGAAAAGGACCTGGGCAGTAATATCCGGGTCTGAAGTAGGCTGTATTTCAAGCAGTCCCTTTTCGTTAAGACGGTCTTTTTCCAGAAGTAGTCCACCACTGATCAAAATATGCAGACTACATCGAATAGCCTCTCCAGTCAGGGGTGGTGGTGGTGTGGGCCGGTAATCTCAGCTTTTCTGGAGGCTGAGGCAGTAGGATCGGGAGTTCGAGGCTAGGTTGGGCAACCAGTGGAAAAGAAAGCATTTCTCTGTAGTCCAAGCTTGGCGATTCCGGGTTGTGTAATGCACACACAACAGCTGTCAGAATATCCTCTGGCAGGGACTGCGGGAGGCAGTTCATTCCCAGAACAGGCGTCTCCGGGCCTTGCACGGAGAGCGAGGAGGGCGCTTTGGGCGCTCCTGGGGACCTGGACTCGGAGAGGGAGGCAGAGGCTGGAGAGGGGAGCTAGGGAAGGGCCTCAGAAGGTGCATGTCCTGGTCGAAGATGGAGCGAGGAGAGCGTCTCTCTGGACTCGGAGTGGGAGCCAGAAGTTCGAGCTCCAGGATGGAGCCCTGGAGCTCCAGGATGGACGGGCTAGAGGGGAGGAGCCCAGCGGCCAGACCTGCTGCAGCGTCCATCCAGGGCGCGTGGATCTCGGCGTCCTGTGGGGCGGCGAACTCTGGGACAGATGCGCCGAAGGATCCGTGCTCGACGACGACAACGACGTCCTCAGCGGGAGCGTCCAGGAAAGCGGCCGGGTCCAGGTGGACAGGCGGGTCGCTGTGTTCTTCTGAGCGTTGGTCGACAGGACCCAGGAGGACCTCGGGAACCAGGAGGAGGGTGTGCCCGTCGAGGGACACTTCCAGGACGGACGACGGTGAGGGCTCCAGCAGCAGGTCGACGTCGTCCAGGGTCAGCTGCAGGGCAGAGCCTGTGGCCAGGACCAGCACCGAGGTGAGCGCGTCAGCGGCCGGGGCTCCCTCCGTGTCTTCCAGGCCGGGCGCCGCCCCCGGCTCG
>NW_006160088.1:2397413-2412563 GCF_000334495.1 Tupaia belangeri chinensis | reverse complement strand
CTGGGTGCGGGGGCGCAGTCCTGCAGGCGGTGACTGCTGTCGATGACAGGTGAGGCGGGCTGAGGCGGGCTGGGCGACAGGGCAGGCGTCGCGCGCCGGAATCTTAGACTTTCCTTGCGCAGACGCGGATGCGCACTGGACAGCCAATTATATTGCAAGGAAGGCCCGCGGAACCTGACGCCGCAGGTTAAGCTCCGCCCCCTCGAGGCTCCGCCCAGGAGGTGGGGTATCCGGCCGCCCAATGGCAGCTGCTGTGGCTGGTAGGTTCTTGCGGGGAAGTCCTTTACGGGCCTCTAGGGGGCAGACCAAGTGTGCCGCGTTGGTCTTGCTTCCCGCTTCCCGGGTCAAGTTGACCTCGGATGTAAAGCTGAAGACCAATGAAGGTTCACCCCTCTCAGCGCCACGCCAAAGCAGGACCCTGAGATTTAAGCCCCTCCCACAAGCCCCGCCCCGAAGTTCCCGGTGCTCTATTCTTGGTCCAGCAGTGTTGGGTGTTTGCGGTGTCACTCTGCACCTCTTCCCGTAAATGTGATATTTGATGTCTACGTCCTTTGTAGGGTGTCGGAAGGGGATAAAACTTACGTCACGTGTGACGAGAGGCGTCCCTGCATGGTCTGTTTATCTAAGTAGTCAGTGTACCATGCTAATTATTATGCTGCCATCAGCCAATATAGGCGAAAACAACCAACATCGACTTTGGAACTGTTTCACTATTATTGTTGTTGTTTTCCCTATTGTTAGACAGGATTGTGCATGCGTGAGAGAGGAAAGAGCCAAAGAGAGCGACAGAGACAGAGACAGAGAGAGACCCTTCATGGGACGTGGTCACGCAGCAATTTTTTTCTCCTCCATTTCTCCACCCTAAAAGGATTTTGCTTTGGCAGGCACATGTGTCAGGGGTGCTTTTCAAGTAGCAGGCGGGGTTTCAGCCTGGTTGTCTATGAGGGATCTGGCACTGGCCTGTCCTGGAATTGGTAATATTTTCAGATAGCTTTGGAGGAAATCAAAACTTTTTCTCTCATCCTTGTCCCTTAACCACAAGTTTCCTTATCCTGGAAGTAATCATTATTTATTGTTTATCATTCCATAATATTTTGTGCATTTAAGAGCAAATCTCATGCATATTATTAATTTTCCTTGCTTTTAAAAAATGTACTTTTTTTAGGGCCGCATAGCATTCCTTTGTATAGATTTTTAAATTTAAATCAGACCTCTCGATGGACATGTAAGCGGGTAGTTTGTGAATTGGCGATATTGGCATCGCCTTGGAGATTCGTGGAAAATGCAGATTCATCGCATCCCGAGGCCATTACCGGAATTCCTCGGAGAGCTCAAGTCTACCTGGGCTGCCTTAGCACTTTGCAGCGCACAAATGGCCCTCCTTCTCCAGATCAGCCCTTCAGGCTAGATTTCCGGTTTTTGTCTGCCCTGCGGAAGGCAAGGGGAGCGATGCAGCCCGAGGGCGCTGGCCGGAGGGCTGAGGAACCAGCACCTCTCCTTAGGGTCGCTCCTGACTGTGGTCCCCGCGGGCGCCCCCCTCTATCGAGTGTAGGTGCGGCTGAACCCGCAACGTGTCTCCTAGGTCGGAAGCGCAGGTTGAGCCGGCGACGTCCGGGCGAGGTTGGGTGCGGGTGGAGCTTGCAGGAAATGACCTGCTCCACCCTCCCCAAGTTCTGCCTACGATCCTAGAACGTTCCTCCCGCGGAGAACTGTGGGTGCTCCATTGAGGAGAGGGGACCGGTCTGGTGTGAGGGCAGGCTCAGGGCCAGAGCGCGCGAGCTGGGGGGGTCTTTGCTGTGCCTCCACCTTGAGCGAGGTGCGTTTGCCGCTCCTGCTCGCGGACCTCCGCGCTCGCCTGCGCGCCCATCTGTGTTCTGGGCCTGGTGGTTTCGCCCAGAAGTCTCCCTTTGAGCTCTTCTTCTGGGGGAATGTAAGCCTTTCCAGAATAGAAGCCGTTAGCAGAGGTAGACTAACACCTGTTTCCCTCTTTGCTTCTGCCACTTTCTTTTCTTAAAAAAAGGAAAAAAAAAAGGTTCCATGGGTCAGGCCTACTCGCAGGAGCTCGGTGGGGACGCGAGAAGCAGCCCCGATGGGGCGTGGTCGCGTAGCAATCCTTTCTCCGTTTCTCCATCTTACCGATTTGGGCGCATAGGCGCTTAGTGTGTTATTTAAGCTGCCAGGCCGGGATTCGAACGCCTTGGCCATGAGGAATCTGGCTCCCGTAACCACCAGATGGCCCTGACACTTTCTGATTGGTGATCACTGGCAAATCATTTGCCTCCCTGCTGCCTCCCCGCAAGCCTCAGTTTTCTTACATGTGAACCTCGGAGAATGCCATGTGCTGTGCAGGCCTGTTGTGAGTTAGTGTTTGTATAATGTTTCTGGAACATAAGAAATGCTTAGTAATTAGTAGCTATTTACTGTTGATTATATTTATGATGTATCTTTCCTACCTGACAGTGCCACCTTGTTCCCTAGCGTCATGTAGTAAGCGCTCAGTGACTTAGTTAAAAACTCATCATCATCGTCATTGGGGCCAGCGGGTGGCAAGGTGGTTAAGGTCCTGGAGTTTGCACATGGTCAACCACGGTTCGTGTCCCGGATGGATAGCTTGCTTTCTCTCTCTGTCTTTCTCTGGTAAAGTTCATGTGAAAAAAGTTAAATAATTAAAAATCATCATCATCATCATCATCATCATCATGCTAAACGAGGGTCTGATCTGTTAGCAAATACCCCTACAGGTGTTTTGTGACACCGTGTCTATGTGGTTTAGGAATGACTGTGCTGGCACCCAATCAGGTTTCCTGATCCTGCCTGAATTTACTTTCCTTTTAAGATGGCTCAGTGATTGTTGATTGCATTATCAGGCCCACTCATTGGGCTTCCTTGGTGCCACTTGATATATCCAACCAATCAACATGAAGTGCCTGAAATTTTGAGTATGCAAAATTAGTGGAAATGTCTTCCGGATCTGCCTAGGCTACCACAGTGAACCCAGGAGGGTCCCATTGGGTAAAGAAAGCTCAGAGAACTTGGGTACAAGAAGCTGGATGCAAGGTGGACTTGACTGAATAGGATTCAAGAGTTTTCTCCGCAGCAGAGGTGTGGAACTTGGAATCCTTATTGCTTCATCCCAGGTTCCGAAGTCCAGGCCCAGCACAGGGCTCTTGGCATTGGCCGTAATGAGAGCCATTGTTTTAGCTCCTATAATGCAAAGTAAGTGGCTTTAAATAAATTATTTTACTTATTTGTTTATTTATTATTTTTTCACATGAATTTTGCTAGAGAAAGAGAGGGAGGGAGAGTGAGAAAGCAAGCTGCCAGGTCTGGAATTGAACCATGGTCAGCCATGTGGGAATTCCAGCTCTCTAACCACTATGCCACCTGCTGGTTCCCATAAAAGACTACTTTTATGCATGCAAGTAATCATACCTAAATATATGGAAAAATAATCTGAATAATGTAAAGCAATAGTCTTCTCTAAACTTCCCACCCAACCCACAAAAACGGGGCTGGTTGGTGTGATAAGGTCATTTTCTATGGGTTTACAAATATAAATAGTGGATTTTTAATTTTTGGAGAGGTTTTTGCCATAGGGTGTGTGCACTTGCCAGATAGACAGAGACAGAGAGACAGAAAGTGAGAAATCACCCCCCAGAGGGTAGGGTCACGCTGCAATCCCTTCTCCTCTATTCTCCTCTCAGTATCTTGGGCATGGATGCACATGCGCCCGGTGTTGAGTTTAAGCCACTGGGTCCAGGACACGAACCCTGGTCGGCTACATGGGAGTCCAGCGACATAGCCATTATGCTAATTGCTGGTCCCTAAATAGTGCTTTTTTTGAAAAAAAATTTAGGGAGATTTTTGCTATAGGACCTGTGTGCTTGCCGGAGAGACAGAGACAGAGAGTGGGAAATCACACTCCAGGGGGGATGGCCACATAATCCCTTCGCCTCCATTCTCCTTTTGGGATCTTGGACATACAAACACATGTGCCTGGTATGAGGTTTTTTTTCTTTTTTTGGAGAGGTTTTTGCTATAGGGCGCATGTGCTCACCAGAGAGACAGAGAGGCAGAAAGTGAGAAATCATCTCCCAGGGGGGATGGCCACGCCACAATCCCTTCTCCTCCATTCTCTTTCCGGGATCTTGGGCACGCATGCACACGTGCCCGGCCTGAGTTTTAAGCCACTGGGTCCGAGACGCGAACCATGATTGACTACATGGGAGTCCAGAGACATAGTCATTATGCTAATTGCCGGTCCTGCGCCTGGTGTGAGTTTTAAGCCGCTGAGTTCTGGGTGGTGGACTACGTGGGAGTCCATCGATACAACCATTACACCACCTGCTGGTCCCTTTTTATTTTTATTTATTTATTTATTGGAGAGATTTTTGCTATAGGGCGTGTGCGCTCGCCAGACAGACAAAAAGAGAGACGTAGAGACAGAAAGTGAGAAATCACCCCCCAGGGGGATGGCCACGCTGCAATCCCTTCTCCATTCTCCTCTCGGGATCTTGGGCACACATGCACACACTCCCGGCGTGAATTTTAAGCCATCGGGTCCGGGACTCGAACCGTGGTCGACTACGTGGAAGTCCACTGACATAGCCATTACGCTAACTGCTGGTTCCTGCTTTTTATTTTTAATAAATAAAAAAGACTGTATTTATTTAGAAGCGTTCAGAATGTCAACAAATCAGCTGCACCTTTTTTTTTTTTTCCAATTACGGAGTGGTATTCAGTTAACAGAACAGCAGTTGCTTTTGTTTTCTTCATGAAGTTCTATGGGCATTTTTCCGTAAGGTGATAGAGTTTGCTGCTGTTTGGTATTGTTACCTGCAAAGTACATTATTGCTCCTGTCTTTTATTTAAGATACTTCTTCAGCATTCAATATTGGCTTCCACCAGGGGTCCTCAAAACATTCATAGAAAATGCGTATTATAAAAAGACTGTGCAGGGATTTCAAAAAATCTTTGGCATAAACTACATTAATTCCATTTTTGCTATGAATGTTTTGAAGTCCCTGTGTATGTCTGGTCTAAACATTTTGTTTACATATAAGAAAAGGAAACTTCAAATATGTCTTGTACAGCTACTTATTTGCCTTTTTCTGGAAAAGAATGATGGAAGTGACTCATTCTCTTTATGCGTATCTTACAGTTATTCTGGTTTATTATGCTGTGCCGTCTTTACAAACTTCCTGAGCACGTAACGGGTGGGAGTGAATGTAATTGTCTTACTGATGCTATTAGAGAGATTTGCTGTGATGGTGGCCCATGCAGTCATAAAATCATTAATCCTTTACTATTTTAAGGTGGCAAAAATTGACATTAGTAATTTGGCTTTTGGCCCTTAAAAGTTGAGGCTAAAGCTGTAACCAAATAGCAGACTTTTACCAAATACTAGGACTGAAGTTACATCATAGAACTTTACTGTTACAGTAAAAGTCAGTGATTTCTATATGTTAATTTTATCTTCAGTTTTCCTATGGAATCCTATGAGTTTTTTCCAGTTATTTTCTAGGTTTTTGCAATCATATGGTCTGCAATGGACCTATTTTCCCTCCTTTTGAAATTCTATACCATGGTTTCTTTCTCATGTCTAATTCTGTTGTCTAGTACCTCTAGAACAATGTTAAATAACAGAGGGGAAGTGGCATCTTTTTTTGTTCTAGGCTTTGGTGAAGGTGCTGCTTAGTTTTGCCCGTTAAGCATGGTACTGGCTGTTGCTCAGAAGAATGTCGTTTAAGAAGTATTGATCTTAGGCCAGCAGATGGTGTAATGGTAACATCTCTGGACTCCCACATAGTCGACTGTGGGGCAGCTTACCACTCACCGGGCGCATGTGCATGAGTGCCCAAGATCCCAAGAGGAGAATAGAGGGTAAGGGACTGTGGTGTGGCCATCCCTCTTGGGGGGTATTTTCTCATTTTCCATCTCTCTCTCTCTGTCTTGCCAGTGAGTGCACAGGCCCTGTAGTAAAAATCTCTCTTAAAAGAATAGAGAAGTATTGATCTCTTTGTGTTTTATTGAATTTTAATGTTTTATTTTGAAATAATTCTAAATTTACAGAAATGTTGCAAGAATGATACAAAGAACCGCTGCCATGTATCTTTTATTATTGAAATTTTTTTTTTCTTTCAAGGTTTTTGCCATATGGCGTGTGCACTTGCTGGAGAGAGACAGTGAGAAGGAAAGTGAGAAATCATCCCTGGGAGTTGGGGGTTGGGGATGGCCACACTGCAATCTCTTCTCCATTTTCCTCCTGGGATTTTGGGCACGTGCACACACATGCCTAGTGTGTTTTAAGCTGCCAGGTCTGGGACTTGAACCATGGTTGGCCATGTGGGCGTCTAGCACCTTAGTCACTATGCTACCTGCTGGCCCCAATCCTTTATCAACTTTAAATATTTTGCTGTATTTGCTTTAACATTCTCCTTCTCTGTCTTTCTCTGTCCCTCAGATTCCACATGGTCTCGCTCGCTCTCTGTCTCTATTCTCCCTTGATCATTTGAAAGTAAGTTGTATACATTAGGCCCCTTTACCCCAGATATTTCACTGTATATTCCTAAGAAAAAGTATTCTCAGGACCAGCAGTTAGCGTAATGGCTATGTCACTGGACTCCCACGTAGTTGACCGCAGTTCGAGTCCCGGACCTGGTGGCTTAAACTCATGCCGGGCGCGTGTGTGTGCATGCCTAAGATCCCGAGAGGAGAATGGAGGAGAAGGGATTGCAGCATGGCCATCCCCCCTGGGGTGTGATTTCTCACTTTCTGTCTCTCTATCTCTTTCTGTCTGTCTGGCGAGTGCACGTGCCCTATAGCAAAAATCTCTCCAAAAAAAAAAAAAGAAAAGAAAAAGAATATTCTCTAACATAGCTTTACTACAATTACCAGATTCAAGAAGATGTAACATTGATGCCATACTTTAATTTAGTCCATTTTTCAGTTTTGTTAATTGTACTAATAATGTCCTTAAAATATCTTTATCTCTATCTTCCCCTCCCCCAAGATGCAGATCAGCATTATTATTATTATTTATTTATTTATTTTTTAGAGAGGTTTTTGCTATAGGGCATGTGAGTTCGCCAGAAAGACAGAGAGAGAAAGCGAGAAATCACCCCCTAGGGAGGATAACCACACTGCAATCCCTTCTCCTCCATTCTCCTCTCGGGATCTTGGGCACGCATGCACGCACACCCGGCGTGAGTTTAAGACACCGGGTCTGGGACTCGAACTGCGGTCGACTACATGGGAGTCCAGCGACATAGCTGTTACGCTAACTGCTGGTCCCAGCATTATTTATTACTTTCAAGTGTCATGTCTCTAGTCATCTATTATCTGGAACAGTTTTTTAGACCTTTATTGTCTTTTATGCTATTAATATTTTTTTTAAAATACAGGGGTTTTTAAAAATAGAATATTCCTTAATTTGGAATTCTCTGATGTGTCCTCACGGTAAGATTAAAGTTATGAATTGTTGGTCTGGATACTAATAAGTGATCTTGTGTCCTTTGGAAGCACATCTTTATTTATTCATTCCTTATGCGTGCTGCTAATTTTATTTTTTTTCTATTTAAGAATTAATAGTAAATTTATGGGGTTGTGCAACCATCACCATAATCTAGTTTTAGAATATTCTCATCTCCTCAAAAAGGCTTTCCGCCCATTTCATTTCTGCTGAAATCTCCAGACCTAAGCACTTGCTGAATCCCTCGTATCTGTTTCTATACATTTGCCTTTCTCTAGATATTTCACATACTACCCGAGCATTTGCACCTGGCTTTCAGTGAGTGCACTGTTTCCGAGGATCTTTCATGTTGTAGCAGTTGTTATCTGTGTCGTAGCATGCCGGATCAGTATTTCATTCATTCTTTTTTTTTCTTTTTTTTTTTTTTTTTTAGAGGGTTTTTTTTTGCTATAGGACATGTGCTCTTTCCGGAAAGACAGAGAGAGACAGAAAATAAGAAATCACCCCCCAGGGGGGATGGCCACGCCACAATCCCCTCTCTTCCATTCTCCTCTCAGGATCTTGGGCACACATGCACACACCCCTGGCATGAGTTTAAGCCACCGGGTCTGGGACTCGAACCACGGTTGACTACGTGGGAGTCCAGCAACATAGCCAGTACGTCAACTGCTGGTCCCTTCATTCATTCTTAATTGCTGAGTGGTATCTATTCCATGGATATAAGAGCAGGATCTTCAAAAAGTTCATGGACAATGGGCATTATGAAAAAATTAGGCATGATTTAAACATTTTGGCCTGGAAATAAACTCTTACTTTAATTCCATTTTTCCACGAACCTTTAAAGTTCTCTTGTGCTACAGTTTGTTTTACTATTTTATTTTGAAATTTATTTATTGAAAAAACTGTCCCCCCAATGCATGTTCTTGACACCTTTGTAAAAAATCAACTGACTGTATGTATATATGGGGATTTATTTCTGGTTTCTCTCTTCTGTTCCATTAGTTTGTGTGTCTTTTCTCTCCCCCCCCAGTGTCATGTGCTTTTTTTTATTATACCTTTTATTATACCTCTATAGTATATTTTGAAACCTGGCAGTTCTATTCTTTCTCTTCAGAGTTGCCTTGGCTATTTGAAATCTTTTGTGATTCCATACAAATTTTGTAATTGTTTTTTCTATTTCTGTGAAGAATGTTATTGGTATTTGCATAGGTATCATATTGAACTTTTTAAAAAAATAATTATTTATTTTAATTTTATTTACTCATTCATTTATCTTAATTTGACCAGAGAGAGACAGAGAGAGAGAGAGTGAGAGAAAGCAAGAAAGCAAGCCACCAGGTCCAGGACTTGAGTTGTGGTTAGCCACATGGGAGTGTCCAATGCCTTGACCATCATGCCACCTGCTGGTCCCCAAGTTTTTTTGCTATAAGGTACATGTGGTCACCACAGAGAGAGAGAGAGAGAGAGAGAGAGAGAGAGAGAGAGAGAGAGAAAGTGAGAAATCACCCCCAGGGGGATGACTATACCACAATCCCCTCTCCTCCATTCTCCTCTCAGGAATTTAGGCATGCACGCACTCGCACCCAGTGAGAATTTTAAACTGCCTGGGCTGTCCGGGACTCCAACGATGGTGGATTACGTGGGAGTCCAGCAATGTAACCATCTTGCCACCTGCTGGTGGCACGTATTGTATTGAATTTGTAGATCACCTTTGCTGGTGTAACCATCTTAACAATATTGATTTTTTCCAATCCATGCACATGGTATGTTTTTCCATTTTTTTTGTGTCTTCTTTAATTTCTCTCATCAGTGGTTTAACATTTTCATTATAGAGATCTTTCATCCTTTTGGTTACATTTATTTGTACATTCAGTACTATGTTTAATAAGAGTGGTGAAAGTGGACTCATTGTCCTTGAGCTATTATTATTAACTAAAATTCATGGTTTACATTAGAATTTACTTTGTGTCATGTAGCATTATGGGTTTTCACAAATACATAATGTGTATTCACTATTACAGTATTATAAAAATAGTTTTGCTTCGCTTCAGTTATCCATTCTCTCCCTTTTACCTCCACTTGGCAACAAGTAATATTTTTACTCTTTATAGTTTGCCTTTCCAGAATGTCCTACAGTTGGAATCATGCAGTACGTGTCCTCTTCAGTTTGGTTTCTTTTACTTAGCAATGCACCTTTAGGTTTTCCCCATGTCTTTTCATGGCTTGATATATTCCATAATGAATGTGCCACGGTTTATTTACCTATTGAAAGTCATCTGGGTTCTTTTGGTTTTTGGGAGTTGTGAATAAAATTGCCGTAAATATTCATGTGCATGTGTGGACATAGCGTTCAACTCCTTTGAGTTGTGATTGAGGAGTGAGATTAATGAATTTTACAGTGTGAAAGTTATCAGTCCCAAAGCGGAGTCACTTAAGCCAAACCCTAACTATCAATAAATGGAGACAGGGGGCCATTAATGAAGAGTCCTTACAGGAACTGCCACAAAGAGCCTCCCCAGACAAGAACGTCCTAGGAAGCCACTTCTATGAAGACCCTCTGTGGCAGCGGTTAGTATCAGCAGTGAACACCATAGTTTGCAGTAAGCTGCTGTAATCAGTGGTCTTCATTTCAAGATAGCTTATGCAGACTGTTTTTTTTTTTTTTTTATCTTTAAAAGCTTCTCCTTGTCCTAGTTCCCTAGGATGTGTCTGTAACTCACCATAACATGAATACCATGGGTGGCAAGTCCTTGCTATTCCTGAATAAACTCTTCATTTTGGAGATTGTTCTCTTTGTAGCTTATTTTAGGTTGACAGTGGTAAGACTATGTTTAGCTTTGTAAGAAACTATCAAACCATATTCTTTTTATTTTAATTATTAATTTAATTTATTATTACTATTTCATTTGACCAGAGAGGGGAGAGAGAGAGAGATAGAGAGAGAAAGAGAGAGAGAGAGAGGAGAGGAGAGAGACAGAGAGAAAAGGAAAGTGAGAAAGCAAGTCGCCAGGTCCAGGAATTGAATGGTGGTCAGCCATATGGGAGTCCAGTGCCTTAATCACCACCCCGCCTTCTGACCTCCAAACCATCTTCTAAAGTTACTGTACTATTTTGTATTTCCACCAGCAATGAGTGAGAATTCCTATTGCTTGACATCCTTGCTAGCATATGGTATTTTCAGTTTTTTGGATTTTATTCATTCCAGAAGGTAAGTAGTCATTGTTTAAATTTGCAATTCTTTAATGACACATGATGTTGAAGATCTTTTTATATACTTTTCTTCTCTGGTGAAGTGTCTATTCAGATCCTTTGTACATTTTGTAATAGAGTTATTTCTTCTTGTTAGGTTTTTTTGGAGAGGTTTTTTGCTATAGGGTGCATGCACTCGCCAGAAAGACAGAGAGAGACAGAGATAGAAATCAAGGAATCACTGCCCCCCCCCCCACGCTGCAGTCCCTTCTCCTCCATTCTTCTCTTGGGATCTTGGGCATGCACGCGCACACACTCGGTGTGAGTTTAAGCCACCGGGTCCGGGACTCAAACTGTGGTCGGCTACGTGGGAGTTCAGCAACATAGCCATTATGCTAACTGTTGGTCCCTTCTTATTAAGTTTTAAGAACTCTGTATTTTGGATCAAAGTCCTTTGTCAGATATGGATTTTGTAAGTGTTTTCTTCATGGTATGCTTGTTTATCCATTTTCTTAAGAATCTATCTTGCAGAGCAGAAGCTTTAAATCTTAATGAAGTTCAATTCACCAATTTTTTTCTTTTATCGATTATGCTTTTGCCATTGTATCTAAAAACTCACCACAAATCCCAAACTAGGTTTTCTTGTAGATATTCTTCTGGAAATGTTATAATTTTATATTTTATATTTAGGTATGCAATTAATTTTGAGTTACTGTTTGTGATAAGTGAACACTGTATATCCTTATTATTATTATTAGTATTGTATGTAGATGTCTGGTTATTACAGCGTCATCTGATATAAAGACTATCCTTTCTCCACTGAGCTCCTTTGCTGTTTTGTCAAGATAAATTGGATATATTTATGTGGGTCTTTTTCTGGGCTCTCTTCTCTGTTCCATTGATCCACTTGTCAATTCTTCCATCAGTGTCACACGGTATTGATTATTGTAACTGTATGGTAAGTCCTAGATCTGGATAGTATCAATCTTTGGACTTTGTTCTTTTTCCATATTGTGTTAATCTGGGTCTTTTGCCTTTTCATAGAAACCCCGGAATGAGTTTGTTGATATCCATAAAATAGCTTGCTGGAATTTTGATTGAGATTGTGTTGCATCTGTAGATCAAATCTGGGAGAACTAGCATCTTGACAATGTTGGCTCTTTCTAGTCACGAACATAGAATATTTTTTCATTTAAAAAAGATCTTTAATTTCTTTCATCAGAGTTTTTTCTTTTTCTTTTTCTTTTCTTTTTGGAGAGGTTTTTGCTACAGGGCGCTTGTGCTTGCCAGACAGACAGAGAGAGACAGAGAGACAGAAAGCGAGAAATCACCCCCCAGGGGGGATGGCCACGCTGCAGTCCCTTCTCCTCCATTCTCCTCTCGGGATCTTGGGCATGCATGCACATGCGCCCGGCGTGAGTTTTAAGCCACCGGGTCTGGGACTTGAACCATGGTCGACTACGTGGGAGTCCAGCGACATAGCCATTACGTTAACTGCTGGTTCCCTTTCATCAGTGTTTTGTATTGTAGTTTCCCTCATAGATCTGGCACATAGTTTATTAGATTTATACCTAAGTATTTCATCTTTATGCTAATATAGAGGGTATTGTGTATTTTATTTCTAATTCCAGTTGTTCATTGTGGGTATGTAGGAAAGCTGTTGAATTTAAAAAAAAGAAAAAAAATCACCTGTATCCTTCAACCTTACTGCAGTTGTTTCAGATTCCTCTAGGATCCTTATTTTTGTTTCGGAGTTTCCCTGAAGACTCCTTCTTAAATAGAATCTGAGCCTTGTAGTTCTTTTTGTTATAGTCCTCTGTTGTAAAGGAGCTGATTGACGGTGCGTTCTGCAGTCCTGTGATTAGGTTCAGTGTTTAAGAAGCCTGTCCTGGGCAGTGACATTAATAAATGCTTCTCTGCTTTTTTATTCCTTTGTAGGTGAGATGAGAAGGCTGGAGGCGTAGGATTGGTTTGTTTTTCTTTCCCCCTTGCCAGTTAGGCTTTGATAATGTATTGTAGTTTCCCCCGAGGGCAGGCCACTGTCAAGGAAAGCAGAACAGAGCAATTCTGGGAGTATTTTCCAAAGGCTATCTTCCTCCTGGGCACATTTCAAATGGTTGGTTTTGCCAACTCCTTGTACCTGCTTTGAGCTTGAGAGAATTTTTCTCAGGTAGGGTTTCTGGAGGTTGAACTCAGGAAAGTGTTGTTCTCTCCACCCCTACCCCAGGAGTATTTAACTCTTAAGGTTTTTATTTATTTATTTTTTTTTAAGAGAAATTTTTGCTATAGGGTTCATGTGCTTGCCAGAGAGACAGAAAGTAAGAAATCACCCCACAGGGGTATGGCCACACCACAATCCCATCTCCTCCATTTACTCAGGGTTATAGGTACACATACACACATGGCTACCGTGAGTTTAAAGCTCCTGGGTCTGAGACTCGAACTGTGGTCGACTATGTGGGAGTCAAGCCATGTGACCATTAGGCCATTTCTTGGTCGCCAGGAGTATTTAACTCTTAAGGTAATTCACAATAAACTTCCAACAATCTGTCAATTCCTATTTTAGTATTCCTACCATTCCTAGCTCTAGCAGCTTCTGCTCTTAGTAAGTTGTTATTCTTTGCATTCACTCATCTCTCCAGTTTTCCGATGGTAGGATGTCCTGTGACTTCAATTCTCTGATGATCTAAGAAGAGTTGTTGATTTTCAGTTTGTTCAGCTTTTTCTTTTTCTTTCCTTTTTCTTTTTTTTTGAGAAAGGCGGAAGTTATGACTTCCAAACACTTGAAACATCAATGCTGAAATCAGAAGCTCATTATGAATTCTTACAGTGTGAACACATTCATGCAACCAGCCTCCAGAACATCACCAGCATCTTCCATATCCCTTTCAGAGTCACTAACTCCCCCTTCCAGATAACCATTACTTCCATTTCTGTCACCATAATTAGTTTTGTCTTCTTTTGGATAGTATGTAAATGAAATCATTCTCTCTCTCTCTCTTTCTGTGCATATGTGTGTGTGTGTGTGTGTGTGTGTGTATGAGAGACTAAGAAGGTGGAAGGGAGGGGGGGAAAGAAGAAATAGAGAGAAAGATAAAAATATAGAGAGATAGGCATTTTTGATAGGGTCTCACCATGCTGAGGTCCTCTCGCCAGGTCCCTCCCAGTTACCTGGATTATAGCATGTAATCCAGCTGCCACTCCGTCTTTAGGTTGGTCTCAGAACTGAGTCTGGGCCTCCCCATGCCCGCAGCATCAAACAACAGTGCCCTACCATGTGTGTCACCTTGGCTGTGCCCTGTATTTTCTTTTTATGCCTGGCTTATTTTATTCACATGTTGTGAGAGTCATTCATGCTGTCATGTAAAGCAGCCATTTATTTTCATTGCTGAGTGGTATTACACTGTACCTCTATACTACAAATGAGTTTTTTTTATTCTTTCATTGGTAGACATTTGCATTTTAAGTTTTGGGTTATTGTAAATATGCTGCTATAAATTTCTTTGTATGGCAGAGAGAGAGAAAGAGAGGCAGATATTTTTAACAGGGTCTCACACCATCGTTCCTCCTTCCTTGGTCTTCTGCTCATCTAGGAACATGAGTGTGTGTAATCATATGCTTGGCACTTTCAGGCTGGCCTAGAATCTGAACCTTGGCCTCCCATATGGTCACAGCCTCATGCAGCAGCACCCTATCATTTGTGCAATTGCAGCTGGGCCTGGACAAGTCTTTGGGGGTGCATTTGTAAGCATTCTGTTGGGACTGTACCTGGGAGTGGAATTGATTGGTCAGAGAGTATACAATATTCAGCTTTTATAGATATGGCCAAGCAATTTTCCAAAGCAGCTTTTCCAATTTATATTCGTACCAACATGGTGTAAGAATTCTAGATACTTTAGTTCAGAAGAAGATTCCTCATGGCTCCTGTGAACTAGGTATTTCAGGGTACGAGAGAAATGAAGATTTTCTACTGATAACTCAGCCTCCAGCAAACAAGCTAGCGTGGCAGGAGAGGCGAGTCTTCAGAAGAAGATTCCTCATGGCTCCTGAGAACTAGGTATTTCAGGATGGATCTAAGGCACTGTAGCTAAACATCCAAATACTATTAGCGATAACATATTCCTCAATATTTACTGAATCTGCTGCAACAGCAATCACAACAGAATGGCAAAGAGATTCCAGTTGACCTCTTTCTGCTTGCTCCTGAACATTAAGATTGAATTTCAAGAATTAGAAAGAAATACACCATCCATCAGATGACAAGAAATCACCGCAGGACCACAAGAAATATGGGAAAGCAAGAAAATACCTCTCCTCCAAGGAAAAAGAATAAGTCCTCTTCATCCACAAGCAGTTCAATGCAAATCATGGAAATGTCTGGTAAAGAATTTAGAACATTCATAATGGCGAAGCTAACAGAGATGGAAGAGAAGAGAGACAATGAACTGCTAAAGAGAAAGGAGAAAGAAGTTGACGAGTTCCAGGAGGTG
>NW_006160088.1:2390481-2396451 GCF_000334495.1 Tupaia belangeri chinensis | reverse complement strand
TTAGAAAAAAAAAGTTTCAGGAAAAATATGTATTCAATGACTGCAGTAAGTTATATAGCCCCAGCTAGGTGTTACTTTATAGGTTGTCTAAAGTTAGACTTTTGTTCATGGAAATGTATATATCAGCTGTGTTTGCTATGAAAATACTTCGATTAATTAAGATCTTTAGTAATTCAATAAAATGTGGGGGAAAAATAGTATAGAAAGCAAACATAGATACCAGAGACAGTGGGGAAGGAGAGTGGGAAATGGCAGAGGGTAAAAGATAGGGAATCAAGGGTGGGGGAAAAAAAGCAAACCATACAGGAAACAAGAAATGGAAAATTATTGGTTGACAATAACATGTATGTTGATGTGTTTGATTGAGACAATATACAGTGTACTCTGGATAGAAAATCTCATTTTGTATGCTGTAATGACATACAGTGAATGAATGTAAATAAAAAATATATTAAAAAAAGAATTCTAGATACTTTACATCTTCATGAATACTTATTTTTTTAAGCTGTAATCATTAGGGTTGATGAGTGGGTGAGTAGTAGTATCTCATTGTGTTTTAACTTACATAACACTGATGATTAATGAAATAGTGCACATTTGCTTGTGTTTAGTCATAGGGTCTCTTATGAAGTGCCTTATTCAATTCTAGTAGGTTGCCTGTCTTTTTCTTTTTAATTTGTTGGAGTTCTTTATGTATTTTGTATACAAGTCCTTTTCTGGACACATTTACTGAAAATACCTTTTCCCACTCTGTAATTTGCCTTTTAATCCTTCAATGGCATATATATATTATTATTTTTTTTTGAGAGGTTTTTGCTATAGGACACATGTGCTTGCCAGAAAGACAGAGAGAGACAGAGAGACAGAAAGCGAGAAATCACCTCCTGGGGGGGGATGGCCACACCGCAATCCCTTCTCCTTTACTCTCCTCTTGGGATCTTGGACATGTACACACATGCGCCCGGCATGAGTTTAAGTCACTGGGTCCGGGACTTGGACCGCGGTCGACTACATGGGAGTCCAGCACATAGCCGTTAAGCCAACTGCTGGTCCCTTCAGTGGTATCTTTTGATCATTACAAATTTATAATGTTAATGTAATCCAATTGATTGACTTTTTAAAAAAGTTGCCAGAAAGAGACAGGGAGAGAAAGAGGGAGAGGGAATCCCCAATGGGGCATTGTCACACCACCATCCTTTTTCTTATATTTCTCCCTCCTCTTGTGATTTGGGGCACATATGCACATGTGCCCAGTGTATTTTTCAAGATGCCAGGGTTTGGATTTAATCCATGTGGGATATGGCTTCCCTTAACCACTAAGTTACAGGGCCAACCGAATTTGTCTTTTTTTTTTGTTTGTTTTGTTTTTTGTTTTTTGCCACAGGCACTTGTGGTTGCCAGAGATAGTAAGAAAGAAAGTGAGAAAACATTCACTGGGGGGATGGCCATGCTGCAACCCCATCTCCTTCATTCACCTCTTGGGGTCTTGGGCATGCATGCACATGTACTCAGTGTGATTTTCAAGCTGCTGGCTCTGGGATTTGAACTGTGGTTGGCCTTGTGAGAGTCTAGCACCATAACCACTATGCCACCTGCTGGCCCTTTGTCATTTTTTTAAAGAGAAATTTTTGCTCTAGGGTATGTGTGCTCTCCACAGATATGAAGTGAAAAATCACCCTCCAGGGGATATGGCCATGCCACAATCCCTTCTCCATTCTCCTCTCGGGATCTTGGGCATACATGCACATGTGCCCTATGTGAGTTTTAAACTGTTGGGTCCAGGACTTGAACTGTGGTCAACTACATGGTAGTCCAGTGATGTAACCATTATGCCACCTGCTAGTTACAATCTCTTGCCAATTTTTAAAGTTAGCACTTTTATATCTTACTTGAGAAATCTTTGCTTTTCTCATTTATGCAGATATTTGAAAATTTTTATTCTGCAGTTTAAATATACTAATATTTTCATATCTAAAATCCATCTGGAATTTATTTTTATTTATGGTGTGAGGTAGGGGGCACAAATTTATTCATGTCCATGTGGATATCTATTTGATCCAGTACTATTTATTGAAAAACTGTTCATTCCCCTCTGTTCTGTGGTCTAAACCTTGTCATAATCTGACAACTCTATATGTATGGGTCTGTTTCTAGAATCTCTGGTCTTTTACATGAGCTAGTTGTCTATTTGTCACCAATACTATTACTATTTTAATAAAAAATGCAAATATTTAAATATAAGAGTTAATACACAGCTTTGTCTTTCAAGGGTGCTTTGGGTATTCTTGGCCCTTTGCATTACTGTTATGAATCTTAGATTCAGTTTTTAAATTTATACACTCTGTCACACTCATATATGCTATGTTGGGATTTTGATTAAGTCCTCAGAAAGAATTCATGGGTACAGTATTCTTGGTTGAAATTGTTTTTTCCTTAACACTTTGAATATATTTTCCCATTCTTTCCTTACTTGCACCCGGCAAGATTATCCTTCATGTGGGAAGGAAAGATGAGAACATTCTCAGGTAAACAAAACCTGAAAGAATTTACCAACACCAGATCAGCTCTCCAAGAAGTTATGAAGGGAGTGCTATACCAGGAAAACTAAATACAGACACAAGAATAAGAGTTCAAAAACAACCAAGAAAATGACCAACTTAATGATAGGGACAAGTCTGGAGTTAAATGTTATCTCCCAGAATTTAAACAGGAAGATCAGACCACAACAGAAGATAGATTAATCATATGAGACTGAACTGGTGAAATAGAATCATGACTTTTGACTAAAACACTACTGATTTTCTTCTATGTTTTGTTTTTTAGATTTCAGGATTTTTGTCTTCTCTTGAGTTGTTGATAGATTCATGTATCTACTATTTGAACAGAATCCTAACCTGTTTCCTGGCTTTAAGTTTTAAGCAAAGTTCTCTTAGTCTTTTTTTGATTTTGATTTATTAAAGCTAAAACTGTTTTTCTTGAAATTAAAAGAATTATTAAAAAATACCTATTTAATGACCACAGTAAGCTATATAGCATCAGCTAGGTGCTACTTTATAGTATATTCATTCTACTCAGAGTTTCATGTCTAAAGTCAGACACATGTTCACAGACATGTATATATCAACTGAACTTGCTATCAAAAGTAGTTAGATTAGTTAAGAAATTTTGGGAATCAATAAAATGTGGGGGGAAAAAAAGAAATGGAAGGCAACTGTAGACACCAGAGAGTGTGGGAGGAGGATGGGAAAGGACAGAGGGTGAGAAGTAGGGGGAAAAAATACACACACACACACACACACACACACACACACACTCATATGAAACAAGAAATGGAAAATTATTTGTCAATGATAACATATATAATTAAGCCATTATACAGTGTATTCTTGATGGGAAATCATATTTTGTCATGATGCTCAATGAATGAATATAAAATAAATAAATTGTATATATATATAAAAGAATCCATGGGAACAACATTTTCTTAATTATTACATGTTTTAAAATGTTTATTAACTTATTTCTTGAGGGAGAGAGGCTGAGAGAGAGGCACCTCTAACAGGGTGTTGACACTGTGATCCACCTCCAGCCTTAGACAGCCAAGATCACAGGCTTGTGTGCATACACCTACCATATACAGGGAGACCCCGGGATGGGGACCTGGGGGCTTCTCATCTGATTTCAGCTTGGAGGCATTGCATTACTGCTGGCCACTGTGGCTGGCCAATTTTTGGATGTTTAAAACTCTTTGTTGCTGGGGCCAGCAGGTGGCATGATGATTACGGCACTGCAGGAGCAAGGGTGACTGCAGTTCAAATCCTGTACCTGGAGACGTGCTTTCTCATGCTATCTCTTTATTGCTCTGTTTCTGTCTGCTGAACATGTGCTCTATAACAAACTAAAGTAATAATAAAATTAAGTAATTCTCAAAAAAACCTTTTAATTAATTAATTACTTTTTTTTAGAGTTTTTTGCTTTCGGGCATGTGTGCTCATGGGGAGGAAGAGAGAGAGAGAGAGAGAGAGAGAGAGAGAGAACCACAGTGAGAGGGAAAGTGAAAAATCACCCCCCGGGGATCTCTCCTCCTGGGATCTTGGGCATATACACACACACATGTCCAGTGTGATTTTTTCAATTACTGGATCCAGGACTTGAAACATGATAGGCCATGTGGGAGTCCAGCAATGTCACCGCTATGCCATCTGCTGCTTCCAAAACAAGCAAACACTCTTTGTTGCCTAACATCAGTTTGACCAATGTAAAATTTTAGGATCATATTTCGTTCTTTGAAAAAATTTGCAGGGGCCCAGCCATGTTGGTACAAGTGGGGATGTGATGAACTGTGGTGCTGGAAGCCACATGGCAACCAGGTCTCTGGCCCAGCTGTCTTGAACCACACTGGGTATGTGTGCAGTTGCCCAAGATCTGATGCACTGGAGGATGAAGGGGGGATCATGGCACGACCAGATCCTGCGGAGGATGCCAGCCTCTCTTCATGCACAAGTACATACTCTTATCATGAATAATGAAAACTATCTTTTCAGGCATTACTATATTATTTACTTATTTTAGCTCTGCATGTTGTAGAGAATTCTCAGGCTGTTCTGATTGTTTGCACCTTATAAGTGACTCCATCTTTTTGCTGAGCTGCCCAGAAATTTTTTTTCCTTTAATTTTGAAGCCTAGAAAATTTGCTAGGAAATGACTTAATTTTGAGTTTTTGTCTCTGTTCCCCACCCACAAGATCAATTTGTAAAGACAAAATTTATTTTATACCAGGAAAATTGTCTACAGTTATATTTAAAATTTTTGTTATATTGCATCATTTTGTTCTATCCTCCAGACTCGAATTGTGCACTGTTTATTTTATTTTAATCTGCTTTATATCTCTCTAATGTTTTGGTTAATTAAAAAAGCCTTTCTTTTTATTTTATTTTTTTGTTTGCTTTTCTCATTTATGTCTGCTATGTCTCTTGCAGGGTTTTAAAAAAATGTTCTCCTTTATTTCCCTTCCAATTTTGCCTTAATTGGTCTGCCAGTTAATATTCTATTTCCTCTGGTTCTCTCACTATTTTTTCTCTGAACCCTTAATACATAATACTGTATACTCTTATTTCATAGAAGTGATTATTTTATTAAGCTTTCTGTATCAGTAACAAATTCATTTTTTTCCTCTTTATTGCCAGAGGGTGCATGAACTTGCTAGAAAAGAAAGAGAGAGAGAGAAAGAGAGAGACAGAGATAAAGAGAAAGATAATGAGAGAGAGGAGGTACCCTCAGTGGGGTGTGATCATGCCATAATCCCCTTTTCTCCATCTGCTCAGGGTTTGGGGTACATATGCACCTGGTTGTTTTCAACCTGCTGGGGCTGGGATTTGAACCTTGTTCTGCCTTGTGGAATCTGCCACCCTAGAAAGAGGGCGTAACTGCTGCACTATGGGGCCAGCCTGCAAATTCATTTTCATTCACAATTTTATTCTTCCTTGTGTTAACATTTCTTTAAAGTGTATATGTCATCTGTCATCTTTTTCCTTGTTCATTTTATGTAACATTTTTATTTTTTTATTTTTTTATTTTATTATCATCATAATCTTCTTGATATTACATTGGATTACATACAACTTTACATTGACTTCCATTGCTTTTTCAAAAGGGAATACCATGCATGTCAGTCAACACAGAGGCATCGATCTCCCTGCTTTATCATTCAAAGTCTTTTCCATGCATTTCCCAATAATTATTATTATTATAATTTTTTAAAACAGTAAATCACTATTTCTCATTTTGCTTGTTAAAAGACTTCACCCATCATGAAATACTTCCCAGACCAGTCCAGTTGAGAATACTATACACGTCATCCTCAACAGATAATAAACCATATCTGTTTCTCACTAACATCCCCTCTATTGTTCACTTGCTATCTTTCTCTATCCTCTTCTCTTTTTTTTTATAGTTTATTTTTTATTATAA
>NW_006160088.1:2371094-2389590 GCF_000334495.1 Tupaia belangeri chinensis | reverse complement strand
GGGCCGTTGGGCTGCGCTGGGGGGCGGGAGCCCGCGGCCGCGTGGCCCCCCCCAGTGGGGGGGCCGGCCAGGCCGTTCCAGGTGCGCAGCTGCGCTGGGGGGCATGAGCCCCCCGGCCGCGTGGCTCCCCCCACCCCGGAGTGGCGGCCAGGCTGTTCCCAGCGCGCGGTTGCGCTGGGGGGCAGGAGCCCCCCTTTTATGTAACATTTAAAAAAAATTTTTTTTAGAGAAATTTTTTTTTTGCTATAGTGTGTGTGTGCTTGCTGGAGAGACACACAGAGAGACAGAGAGACAGAAAGTGATAAATCACCCTCCTTCCCCGGCAGGGGAAGAGCCACACCACAATCCCTTCTCCTCCATTCTCTCCTCAGGATTTTGGGCATGCATACACATGCACCAGGCGTGAGTTTTAAGTTGTGGGATCCAGGACTTGAAATGCAGTTGGCTACATGGGAGTCTGGTGACCTAGTCGTTATGCCATCTGCTGGTCCCACATCTAGTATCTTTGAGTAGATACTGTGCTGAGGTCCTTTTAGATTACTCATCTTTGAAGAAGTTGAGGTTTTTCTTAAGCGAGCTATTTCAGGGGCTTTGTTACAAGCTAGGTAGAATTTCTATTATGATTGCATCTTTTGTTTGTGACTGTAGTAACATTTATTTTGTTCTGTTCTACTGAGGTAAGCAGCTGTAGAACTTCTGACAAAGCAAAGTCTGTCTTTTTCTCACTGCCTGTGTAAACATGATGGACCTGAGTGGTTCCTTGATTAGCTCAGTATTTTGCTTCTCTTGGAACCAAGGTGAGTTCAAGGAGTGCTCCTGGTTCCAGCTGTGAATCCTAAATGAGCAAAATCTTCAAGAAATGTCCTAAGAAATGACTAACTGGTTCTAAATTTAAAAAGGAGTCTAGTAGCCACTTGTTGACTGCAGTTATTAATGTACTGTGTATTCCTGGAAAAAGTGCAAACTTTACTTTTGAACTTTTTCTTTTTCTTTTTTTTTTTTGAGAGGTTTTTGCTATAGGGTCATATGCTTGCCAGAAAGACAGAGACAGAGAGACAGGAAGTGAGAAATCACCCCCCCCCAAGGGGAATGGCTGCGTTGTAATCCCTTCTCCTAAATTCTCCTCTTAGGATCTTGGGCATGCATGCACACTTGCCTGGTGTTGAGTTTAAGCCACTGAGTTTGGGACTCAAACTGTGGTCGACTACATGGGAATCCAGCGACGCAGCCATTATGCCATCTGATGGTCTCTTTACCTTTGAAATTTTGTTCCTGAACCAAGAGACTGTGATTCGTGTCAACCAATCAAGACTGAACAAGTTTAAATTCTTCATTTGTGTAGAGGACTGGAGTGTGAACCTGGGCAGGAACTTTTCCCCTATAAAATGAACTCTTCCTTTTGTTCCTTTGAAGCATGTGGTCAGTTCATGCCAAAATCTGTTTTTTCCCAGTTTGCAAACTGTTACCAAAATAGTCTCCTTTATTCTCCACATTTCTTTTCAAAGGAATTGTGTTGATATTTTTGGTGTCAGAAGTGGGATCAAAAGTGACCCCGACTCTTCTCTCAATGAACAAAGGCACTGGTGCCTGAAAGAGCTCCTCAAGCTCAATTTTTTTTTATGATGTCACTAAGAAATTGCTGTGTAAATTTTCTCAAATCTAGGTCTTCCATGCTTGTTGGTTGAGATCTTGGAGACCTTATTTCTTTTCAGAAGGGGCCCGTCATGGATTCATAAGGTTGTGGATTCACTCCATAATGTTTCAAGGAGGGACTCTTCCATTCAGATTGTGGACCCCGTCCATAGATTTTGTGAGGATGCTCACACTCATGGTGCCCTGGAAGGGAGGTCAGAGCAAGGGATTAACCTAACTAGAAAGAGCTTAGAAAAACACTGGTGATGGAGGAAAGTTTAATTTGGATAGAATTATTTGTGAGGCATACTAGGAAAAGCAGAGATTAAAAGATCTATGAAAACAATGGAATGCTTTCTTAGTTGGTACTGGAGGCATCTAAAAGACTAAATGAATAAAAAATCATCAGAGATTCTTTGCAAACAAGCAGACAAAAATCTTAGGCAACAGACTAAGAACATGACAGAAGAAAACTATGCCTCAACTGAATCAACCTTGATTGCTTTTCTTTTCTTATTCTTTTATTTACTCTTTATTTTCTACATTTAACCACTGTGTGTCATTACAGCATACCAAGTGGATTTTCCCATCGTGAATACCCTGCGTATCAGTCCATCAAAGACTTTACCATATCCATTATAGTCAGCAGATTTCTCTCCATCTTAGGTCCTCTAAATGTTTTGTTTCTTTTTTCTTTCCCTTAATTCCATCCTTCTCACCACCTCTCCCCCACCCCCATTTCTCACTCACCTCTTCTACTGCCTCCAGTATCATCATTACTCTCCATGATTTGAATCATTCACTTTCTGCCATATTATTCAGTTGCTGCCATAGAGTGCCAATATTCAGTGTATATTGAGTGGGGACGGAATTGTTAAGACACGGAATCAACCCAAATGTCCACAAATAGATGAATGGATTGAAAAAATGTGGAACTACAGAATACTACTCAGCTATAAGTATTGGCATTTGATAGAAAGTGGATAAATATGGAAGGTTTACTAACTGACTGCTTTTCTTTTTGCATTTATCTCAGTTCTGAGCCTGTTAATATTTTGCTCAATAACTTTTTTTTTTTTTCCTTAAAGAGGTAGAAGAATTGCTGAAGACTTAAAAATCGAATTACTTGGTGCCAGCAGGTGGCGTGGTGGTTAAAAATCTCTGGATTCCCACATGGCTGATCACAGTTCAAGTCTTGGACCTGGCAGCTTGCTTTCTTGATTTCCCTTTCTCTCTATCTGTCTCTCTCTGGTGAAATTAAAAAATAAAAACAATAATAACATATGAAATTAAATAAATAAATATTTAAAAAAATTGAATGACTAATTTTAAGGTTTTTCTGGAAAGTAAATTGATTGATTTGTTATGTAATCTTGGAGACAAAAGAAGGTTGAGTTGGTTTCAGATTGCAGGTCTTGTTGAGAAACATTGTGAAATATTCTGAGCTCAAAATGCAACAAGGGCATTATCAAGTAGGGTATGCTGTTAGAACCCACACCGCATACCAAGCCTTACTTTCCCTTCGTAATTGCCAGAGGGCATGCGCACTTCTGAGAGACAGAATGACAGGGAGTGGAGCAGAGGAAGCACCCCTCAATGAGTTGTGATCATGCTGCAAACCCCTCTTCTCCATTTCTCCATCCTGTTGGAATTTCGTGTATGTGCACACATATGTCTAGTATGTTTTTCAAGCCTCTGGGACCAGGATTTGAACAACTGTCACCCTTGTGGGATCTGGCTCCCTCCACCATGAGGCTATGGGACTGACTTGCATACCTCTGTTCAGGTTGTTTTTTTCCCTGTCCATTCTGTTTTGAGTGGTTTTATTTACACTCTCTGTCCTTGATTTTAAAGTTGAAGTTTTATCTCTGATTCTATAATACCTGTTTCTATGTATATATTCTTGTATGTTTGTGAGTATATACCATATATGTGTGGTAATTTTTCTATTGTTTAATGATATTGGCAAATTAGATGAAAGGAACTGCATTTAATTGGTTTATGTAAAGTGAAGCACTCACAAAAATTTTAAGATTTCAGTAAAGTGTTTCAAGTTCACATGACTTGAAATCTTGTAATCTTTAGTAAATAAGAATATTATTGAGTTGACATAGATTCATCTTGAGTTTTCAACATTATACCTAATACCTCTGCAGAGCATTTCTTACTTAGACTTACTGATTAAAATAAACTTATGCTATTTTTATATTTTAAATGTTTGTTAGTGGGAGGAAGGACCTTGGCTAAGGGCTAACTATTTAATGTTTTACCTTTACAGTAATTTAGGTATAATTATTAAGAACAAGTGAGTTAATGGGGGACCAGCAGGTGACGTGGTGGTTGGGGCATTGTGCACTCCCACATGGCTGACCAAGGTTTGAGTTCCAGACCTGGTGGCTTGCTTTCTCACTTTCTCTTTACTTTTTCTCTGTGCTTGTCTCTGGTCAAATTAAAATAAATGAATGAGTAGATAAAAATTAAATAAATAATTATTTTTTAAAAAAGAACAAATGAATTAAGTAGACATAAGAAATGTCCTTCCTATGCTAGAGAATTTTAGCATTCTTATCATGAATAGAAAGTTGAGGGTGAGGGGTTACCAGCAGATGGCATAATGGTTATGTAATTGGACTCCCATGTAGTCAACTGCAGTTCGAGTCCCAGAGCCAGAGGCTTAAAACTCACACTGGGCATGTGTGCATGTGTGTCCAAAGTCCCAAGAGGAGAAGAGAGGAGAAGAGATTGCTTTGTCCCCCCACCCCCCACCCCGGGAGTGATTTCTCACTTTCTGTCTCTCTGGAGAGTACATGTGCCCTATAGCAAAAATCTCTCTCCCCCCAAAAAAGGAAAGTTGAGGCTCAGGAAAATTTGTACAATTGAATTCTCAGGCTTAGTAAGGAAAAATGAAAGAGGATAGAAGTACAATGTTTGCCTCCAGTGCAGCTTCTTATTACAGAGGGAGACTAAAGGCCTTGGGAATGGTTAATGAACATGCTCTAATAAGTAGTGCTATAACCAAGCACATGCTTCTAGAGTCTTCACATTGCTGGTGTGACAGTTCATAACTCCTTGTTTACTAGGGTTCACTGGAAATTAGGGTCACTATGGGTTAAAAATTCTAACTATTGTAATATATGTGACTAAGTTAACTAGAAATAATAAGAAAAGACATCTATATCCAAGTACATGAGAAAAATAAGTTGTATTTTTGTTAAAAAACTTGTAAAAATATACAAGGATATATTTTTATTAAAATGATTAATTTTACCTAATTCAGAATATTTAAGAGTTGTTTCCAAATATGGATTTAGGAATAAAGTAGAAACCAGGCAAGAAGGAATCAGTAAGTAGAAGAGAGAGAAAGGAAGAAAGTCATAAAGAGATATTTTTGGTAAAGAGAGTCATAAAGAGAAAAAATTTCCCCAGAGTGGAATAGGAGAAGTTCTGGAATGAGACGAGAGAGGAGTATTGGATGAAAACTGAATGTATAAAAAAAGTTCTAAAACGTTTGTGAAAGGTGAATTGAGTGAAAGGAATTTCGTGTGTGATGAAGCTTCCCAATATTAGAAGAAAAATATTTTTAAGTTTTTCTAAGAAATTTCCCTTCTCCTCCATTCTCCTCTTGGGATCTTGGACACACACGCACACACACCCAGCATGAGTTTAAGTCACTGGGTCTTGGACTCAAACCACAGTCGATTACATGGGAGTCCAGCAACATAGTCATTATGCCAACTGCTGGTCCCCATGTTTGTCCAATTTCTATTAAATTCCAGAGTCTTTTTTTTTTTTTTTAAATGACTGAATAGTATTCCATGGAGTATATGTGCCACACTTTTTCAACCTATTCATCTGTTTGTGGACATTTGGGTTGGTTCCATGTCTTTTTTTTTTTTTTTTGAGAGATTTTCGCTATAGGGCGCATGCGCTTGCCAGAAAGCCAGAGAGAGACAGAGACAGAAAGCGAGAAATCACCCCCCAGGGGGGATGGTCACGCCACAATCCCTTCTCCTCCATTCTCCTCTCGGGATCTTGGGCACGCATGCACACGCGCCTGGCGTGAGTTGTAAGCCACCGGGTCCGGGACGTGAACCGCGGTCGACTACGTGGGAGTCCAGTGACATAGCCATTACGCTAACTGCTGGTCCCCATGTTTGTCCAATTTCTATTAAATTCCAGAGTCTTTTTTTTTTTTTAAATGACTGAATAGTATTCCATGGAGTATATGTGCCACACTTTTTCAACCTATTCATCTGTTTGTGGACATTTGGGTTGGTTCCATGTCTTAGCAATCATGAATAATGCCACAATAAACATAGATGTGCAAGCACTTTTCTGAGTGAACATTCTCCTATCCTTTGTATAGATAACCAGGAGTGGAATTGCTGGGTCATATAGTAGTTCTATTTGAAGGTCTTTGAGGAACCTCCATATTATTCTCCACAGTGCCTGGACCAATTTACATTCCCACCAACAATATAGGAGAATTCCCCTTTTACCACATCCCCACCAGCACTTATTATTATTACTATTTTTAAAAATCTTCTCCATTCTGACTGGGGTTAGGTGATATCTCATTGTGGTTTTGATCTTCATCTCCCTTATGATGAGGGATGTTGAGCATTTTTTCATGTGCTTTTTGGCTGTTTGTATGACTATCTGAGAGAGTTTCTTGTTCAGCTTATTTTTCCATCTTTTATTTGGGTTAATTTTTTTTTTCCCCAGGTAAGCCACTTGAGTTCTCTGTGTATTCTGATTATAAGATCCTTATCTGAGGGATAGTTTACAAAAATTTTCTCCCATTCTGAAGGTTGTTGAATTTCTTAATCTGATGTAATCCCACTTGTCTATTTTGGGGGCTGTTGGCTGTGGTTTGGGGGTCTTATTTAAGAAGGCTTTGCCTATCCCAATGTCTCCCAGAGTTTCCCATGTTTCCACCAGTAGTGTTATAGTTTGAGGTCTTAGGTTTAGATATTTGATCCATTTTGGTTGATTTTTGTTTATGGTGAAAGATGGGGATCCAGTTTCATCTTTATTAAAGTGGATACCCAGTTTTCCCAGCAACATTTACTGAAGAGATTTTCCTTTTCCTACTGGTTGACTGGTATTCTTTGTCAAAAATCAGTTGGTTTTATGTTTTGGGGTTTATTTCTGGGGTCTCTATTTAATCGGTCCACCAATGAAATGTTTCTGTGCCAATACCATATTGTTTTGATTATCACAGCTTTATAGTATATATTGGGGTCAGGGAATGAGATGCTACCCGCTCCACTCTTCTTGAGCAGTATTACTTTGGCAATATGGGGTCTTTTATGATTCCAGACAAATTCTATGATTTTCTTTTCTAAGTCTGTGAAGAATGTCTCTGGTAATTTGATTGGAATTGCATTAAATTGTAGATTAATTTGGGTAGAATTGCCATTTTGATTCTATTAATTCTTCTAATCCAGGAACATGGAATGCCCTTCCACTTTTTGAATATCTTTGAAAAGATTTTCAGAATTTTTCTTGTAGAGGTCTTTGACTTCCTGAGTTAGGTTTATCCCTAGGTATCTTATACATTTTGTGGCTGTGGTAAAAGGGATTTCTTTCTTCCATTCTACCTTGGCCAGCTTGTTTATTTGTATATAGAAATGCTATAGATTTTTGTATGTTGATTTAGTATCCTGCCCCTTTACTATATTCACTTATTACTTTGAGAAGTTTTTTCATGGATACCTTTGGTTCTTCTATGTATACCATCATGTCATTTGCAAATAAAGATATTTTCATCTCTTTTTTTCCTTATTTGAATGCCTTTTATATTATTCTCTGTTTTGATTACCTTGGCTAGGACTTCCAGTACCATATTAAAAAGGAGTGGAGCAAGTGAGCAGTCTTGACTTGTACCAGTTTTTAATGGAAAAGCTTTTAACTTTTTCCCCATTCAGTATAATATTAGCTATAGGTTTTATATATATGGCTTTTATTGCGTTGAGAAATGATCTTTCTATGCCAATTTTACTAAGAATCTTAATCATAAAGGGATGTTGTATTTTGTCGAATGATTTTTCTGCATCTATTGAAATGATCATATGGTTTTTATCTTTCTTTCTGTTAATACGATTTATTACACTTAAGGTTTTGCATATATTGTACCACCCTTGCATTGCTGGAATAAAGCTTACCTGGTCATGATGAATAATCTTTTTTGTATGTTGTTGAATACAATTTGCCAGTTTCCTGTTGAGAATATTTGCATCTATATTCATCAGGGATATTGGTCTGTAGTTTTCCTTTTTTTGTCATGTGTTTATCTGTTTTGGGAATGAGAATGATGGAGGCTTCATAAAATGAATTTGGGAGAATTTCTTCCTTTTGGATCTTTAGAAGTAATTTGAGTAGAATGGGGATTAGCTCTTCTTTAAAAGTTTTGTAGAATTCAGAAGTGAAGGAGATGGATACCGAACTTGAGCTGTGAAATATTGCTTTCCTTGACTAAAAATGAAGATTTTCTGCTGAGACTTCTTCCTTCAGTTTAATTTTTAGTGGGAAAGGCACAAACCCAGGCCCATCCTGAGATGGATACTGAACTTAAGCTGTGAAATATTACTTTTCTTGACTAAAAATGGAGATTTTCTGCTGAGACATCTCCCTCCAGATTCATTTCTAGTGGCCCCTACACACTGTCTAGACAGGTCCAAGTGAACAGGGTTCAAACATCTGAATATGATTAGGGTCAGAATATTCTTCTACTCCTACTGAATCTAATGCACAAAGAGTGAAAATGGAATGGAAGAGAGATTGCAGATCACTTCCTCCTGCACACCTCTAAAT
Source organism: Tupaia belangeri chinensis (assembly GCF_000334495.1). Classification (NCBI taxonomy): domain Eukaryota; kingdom Metazoa; phylum Chordata; class Mammalia; order Scandentia; family Tupaiidae; genus Tupaia; species Tupaia belangeri. Next base: position 2,381,142 of record NW_006160088.1, on the reverse strand, counting down.
GCTCAGATTGAACTTCCAAGAATTAGGAAGAAACGTACCATCTATCAGATGACTAGGAATCACCGCAGGGTCACAAGAAATGTGGGGAAGCAAGAAAATACCTCTCCTTCAAGGGACAATAATAACTCCTCTTTATCCTAGACAGTACAATGAAACTCATGGAAATGTCAGATAAAGATTTTAGAATATTCATAGTGACAAAGCTAACAGAGATGGAAGAGAAGAGAGACAATGAGCTGCAGAAAAGGCAGGAGAAAGGAGCTGATGAGTTCCAGGAGGTGAGGAAATTCTTGCAAGATCTAAAAGAGGAAATGAACATTATAAGAAAGAACCAAATGGACCTGTCAGAGATGAAGGCTATAATACAGGAAGTCAAGACTTCCCTTGAAAGTATTAAAAACAGAGTAGATCATACAGAAAATAGAATCTCAGACACAGAAGAGAAAGTTGCTGGCCTAGAAAAATCCACCACGAAGACTGAGAAAATTGCCCCCCAAAATGAGAATAATATATGAGAAATACTAGATACCGTCACACATCCAGACATCTGGATAATTGATATATCGGACGGTGAGGAGACTCATAACGACATTGATATCTATTCCATAAATCCTGGAAGAAAACTTTCCAAACCTAGAGAGGCACTCAAAGATCCGGTCCCAAGAAATACAAAAAACTCCAAAGATTGGCTATAGGTTTTTCATATATGGTTTTTATTGTGTTGAGAAATGATCCTTCTATGCCAATTTTGGTGCCTTAATCATGAAGAAATCTTCTATTTTATTGAGTGCTTTTTCTGCATCAATTAAAATGATCATATGGTTTTTATCATTGTTTCTTTTAATATGGTGTATTACATTTATGGTTTTGTGTATGTTGAACCACCCTTGCATTCCTGGAATAAAACCTACCTGGTAATGATGAATAATCTTTTATACATATTGTTGAATATGATTTGCTAATATCTTGTTGAAAATTTTTGTATCTATATTCATTAGAGATACTGATCTGTAATTTTTCTTTTTCGTGATGTCTTTATCTGTTCTGGGGATGAGCTTGATAGAGGCTTCATAAGATGAGTTTTAGAGGATTCCTCCCTTTTGGATCTTTTGAAATAGTTTGAATAGAATGGGGATTAAGTCTTCTTTAAAAGTTTTGTAGTATTCAGAAGTGAAGCCTTCAGGACCTGGGCTTTTCTTTGTTGGGAGGTTATTACTGATTCAATCTCATGTCTTGTTTTGGGTCTATGCAGGCTTTTCGTGTCATCATTAGATCTTGGTAGAGTATATGCACCCCCAAATTTTTTCATATTGTTCATGTTCTCTTGTTTGTTGGCCTATAGTCGCTGATAGGATCCTCTAATGATGTTTCGTATTTCTATTGTGTCTGTTGTAATGTTGCCTGATTCATTATGAATTTGATTTATCTGGTTTCTTTCTCTCTTTTTCTTAGTCAGTGTAGCTAATGGTGTGTCGAGCTTGTTAATCTTTTCAAAGAACCAGCTCTTGCTTTCATTTATTTTCTGTATAGTTCATTTATTTTCTATTTCATTTACTTCTGCTTTCTGCCTTGGCCTGTCATTGGAATGGGTGTCGAGAAGGAGCAGGGAGGAGTCAAGATCTTCTCAAGTCCCAAATGACATTCCTGAGAGTTCAAGGTGAGTGAGGGAGGGGATGAACCACGGGTCTCTGTAGTACAGGCTTTCAGCCACAGGTGGTTCTCAGTATGACAAGGCCCGTCCAACTTAATTTCTTCCTTTCCAGTTGGAATGCCTTTCATTTCTTTCTCTTGCCTGATCACATTGGCGAGGACTTCCAGTACTATGTTGAATAGAAGTGGAGAAAGCAGGCATCCTTTTCTTGCTCCAGTTTACTAGGAAAAGCTCTCAACTTCCCCCATTGAACATGATGCTAGTTGTGTTTCTGTCATATGTGGCCTTTATTATGTTAAGAAATGTACCTTCTACACCTGTTTCTTTGAGTCATAACTGTGAAGGGATGTTGTCCTTTATCAAGTGCTTTTTCTTGCATCAGTTGGTATAATGATATGATTTACATCTTTTTTTTTTCTGTTGTTGTGATGTATCACATTTATCATTTTGTAAATGTTAACAATGCAAATCCTATTTGGTCATGGTGCATAATATTTTTCATGTGTTGTTGAATTCAGTTTGCTAGGTTTTTTTTAGTTTTAGTTTTGCAATAGGGTACATGTGCTTGCTTGAGAGAGAGAAAGAAATCAATCCTGGGGCAGTTGACCATGCCAAAATCCCTTCTCCTCTATTCTCCTTTTGGGGTTTCTGGCATGCACTCACACATGCCTGGCATTAAAAAAAATTAATTATTTATTGCATTATTTCATTATTATTATTATTTAATTTTGCTACATGGCATGTGTGCTCATAAGAGAGAGAGAGGGGAGGAAAAGAGAGAGAGAGAAGAGTGAGAAAACAAGTTGCCAGGTCCAGGACTTGAACCGCAGTCAGCCATGTGGGAGTCCAGCATCTTAACCACCATGCTACCTGCTAGCTCCATGCTTGGCATTTTTCAAACTGTTTGTTCTAGAACTAGAACTGAGAAGTCAGCTATGTGGGATCCAGCTTCCTCTACCACCATTTATTTCACTGGCTGGCCCAGTTTGCTAGTATTTTGTTGAAGATTTTTGCATCTAAGATTCCTCAGGGAAATTGGGCTGTGGTTTCCTTTTTTTTTTGTTTTGTCCTTATCTAATTTTGCAATCATGATAATGGTAGCATTTAAAATAAATTGGGAGTGTTCCCACTATTTGGATCTTTTGGAATAGTTTGAGGAGGATTGATGTAAATTCTTCTTTAAAAGATTTGTAGAATTCAGCAGTGAAGCCATCTGGGCTTTGTTGTTGTTTTTTGGGAGATCATTATTGATTTGATCTTGTTACTTGCTATTGGTCTGTTCAGGTTTTCTTCCTTTCTGCATTAATCTAGGAAAATCATGTGTCCAGAAAATTGTTCGTCTCCTCTAGGTTCTCCAGTTTGTTGTCATATAGTCACTCATAGCAATCCCTAGGAATCTTTTGTGTGTAGGTGGTATCTGTTAAAAAGCTTCCTTTTTCAAAGTTTATTTAAAAAAACTTTTTTTTAAAGAGAAATTTTTTGCTATAGGGTACGTGTGCTTGCCAGAGTGACAGAGAGAGACAGAGATACAGAAAGTGAGAAATCACCCCCCAGCGGGGATGGCCGCGCTGCAATCCCTTTTCCTCCATTCTCTTCTCAAGATCTTGGGCATGCACTTACACGTGCCTGGTGTGAATTAAAACTGCCGGGTCTGGGACTCGAACTGTGGTCAACTACATGGAAGTCCAGGAATGTAACCATTATGCCATTTGCTGGTCTCATAATGTTTCCTTTTTCACTTCTGATTTTATTGATATGGGTTTTTTCTCTACTTTTTATAGTTAGCGTAGCTAATGGGTTATTATTTTTGTTTATCCTTTCAAAACATAAGCTTCTTTGTTTTGTTAATCTCTTGTATTGCTCTTGTGGCCTCTGTTTTATTTATTTATTTCTGTTCTTATCTCTAATATTTCTTTCCTTTTAACTACTTTTGGGGTTTAGCTTTTTCCTGCTTTTCCAGTTCCTTGAGATGCATGAGTATATTGTTTATTTGTCATCTTTCTGGTTTTTTTTTTTTTTTTTTTTTTTGGTATAGGCACTTCCTTTGCTATAAACTTCCCTCTCAGTGTTACTTTTGCTGGAATATCATATTTTCATTGGCATTGTTTCCAGACATTTAAGAAATTATTTCTTGACTTACTCAATGATTCAGAAATCATTCTGGAATGTGTTGTTTAGTTTCCATATATTTGCATATTTCCCACAGTTAATTTGTGAATGACTTCGTTTTACTCCAGTGTGGTTGGAAAAGATATTAGATATGATTTCTATTCTTTTTAAATTTGTAGAGGCCTGTTTTGTGCCCCATTATGTGATCTATCCTAGAACATGCCTCATGTACTGCTGAGAAGAGTATGCATTTTGTGGTTGTTGGTGAAATGTTCTATAAATGTTTTTCAGGTTCGTTTGGCTTATGGTATTATTTAACTGCAGTTATTTTTGTTGTTGTTGTTCTTGTCTTCTTGTTTAATGCTAATAGTGGAGTATTGAAATCCCTCCAAATTAATGTATTAAAGTCCATCTCTCCTTTTGGTCTACTAGTCTTTGTTTTGTATATTTGGGTGCTCTGGTTTAGATGTATTTATATTTATAATTACTAATCCTTTTGGTGAAATGATGCCCTTAGAAAGGCTTTCTTTGGGGACAGACAGGTTGGTGTGGTGGTTAAATCAGCTGGATCCCATATGCTGTGTATGTGGTTTGCAACCTTGATCCAGTGGCTTGGAAAATATGCTGAGTGCAAGTGCGTGTTTGTGTGTCCAAAATCCTGAGAGGAGAGAGGATTGCAACATGGCCATCCCTTCTGGGGGGTGATTTCTCACTCTCTCACTCCACCCTCTCCCCAGCATCTCTCTCCAGCAAGCACATGCACTCTATAGCAAAACCAAAAATGAAAACAACAAAAAACAAAAAACAAAAAACAAAAAAAGGAAAAGGATGGTCTTGGTCTATTTTTCAATCTGTGTATGTCTTTGCTGATGAGGTGAGTTTCTTTTTTTTTTTTTTTGGAGAGGTTTTTGCTATAGGGCGCGTGCGCTCGCCAGACAGACAGAGAGAGACAGAAAGACAGAAAGTGAGAAATCACCCCCCAGGGGTGATGGCCACGCCACAATCCCTTCTCCTCCATTCTCCTCTCAGGATCTTGGGTACGCACGCACACGCGCCTGGCATGAATTTTAAGCCACCAGGTCCGGGACACGAACCGCGGTTGACTACGTGGGAGTCCAGCGACATAGTCATTACGCTAACTGCTGGTCCCTGAGGTGAGTTTCTTGTAAGCAGAACATTATAGACGGTTCCATCCTCCCTCCCCCCATTTTATCCATTCAGCCAGTCGATGCCTTTTGATTGGGTATTTTAATTCATTTACATTCAAGGTTATTCATCTACACTCAAGGTTAGGTAGAAATTTACACTTGCTATTTTAAAGATTTTGTTTATTTATCTGATTTGTTGCATCCTGGTTGTTTAGTGTTTCCTTTTCCTTTCATCTTCTGTTATTGTTTATCTTTGGTGTTTGGAAATTTTACATGGTAGTAAGGATTAGATCATTTTTCTTTGTGTGTGTAAGTATACAACTCTTTTGCACTCCTTGCTTGTTGCAAGGAGTCCTGTAAATTTGTGATTTACATTTCATTCCTAGTGGTCATTTCTACTTTTACTTTCTCTTTGACCTAAGTTTTATGTAGACATTAGTTTCTCATATGTAGATATTTTTTGGGCATTTCATTTTACTTTTTATTTTAATTCTATTACATTGTGTTAATTGAATGTGGACTATATAATTTTCTTTACGGCCTAATACATAGTCATTACTTCAGAATATTTTGTGTGTATTTGATGAGAATATATATTTTATATTTCGTGGAATTTTTTGTGTTTTGTTTTTGCTTTTGTTTTTTCCATTTATTTGTTTATTTTTACATTTTTCTACAATTACTTTACATATCAAAAAATTTTTGCTCATACTCCATAGTTCTTGACAGTTAATAAACAACTTTCAAAATTTCAGAATACTGAATTTTAAAGATAGATAATGTTTAAAATATTTCTTATAATTTTGTTTGTGACTCTGTAACTACAGAGACAGTATGGTTTTAAATATTTTTGAGAAAATATTTACATGTCAACTACTCACATTGTTGAAAAGCAAATGCCCAGCACACTAGTCACATATAAACCTTCTCAATTCAGCTCTGCCTACTAAGTACTCTGTGATATACCATCTGCTAGCAAAGATCAGTCTCTTTTTCTTCCTTCAATGTCTTTCTCAAGATAATCCTCTGGAGTGGTTTCTTTTTTGCAATCTCTACTGAATACAATGCTGGGCTGGAAAAATCCAGGTTATTTTATGTTATACATTCTTTCATATAGCTTCTCTAATCCTCTCTGCCAGGCAGAACTATTTATGGTACCAGGCCATCTTTCTAAGAGCTTCTATTGGCTTACTTGAGATCCACCTTAGTGCCATAGTTTTCTGATTAATCTTCAGGTATGACATTCCAGTCAAAGCCCTGTCTAATAATGAATATTTCCAATTTCTGATTCAATGCAACAAGCATTATTGAACTTGTGCAAATAACCCTTCTGACACAAAATAATACTCCCAAATATTTCCAATTACAGAGGTGTCAGGAAGGAAGAAAGGTTTATGTTTAAAGAAACAAACAAGAAAAATATTTTAACAAATTGCTGACCCTATCAACAACTCAAAAGAAAGTAAAATGTTTAAATCGAGAAAACAAAGCATAGTAAAAAAAGAAACCAGTAATGTTTTACTCAGAAGTCATAACATTCTATTTCTCGATTTCAGTCTTATGTTCAAACTCTCTTCTGTTGAATATCCAGCATTACTGTGGTCCAATCTTTCTGTTTAAATCCTGGAAGTTAACATTCAATGTTATTATTGATATTTCTTGTCCCTAGCATTAAATTGGTCATTTTCTTGGTTGCCTTTTGTTCTTTATTTCTATATGTGTCTTTAGTTTTCCTGGTAGAGCACTCCTTTCAGAACTTTTTTCTTTCTTTCTTTCTTTCTTTCTTTCTTTCTTTCTTTCTTTCTTTCTTTCTTTCTTTCTTTCTTTCTTTCTTTCTTTCTTTCTTTCTTTCTTTCTTTTGTTGGAGAGGTTTTTGCTATAGGGCACATGCACTCGCCAGACAGACAGACAGAGACAGAGAGATAGAAAGCGAGAAATCACCTCCCAGGGACGATGGCCATACCACAATCCCTTCTCTTCCACTCTCCTCGCAGGATCTTGGGCACGCACGCACCCGGCGTGAGTTTAAGCCACCGGGTCCGGGACTCGAACCGCGGTTGACTATGTGGGAGTCCAATGACATAGCCATTATGCTAACTGCTGGTCCTCTTTCAGAACTTCTTGAAGATTGGGTCTGCTATTGGTAAATTCTTTCAGGTCTTGTTTATCTGAGAATGTTTTATCCTTTCTTTTCATATGAAAGATAATCTTGCCGGGTATAATATTCTTGGTTGAAACTGTTTTTCACTCAACACACTTGGATATATTTCCCCATTCTTTCATTGCTCGCATTGTTTCTTTTTCTTTTTCTTTGAAAAATAATTAAAAAAATTTTTTTTGCTCGTATTGTTTCTGATGAGAGAGGTCTGAGGTTAACCTGGTTGGATAACCCTTATAAGTAACCTGACATTTCTCTCTTGCTAACTTTAGTGTCTTGCCTTTGTCTGTAGATTTGTCCAGTCTGGCTGTGATGTGCCTTGGAGAAGATCTTCTTGGGTTGATTCTATTAGGGGTCCTTTGTATTTCTTGGGTCTGGATATTTGAATGCCTCTCTAGACTTGGAAAGTTTTCTTCCAGGATTTCATGGAATAGCTGATCAATTCCCTTATTAGTTCCCTCACCTCTGGGATACCAATTATCTGGATGTTTGAGTGCTTAATGCTGTCTAGTATTTCTTGTGTAGTATTCTCGTGGTTTTTTTTTTTTTTTGTTATTTTCAGTTTTTTTTTGTTATTTATTTATTTTTTTCTAGATCATAGGTTTTGTCTTCAACATCTGAAATTTGATTTTCTGCATGGACTAATCTGCTTCTAATACTTTCAAGGGACATTTTGATTTGCTGAATGGCATCCTTCATCTAATAGCTCTGTTTGATTCTTTTTTATGGTGTGTATTTCCTCTTTCAGGTCATGGAAGAACTTCAACACCTCCTGGAACTCATTGTCTCTTTTCTCCTGCATCTTCTGGAGTTCTTTCTCTCTCAGCTCTTGCATCTCGTTTAGTTTTTTCACTATGAGTATTCTGAATTCTCCATCAGAAATTTTCATGAGATGTACTGTATTATCTGTGGATGATGAGGGATTGTTCTTTTCCCTTAGGGGAGAGATATTTTCTTGATTTCTTATGTTTCTCGTGCCTCTGTGGATGTTTCTGGTCATTCTGTGACAAAATCTATCCTCCTCTGTGCTTTGCAATTTGGTATCCACAGAAAGATTAGGAGTTCAGATTTATAAAAATAAATTTCTTCACTAAAGTAGGAGTTCAATAAGCAGTGAGGATTTAAATGACTAAATATATTCAGATGCTTGGCTACTGTATACCTAGACTTATCTAGACATTTAGTATGTGGAGAATGAAGCTTAGAGTGGAAAAGTAAGGTTAACAAAAATAAGCAAAAAGGAAAAAAGAAAAAGAAAAATACTACCAGAAAAAAAGGAAAACATTTTTTTTTAACATGTAAAAAATGAAAACTGCGTGGCACGTGGACACACCTCAGTTTTAAAATGGCTTCTGAAATTAGCAAGTGAAAGAAATGGCCCAAGGTGAGGAGAAGTGGTCAAAAAATTAAAAAAAAAAAGATTAAAAATTTAAAGAGAGAGAGCGTGCAAGACAGACACAGACAGACAAATCAGAGACAGAGAGAAGACGGAGGTCATCCTACCTTGTCCGAATATTTCGGGAGTCTAGGAGATGGAATTCAGAGCATAGCTTCCCTGAACAGGCCAGGACACACCTCAGCTTTAAAAAGACTTTTTGTCTGAATTGCAATTTTCTGTGTTTCAAATCCACTTATTAACTGTGTTATTTAAATTCTCAGTAGTATCATAGAACTTTCTAAGATGATGGATATAGTCTATATTTGCATTGTCAGATAGGTAGCTACTAGCCATATATGACTATCAAGCGCTTAAAATGTGCTTATTGCAATGGAGGAACTAAATTTTAAATTTAATTTAATCATAAATATTTTAAGCTTAAATAGCTAGTTCCAGTTAGACTAGAGGAGTGTTTTAGTGCTCTACTATACTACAAAGTGATCACAGTTTATAATGCTTTGGGCCCAGCCTCGGTGGTACAGGTGGTAGGGAGCCTCTGCATAATAGTGGAGCCGTCTGAGAGATGTGGTTTTGGATCTCAGGTTATCTTGAACATGCTGGGCACATGTTCCATGTGGTCTGTGGTCCTAGCTAGTTGAAAGGGTGGGGGAGAATCACAATGTGATGAGACCCTCAAGGATACTGGCCTCTTCTCTCTAGTGAAGAAAGAAATTAATAAACTTAAAAAAGTTCTATATATTTTGGACCTGCAGGTGGTATGGTAGTTGGGGTGGCTGGATTCCCACATGGCCAACCATAGTTTGAGTCCTGGGTCTCATGGCTTGAGAATCACACTGGGCACATGTGTGTGTGTACCCAAAAATCCCGAGAGGAAAGTGGAGGAGAGGGAATTGTGGTGTGGCCACCCACCCTGAAGGGTGATTTCTTAGTTTCCCTTTCTTTGTCTCTCTCCTCTCTGATGAACATGCACACCCGATGGCAAAAACCAAAAAAAAAAAAAAAAAAGTATATTTCAAAATTACTATGATAGGTATTTAATGTCCTCACCACACACACACAAAAAAAGATAAATTGGTGAGGTGATGGATATGTTTATTAGCCTGATTGATTCTTTCTGCAATGTATACATAGATCAAAACATCATCCATAAATATACATAATTTTTTTCAATAAATAGCCATGTTTCAATAGGCTACCAGGATAGCACTGACCTATATAAGGAAGTAATTTTGGTCTACTTTATCTCTTAATTTTGAAGAGATGTTTTTAGGTCTCCCACAGTGACTGAGGATTTATTGCTTTTGTTCCTGGCACCCAGTGTTTTCTCTGTTCAGCTTTAGGATTTGTATCTTAATCTTGGAAACTCTTTTTCTGTTATTTATTTGAGTATATTCTGTTCTATATTTTATTTCTTTTTTTTTATACTTTTTTTAAAATTTAAATTTATTTATTTACATTCATTCACCATACAGCATACAAAATGAGATTTCCCATCCAGAATACACTGTATATTGACTCAATCAAGCACATCAACATATGTGTTATCATCAACAAATAATTTTCCATTTCTTGTTTCCTGTATA
>NW_006160088.1:2343273-2369864 GCF_000334495.1 Tupaia belangeri chinensis | reverse complement strand
TCTCTTGCCAATCTTAGTATCTTGTCTTTGTCTGTGGTTTTGGTCAGTCTGGCTATAATGTGTCTTGGAGAAGATCTTCTTGGGTTGATTCACTTTGGGGTCCTTTGTATGTCTTGAGACTGGATCTTTGAGTGCCTCTCTAGGTTTGGAAAGTTTTCTTGCAGGATTTCATGGAGTAGATTAATAAGGTCCTTAGGAGTCTCTTCACCTTCTGGGATGCCTCTTATCTGGATGTTTGAACGTTTGATGGTATCTAGTATTGCTCATATGTTATTTTCAATTTTTTTGGCAATTTTCTCAGTCTTCATGATGGAGTTTTCTAGGCCAGCAGTTTTCTCTTCTACGTCTGAGATTCTATTTTCTGTATGATCTAGTCTGCTTTTAATACTTTCAAGGGAGATGTTGACTTCCTGTATGATAACCTTCATCTCTAACAGTTCCACTTGATTCTTTTGTAAAGTATGTAGTTCCTCTTTCAGATCTTGCATGAATTTCCTCACCTCCTGGAACTCTTCAGCTCCTTTCTCCTTTCTCTTCAGTTCATTGTCTCTATTTTCTTCCATCTCCATTAACTTCGCCATTATGAATGTTCTAAATTCTTTATCAGACATTTCCATGATTTCCATTGAACTGTCTGTGGATGAAGAGGAGTTATTCTTTTCCCTTGGAGGAGAGGTATTTTCCCGCTTTCCCATATTTCTTTTGGCCCTGTGGTGATTTCTAGTCATCTGATGGATGGTGTGTTTCTTCCCAAACTTGAAGTTCAACCTGAGTGTCGAGGAGTGTGCAGAAAAGGAAACAGAGAGAGAGAAACAACAGCAACAAAAACAACTAAGAAACAGAGAAAAAGAGAAGAAAAAACTAAGAAAAAAACTAAACATAAATTAATTAAAAAAAAGCAAAAATTAGAAAATAGAGGTAGAGAGAGACAGAGACAGGAGGCTTGAAAGTCTTCCTACCACGTGAGTTTGTGGGCTGGAGGCTGAATTATCAGTGGAAAATCTTCATTTCTCTGATACCCCTGGAATCACTATTTCTCAGGAGCCATGAAGGTGTCTTCAGGAAGGCCTGTTCCCTTGCCTCTCCTCTCTTATCTCTGTTTCTGAGACTCCTTTCTGATAATTTTTTGCCTCTTTCTTCTAATTAATCTTTCATATTTATATCTCTTTGTCTTTTTGCTCAAGGATAATTATATTCAAGAATAATTCCTTCACTGTCTTTCAATTCTTCAACCTGCTCTTAGCTGTGTAATTTTTTTTATTCAATTGCTATTTTATTGCAAAATTTTGAGATTTCAAGAAGGTTAGCTAATTTTTTATTGCTATAATTTTCTCTTTCACCTTTCTGTACATACTGATTATCCTTATTCTGTCTGGTGTATTGTAAATATCTTTCTTTTGGTGTTTTTGTCTCTGTGTTATATGTGTATGTTTCTTTTCCCTCATATTAATCTTCTCCTTTGGTGAATATTGGTTGGGCGTGTCTTTGTTTTTTAAAATTTTTATTTATTTATTTATTTATTGTGTTTTAAAATATGTTTAGCTCCCTCCCCCCACTTCCTTCTTTTTGTGTCTGTTAGCCTGTGGAAGCTGAACTTGTTAACTGTATTCTGTGGCTTTGCAAGCGAAGGGTACTGTTCATGTGGTGTAACACTAGTTGGTCTTCTGGCTGTGGGAGCTCCATGTTCTTCCTGGGTATGATAAGACAATTGGTGTGCTGCCCTCTTTCTGAGGTCTCCACTCTGACACTACCTGGGCTATATATCACTGCTTGGTTCTAGCAAATAAGGATTTAGGAGAGGATGACCAATCTAGCTGCTCTTTCTGTGTTTTCTCTGACTAGTTACCAGCTGGCTGCCTCAAAGCCCCCTTGTTAAGAACTGTGAAGGTCTGAGATTTTGCTCTCCTTGTAAGCTAAAAGTTAGCCTGTCATAATCTCATGGATTCTGGGAGAAGATGAGATTCTTGGGTCAGAGACAAAAGATTTCATGGTAGTCATTAAGTAGCATGAGCTTTGCTATTTTGTCAGTTTCCCTTTCTTCTTGCCATTCAAGCCCCACAGCGGTGACATAGAATTGATTCAGGGAATGTTGCATATGTAGTTAGTTCTTGTCAAAGCTGAAGGACCTTGCCTTAGGAAACTCCAATGTTTTATAATGGGCTACAAGAAAACTTGACATTTGCTCCTATAGGTGATATGTGGTATACTTTTATTGTATTCTAGGAGTCCCCAATGTCTGAACTGTGGACTGGTACCAGTTTTTGGCCTATTAGAAACTGGACTCCACAGCAGAAGGAGAGCAGTGACTAGTGAATGAAGCTTCATCTGTGTTTATAGTCACTCCCCATTGCTTGCATTACTGCCTGAACCCCACCTCCTGTCAGATCAGCAGTGGCATTAGATTCTCATGGAAGATTGAACCCTAGAGTGAACTGTGCATGTGAAGAATCAAAGATGTGTGCTCCTTATGAGAGTCTAATGTCTAATGGTCTGAGATGAAGCTGAGACAGTGGTGCTAGAAGTGGGGAGTGATTACAAATACATTATACAAATGCATTGTGGAGCATTGTATATATTACAGTGTAATAATAGCAGAGATAAAGTGCACAATAAATGTAATGCATTTGAATCATCCCCAGATCATCTGCCCTCTCCCCACTCATGGTCCAAGGAAAAATTGTCTTCTACAAAAATGGTCTCTGCTACCAAAAAGAGATTGCTGTTGGAGATTGCTGTTGTACTGGACAGCAACTTACTTGCCCTTTACTCCTAGGAGGAGACATTATCTCTATCTTCGAAAGCTATTGTCTATTCAAGCATCCTTGAAAGGATGATCTGGATCAAAATGAGTCAGCGCTCTCTTTATAATACATACAGAAACGTGGGTGACTCATGGAGAGTTATGTCTCAGTACTCTCCTGCTCCTAAAATTCACCACCTCTGAACTCTGAGAAGCCTTGGGTTTTGCCTACATCTCTGTATCAAGTTCTTTTGTGCTTGACTTTTGGCTGTGATTTTCTTTTGTGAACCAGATCTCTCCTGTCTCTTGTCTTTCAGGAATTTATAAAACTTTTGGTGTAGAAAAACTACTTTGTCTAATTTTGCTTTAAGAATTTTCCCTCTTTTTTTTATTCATTATAGAGTAAGAAGGAGAAGGAGAGGGAGAGAAAGAGAGAGAGAAAGATACCACCTGTTAAATCTGGTCATGCCATGGTCCCCTTCCTCCAGTCCTTCAACTTGTTAGTTCCTGGGCACTTGCACATATGTGTGGCATGTTTCAGGATGACTGGGCTGGGAATTCCAACTGCGGGTGCAGTGTAGGATCCAACCTCTGTTGAGCAATGTGTCACCATTGCACTGTTGAACTGGCCCTCTATTGTTTTTAAAGGGGGTAACAGTGACCCTGGAGGCCAGAGTGGGTGACAGTAAGAATTACTTTGAGATCCCCAGGGAAGGTGATCTCCGACATCCTTTCTGTTCAATTGGTCAGCTAACTCCACTGATGGCCACTTCAGAGCCTCCTTTGAATCCATTTACTTCTTTCTCTTAACTTATTAATAAGATCCTTGGGCCAGCAGGTGGCATGGTGGTTATGGTGCTGGATTCCACATGAGCTACTCCACGATTTGAGTCCTGGACCTGGCGATTTGAAAAACACACTGGGCATGTGTATGTGTGTGCGCCAAATCCTGAGAGGAGAATGGAGGAGAAGAGATTGCAATATGGTCATAATCCTGGGTGGGCACGGCTTCTCACTTTCCTTCTCTCTGTCTCTTTCCAGCAGGCACGCATGCCCTACAGCGTAATCTCTTAAAAAAAGAAAAGATGTTATATCTCTCACTATCTCAATTCTATGACAGCAGGGATTTATGTCAGTTTTGTTCATGGTCTAGAACAGTGACAAGAGACTTGACTGAGTGAATGTTCTTTATTTTTTAATAGCAGATTCATTGAAATATAATTTACATATCATGAAGTTTACTCCTTTAAAGTGAAAAATTCAGTGATTTTTATTATATTCACAAAATTGTGCATCAGTCGTTGCTATGTAAATACAGAACATTTTTATCCTTCTCCCCCTATGGGAACAGTATTAGTAGTTATTCCTCTGTCTTCCTAGCCTCTGGCAATCACTAGTCTACTTGTTTCTATGGATGTGCATATCTGGACAGTTCATGTAATGTAATTATACAGTGTTAGATGTTTTGTGGTTGACTATTTCACTTAACATAATGTTTTCAAGCTTCACCCATGTTGTAGCATGGGTCAGTATTCCATTTGTTTTTGTGGTTGAATAATATTCCAGTGTATATGGATATACCACATTTTGTTTACCCATTCATCAGTTAATGTACATTTGGGTTGATTCTAGTTTTTGAGTGTCATAAATGACACTGCTGTGAGCATTCATGTGTAGGCTTTTGTATAAACGTGCGTTTTCAACTCTCTTGGATCAAACAGAGTGAAGTTGCTGGGTTATATAATAACTCTGTGTTTAAATTTTTGAGGAAGGACCTGTTAAACTGTTTCCAAAGTGGGTGCACCATTTTATGTTCCCAACATCAATTGCTCCATGTCATCACAACTGCTTGTTATCATTCGTCTTTTTAAAATTTTAGATGTGAAGTAGAGTCTTTTTGTGGTTTTGATTTGCATTTCCTTAATGACTAATGATAGCAAACATTTTTTATGTGTTTATTGATCATTTATGTATCTTCTCCTGAGATCTATTCAAATCCTTTGCCCAGTTTTTTTTTTTGGAGAGTTTTTGCTATAGGGTGCGTGCGCTCACAAGAAGGACAGAGAGAGAGAGAGACAGAGAGTCAGAAGGCAAGAAATCACCCCCCAGGAGGGATGGCCACGCCGCAATCCCCTCTCCTCCAGTCTCCTCTCGGGATCTTGGGCACGCACGCACACGCGCCCGGCGTGAGTATAAGCCACCAGGTCCGGGACGCAAACTGTGGTCGACTACATGGGAGTCCAGCGACATAGCCATTACGCTAACTGCTGGTTCCCTGTAAATATTTTTTCTGCGGTTTGTCTTTTCACTTTCTTGATGTTGTCCTTTGAAGCACAAAATTCTTGAATTTTCATTAAGTTCAATTTACCTATTTTTCTTTTCTTACATACTTTTTTGGGTGTCATATCTAAATTGAATGGATGTTTGAACAGTTTCTTAACTACTTCTCTTCCTCTGCATCTCTTTCTATTATGGTCAAAGGGAGCATTCTCGAAATACAATTTTATTAGTCATTTCCTATTTTCAGTCTTCAGTTGGCTTTAGTGGCCTCCCACGGTTTTCGGAAATTGAAATACTGTTTCATGGCCACAAGCACTCAGCGATGTGGACCTGTCTGGTACACGTATTGGTGCCCTGCTCCTAGCCGTCATTGGGTCAATGACTCTTTTTTTTTTACTCTTTCTTTTTCCCTTTCTCATCAGGACTTAAGTCTCCATATATGTGAGAGAGACCAGCCTTGTGGAGAGATGAAATTACTTAGGATCCTGACAGCATGAAAAAAATCTTAAAAAAATGGGCTTTGTGTAATAGAAAGACGATTTTATCCTGGAAACCCCAAGAGAGTGCTAATAAGGAATGAGTTTATTTCAAAGGTGAAAGTTGCTTTAGAGGGTGATCTCAATGACTTCTTATCAACCTGAAGGCCTTTTCCTGTGCAGTGTGCAGTTACTCTCAGGGCGAACACTTCTGAACTCCCTGGGAGAGCTGAAGCCTTCTCTGGTTTCAGCATAATTCAATTTAAGCAGCGCTGTCATAGCATCTGCAGCCTGAAGCTGTTTTCTACCCAGATATCACAGCTCGGGGTGGACACACAGGAAGCGGGGAGAGGGATCATACAGACATGTCCTCAGTTGTTCTCCTTGGGAGGTGAGGGAATGGGATCAAGAGCCTCTGCTGTGTGCTGGGTTAGAGGCTAGGCGCTTTTCATACACGACAGCATCTGATCCTGGAACAATCTAGTGAGGTAAGCGTTATTACCCCATTTATCTAGAAGCCCCTCTCTTTTGGCTACCCAGACTTGCTCTCACTGACCACAAGGTGCCCCACCCGAGGGCAAGAGAACATTAGAAATACTCCATCTTGGGACTAGCAGATGGCGTAATGGTTATGTCACTGGACTCCCACATGGCTGACCACGGTTTGAGTCCTGGACCTGGAGGCTTGAAATTCACTATGGGTGCGTGTGCGTGCATGCCTAGGATCCTGGAGGAGACTGGAGGAGAAGGGATTATGGCGTGACCCTCCCCCCGGGGAGGTGATTTCTTGTGTTCTGTCTCTCTGTCTCTCCAGTGAGCATGCACACCCTATCGCAAAAATCTCTCTCTAAAAATATAAATGCTCCATCGTGGCTCCACATGCCTCTGCCCCAATGTACTGTTATACATGTGGGCTCATGAGTGGGAGAAGCGTTTGGGAAAAGCCAGGCTGGGGGGGTCTGTCCAGGAACTGACTTTGAGGTCTCTCTCGAGCCTCCTGGTATGTTTCTCCTTCCACTCTTTTGTTCTCAGCCCTGTGTGTGACACTGGGTCGCCTTGTGGCCCATAGTGCCTCTGTCTCTCTATGGCTTCCCTGGACCTCCAGGGCTCTGTGGTGGGTCTAGCCCCATGGAAACTTTCGGCAGGTGGTAGGACAGTCTGTTTCCATTCTCTCAACAGCGAACACTTGTTGAGCCCCTGCTGTGTAGAGGGTGTGTCAGTGCTGGGCTCTAGGAGGAAGATGAACACAGTTTCTGCCCTCACAGCGCTTACCTTCTTATGAGTGAGCCCACTAACGAGAAGACAGAGTGCCATCACAAACTGTGACGAGAGCTGCAGATGGGACAGGTTGGGGAGTGGGGAGGTGGATCGAGTGGCTGGGGCTGCTCTTCCAGTAGAGGTGGGGAAGATGGACAGGATCCAGTCTGGGTTCCTTGGACGGAAGTGGTGCAAAGTCCCTGCAGATGAATGAGCTCAGTGTGCCAAAGGGACCAAAAGCCTTGTCTTGGGCATGGAAAACTGGGCCAAGTGATTAGACAGAGACAGGCAGGAGAGTGGCAGATCACATGCAGCCCATCAGCAAAGGAAGGGAGTCTGGGATTGTTTGGGTATGAGGAAAACTACCGAACAGTTTTAAGCAGGGGAATATGTGATTAGGGCTGTACTTAAGAGATCTGTCTGGCCCTGTACAGAGCTGGCATTGGAAGAAGCCCGCACAGTTGAACAACCATGCTCCATCATGGCCATCCCTGTGGTTGTCCCCATTTTCCTACTTACCAGAGAGAAGACAGTGACTGGAGACAAGCGGAGAATTCAAAGGAGTATTGAGGAGGTAGAATTTATTTTTTTTTAGAGGTTTTTTTCGCTATAGGGCACGTGCGCTCGCCAGACAGACAGAGAGAGACATAGAGACAGAAAGTGAGAAATCACCCCCCAGAGGGGATGGTCACGCCGCAATCCCTTTGCCTCCATTCTCCTCTCGCGATCTTGGGCATGCACGCACACGCACCTGGCGTGAGTTTTAAGCCACCGGATCCGGGACGCAAACCGCGGTCAACTACGTGGGAGTCCAGCGATATAGCCATTAGGCTAACTGCTGGTTCCCAAGGAGGTAGAATTTCAGAACATATTGGGTTGGATGAAGAGTTGAAAGGTTGAGGCAGAGGCAGGGAGGAAGAAAGAAGAGGCTGGGTCAGGTGTATGGGGGAGCAGCCCTCCCAGGTCCAGATTCCCCTGCTTTTTGGCTTCCTTCACTTTCCTTTTCCACCACCCCTGCTCCCAGCTGCATGAGTTCTTCCCTCCTTCCTACTCCCCATGGGCAGCCAACTCTATACCTCCAGCTTTGGAAAACTCAGATTCCTCTGCCAGTGATCCTGGCCTGGCCAAAGTGTGGCAACCTCCTTTTTCATTTAGCTTAGCAGAGGCGAGGTTTAAGCTTTTCAGTTAACAGAAGTTTATGTTATGAAAGTAAGGAGAATGGAAAATTAATCATCTAACCACCAACAACAAAATTATTAAAAAAAAACTATGACAAAAGGCGAGTTTTCAGAATGCAGATTCTTTTATGTAATTATAAACTGGTAAGCATCTTCTGGAGCCCTAGAACTGGGCTGGTTGTGGTGGATCATGGATGAATTCCAGAGGTTTCTGCCCTTGGGCACTCAGGCTGGTGAAGAAAGGTCAGTCTTAGGGTGGAGTGTGGTCAGCCTCTGTTAGGGGTGGACTGGGCCTTCCACACGTCTAGCCTGCAGTGGCTGTTCAGAAATTACTGGCTGGACTGTTGTGGAAAGGCCAAAACCTCAGAGAATTGGAGCCTGACTTGAGCATTACCCAGTCAGGATGTGCTGGCTTGGAGCTTACCCTCCTAGTTTTCTTGGGCTGGCAGGACTGCCTCAAGTGTCGAGCAAGAAGGAAACCATTTGTTGTTGGAGCCTAGAGGGATGGCCAAGGACTTGGTGGCAGGGTGGCCTTCCTAAGCATTAGGAGGCCTCAGAATCAGGACAGGGTCATCTCTGGTTTCTCATTGAGCTTGCTCAGTGGGCCTTTGGCCTGGCCACTCAGGGACATGACCTGACCACAGTGGGCCACAGTGCTCTGAGGTGAGCTCTTAACCCCAGAGGATTCCCTTGAGCTCCCAAGCTGGCTCCTCAGTAATGCAGGCCACCAGGTGGGCAGTAGGTGGAGGTTTTATTTGCCTGGGACCCAGTTCAAAGGATAGATGGGAACTATTCTGTAATGTTAGAACAACCATCCTCCATCATGACAATTACTGATTGGTTGTCCCTAATTTCCCACTTACCAGAGTTAGCTACATTTGAGAAATATGCTTTAAATTTGAATTCTAGATTTACCACCTGAGCCTCTCTGAAGTCCCTTCCTCTTCTGGGGCCCCAGTTTTTACATCCACATGATCGGGGGTGGGTGGGTCTAGAATAGACCATTGAGTGGTATTTCATTCTGTATAGTTTACCTCAGATCCCAATTTGCCTCTCTGGTCTTTGCCGTCTCTCTTTTTCTTCTCTGCCCACATAGCACCACCCCCTTTAATGGTCTGTGAGGCCCAGGCTCTTCCCCAGGGCTCCACCCCCAGCTGACAGTGGAGCTGCCCACACTCTTCTGATCGAGGCAGGTTGAGCTGCTGATCTGAGATCGCATCTTCTGGACAAGTACAGCTGTCATGCTCTAGATCACTTCTCATGGGATAAAGACTTTGCTCTCCTGCGGTGAAGTACGCCTCCACCTCCTTTCATAAGGGACAAGGGGTAGCTTAGAGGGTGCAGTTGCCACCCAAGGTTTTCTTTTCCTTTTTTAGTAGTTACCTTTATTGTTTGACAGTGTCTAGTTTGTGGAGTCTGGAGCTGGACAGACTCACATGCTGGTCCCTGCGCCATCTCTTCCTGACTTGATCTCTCTAGCACCATTTGTTGGAGATGGTCTTTCTCCATTCAAGGTAACTGGATCTTTGTCAAACACCAACTGACCAAATATGTGTGCATCTCTGGACTTTCTTTCTCATCTGTTCCTTTGCTCTGTCCGTCTCTATGCCAGTGCCATGTTGCCTTGACTACTGTAGCTTCTTAGTAAGTTTGAAATTAGGGAATGTGGGTTGGCCCCATGGTCTAATGATTACGGGAACCAGATGCTACATTCTGACTGTGGAGTTCAAATACCAGGACCGGTGGTTTGAATGCACAGTGTGTGCCTCAGATCCCATCAGGATGGAGAAATGGAGGAGGAGAGATTGCGACATGACCACACCCTATTGGAGGGTGGTTTCTCTGTCTCTTTTTTGTAGTCACATGTGCCCTTTGGTAAGTTAAAAAAAAATCAGGGAATATAAGTCCTTCAAATTTGTTATTTTTCAGAATTGTTTGGCTATTTTAGGTCTTTTGTATTTTCATAAAGATTTAGGATCTGCTTGGCAAATTCTTAAAAAAGAAATCTGTTGGGGTTTTGATTGGGATTCCTTTGAATATATACATCAATTCAGGGGAGAATTGCTATTATAGCTGTTAATACTTTTTCTTTTTACACTATACATTTTGATAATTTTTTTAAATTTTATTCATTCACTATACATTATTACAACATACAAAATGAGATTTCCCATTCAGAATACACTATATGTTGGCTCAATCAAGCACATCAACATACGTGTTATCAACAACAAAAATTTTCCATTTCGTGTTTCCTGTATATTTTGCTATTTTTTTTTTTTTGGTCATCCTTGATTACCTATCTCTCACCCTCTGTCATGTCCCACCCTCCTCCCACACTGTCTTTGGTATCCATGGTTGCTTTCTGTGCCCTTTCCCCCTATTTTATTTATTTGCTAATGAACTTAATTAATCTAAATATTTCCAATAGCAAGCACAGCTGATATATACATATCCATGAACACAAGTCTGACTTTAGGCATAAACCTCAGTGAGTAGAATGAACATACTATAAAATACCACCTAGCTGGGGCTATATAGCTTACTGCAGTCATCAAATGTGCATTATTTTTAATTTCAAGAAACGAAAGTTTTCGTGTGTTTTTTTCTCCTGAAACTTTTTAAAAATTAATTAATTTACATTCATTGTCTCATGTCTAATCATTGTCTCAGCATACAAAATGTGGTTTCCCATCCAGAATATACTGCATAGTGGCTTAATCATGTATGTTATCATCAATAATTTATATATATATGAAACTAGATATTGCTATTATTTTTATAGTGGCTTAATCATGTATGTTATCATCAACTATATATATATATATAGAGTTTGTTTTGTTTTGCTAAAGGGTGCATGTGCTCACCAGAGAAACAGAGAGAAAGTGAGAAATCACAAGTCCCCAGGGTAGGCCATGAAATCTCTTCTCTTCCATTCCCCTCTTAGGATTTTGGGCATGCACTCATACACACATGCTCAGTGTGAATTTCAAGCCACTAGGTCCAGGACTTGAACTGTGGTCAGCCATGTGGGAGTCTAGTACCTTAACCACCATGTCAGCTGCTGGCCCCTAGAATTGCTATCTTAATAATACTGAGCTTTCCAATCCAAAAATGTAGGCTATCTTTGTATTAATTTAGGTCTTAGGTATTTTTGTTGTAAGCATTGTCCCTAGATTTTTTGGCTTTGTTAACTAGTCACACTGCCTTTTTTTTTTTTTTCTCCCTGCCATAGAGTACATGTACTCTTTAGAGAGAACCAGTAAGAGGGAAAATGAGAAATCACCCCCTGAGGGGATGGCCATAGCACAATCCCTTCTCCTCCATTGTCCTCCTGGGGGTTTGGGTCTACATGCATGTGTACCTGGTATGATTTCATGCCACCTGCTGGCCCCCACCCTGCCTGTTTTTATACAGAGATCTGGAAAGACTATTTATGGGACACAGAAATGGATTATTATCTTTGATGACAACATATATAGTATCCTCAACTGGACTAGTGTGAAGTGTATTCACGTTGGGAGAATTCACTTCATAAGCTAAGTGATGTATAGTAATCGAATATATGAAAGAAATTAAAAGAAAATAAATTTATTTTACAAACATTAAAAATAATTCTCCCAAAAAACAAACACAAAAAAATACAACTATGCTCTTACCATTGCTGCCCTTGTCCCAAAAGCTTTTTTTTTTTTTTTTTTTTGGAGAGGTTTTTTGCTATAGGGCGCGTGCGCTTGCCAGACAGACAGAGAGAGACAGAGAGACAGAAAGCGAGAAATCACCCCCTAGGGGGGATGGCCACACTGCAGTCCCTTCTCCTCCATTCTCCTCTCGGGATCTTGGGCACGCACGCACACGCACCCGGCGTGAGTTTAAGCCACCGGGTCCGGGACCCGAACCACGGTCGACTACGTGGGAGTCCAGCGACATAGCCATTACACCAACTGCTGGTCCTGTCCCAAAAGCTCTTTTACTAATATATTTATTTATTATTTAATGTTTTTTGCTAGACTATGCTTCTTCCAACTGAATTAGCTATTCTCAGTGGGATATTGAATAGCTAACAGGACATAGGGAAGATAGCACTGTTGGCTCCCATCTGAAGCTGACAGCTACAGCAAACCATTGGTCTTGATTTAGGCTCTATCTTTTACTAACCTCTTGAGAACCATGTTTAATTCATCAGTTTTCATTCATCACAAACATAGGCATTTGTGGATGTAAGTTTCCTTCTCAGCATTGCTACAGCTGTATCTGGCAAATTCTGATGCATAGTATTTTTGTATTATTGTATTTTGTATTTTGTATTATTCCTTAAAAAATGTTGTCTATTGGGACATCTTTGATCCACTGATTATTTAAAAAGTATTCCTTAATTTCTGAACATACAAATATTTTTCATTTTTGTTCATTTTTACTGATTTTAGTCTTAATTGTATCTAGTCAAAAATACGCAGTTATGATTTTGATACCTCTCAATTTGTTAGGATTATTTTATGGTCCAGAATATGGTCAACTGTTTTGTATGTATTTGAAAATAATTTTAATTGCCCAGTTAATAGGTGCAGTGTTCTTTATTTGTCCTTTAGTTCAGTATAGTTACAATGTTCTTTCACTTAGAGAATTTGTCTCTTTTGTTGTATACTTGCCTAAATTAGCTTTATTTGTTTTGAGAACATATTATTGACTGCATACATATTTAGTATTATTTTATCTTCCCAAGAACCAAACCTTTTGTCTTTATGAACTGGCTCTCCTATTTCCTAGTAATGCTTTTTGCCTGTTTTCACTAATTATTGTTCTATAGCTATATTGCTTTCTTAGGTTATTGTTTGTCATGATGTATCTTTTTCTGTCCTTTAACTTCTAAAATTTTTTTTATGTTTAATTTTATTTATTTATTTACTTATTATGAAAGAGAGAGAATAGAAGGGAGATTTTTTTCCTTATTTCTTTTATTTTTTAGGTTTTTGCCATAGGGTACATGCACTTGCTGGAGAGAGAGAGACAGAGAGACAGAGAGAGGGAAAGTGAAAAATCACCCCCAGAGGGGATGGGCACATTACAATCTCCTCTCCTCCAGCCTCATTATGGGATTTTTGGGTACCCATGCAGATGTATCTGGCATGATTTTCAAGTTGCCGGGTCTGGGACTCGAATCATGGTCAATCATGTGGGAGTCCAGCACCTTAACCACCAGGCCACCTGCTGGCCCTGAGAGACATATTTTTTAGCAAGGTCTTGCAGCATTACAGTCCTTCCTGTTCCAACCTCTCAGTTAGCTAGGCCCACAGGTATGCACCACCTCACTTGGCCTGTTAGACTGAACCAGGTACCAAACCCAGCTTCTCATATATTCTGAGACATTGGGCGAGGGGCCCCTCCTGCTTGTGCCACTATAGGCGGACATTCATTTACTTATTTATTTACGTGTGTGTGTGTGTGTGTGTGTGTATGTGTGCATTGTGCATGTGTGTGTGTGGTGTTTATTATTTTTTTTTGGAGGGATTTTTACTATAGGCGCGTGCGCTTGCCAGACAGACAGAGAGAGACATTAGAGACAGAAAGCGAGAAATCATCCCCCAGGGGGGGATGGTCATGCCGCAATCCCCTCTCCTCCATTCTCCTCTCAGGATCTTGGGCACGCACGCACACGCGCCCGGCATGAGTTTTAAGCCACCGGGTCCAGGACGCGAACCATGGTTGACTACATGGGAGTCCAGCGACATAGCCATTATGCTAACTGCTGGTTCCCTGGTGTTATTTTTTAAACAGGACCTTGCCATGTTGCAATTCTCCTGCCTTAGCCTTCTGAGCAGCTGGGTCCATAAGTGTGTGCCATTGTACCTGGATGTTTAGGGTGAGCTGGCTGAAAATGTGTTTCTCTTCTAAGCGGATATATTTAAGTTAAAAATACTTTTGATAATCTTTTAAAAAAATTCCTAGAGATTATTTAATTGAAACTTCATAACATTTCATAAATTATTTCATCCATATATATTTTTAAAGTCTTACATATTTTTAATTGAGATAAATTCAATATAACATTAAATTCACCAGTTTAACCATTGTAAATCGTATAGTAAAGCTGCTCTTAGGACATTCAAAATTTACATCACCATTATTTAAGTCCAGAACATTTTCACCACCCCAAAAAAGAAGCCCTGTAATCTATTAACCAACATTATCCTGTTTCCCGTCTTTTATAATCATCCCTCCCTCTAGTAATCTTTAGCTGGAGTCTTTTAATTGGAGTATTTAGTCCATTTATGTATAATGTATTTATTGGGTTGTTGGGAAAGTCATGACTCATTTTTTGCATAAAATACCAGAAACATATGTCATGACTTTCCAGACAGCCTAATAAATGGACTATTTTACTATATGCTTTCTAATTGTCCCACAGGATCTAGGTTTCTCTTTTCTTTTTTCATTTCTTATCCTCTTCCTCTTTTGGATTTTCCTCTCACTTCAAAAATCACATGTTTTTGGGACCAGCAGTTGGCGTAATGGCTATGTCACTGGACTCCCACGTAGTTGACCGTGGTTCGCATCCCGGACCCAGTGGCTTAAAACTCATGCTGGGCGCATGTGCGTGCGTGCCCAAGATCCCGAGAGGAGAATGGAGGAGAAGGGATTGTGGCGTGGCCATCCCCCCGGGGGGGTGATTTCTCTCTTTCTGTCTCTCTCTGTCTGTCTGGTGAGTGCAGGCGCCCTATAGCAAAAACCTCTCAAAAAAAAAAAAATCACATGTTCTTTTACTGTGTTTTCATTGGTTTTCCTGTGGGCTACAATGTTCAGCATACATTCGTCAGGTCTGTAGTGCTGGTTGTGTCTGAGCTCTTATTAGTCGTCTGTGTTTACTCTGCTGGGTGTGCACGTAGAAGACTGTGGTCAGTTTGGAGGCCTCTTCATGTCAATCTGATGAACAGAGCAAACAGTTTAATGTGGAATTTTAAGTCCCTTGATCATTTTAACCTCAGAAGAATTTCCTCTGATGGCCTCAGCTAATATTTTCATTTCATTCCAAACACGAGACCATGTCATAAGTGCCTCATCTTTTTCATAAAACTGCCCAATTATGATTATTCTTAAGACAAATAGTAAAAGTAAAGTTTATTACTGAGTGCTTATTATTTGCAAATCAATCAATCAATAAACATTTATTAAGTTCCTACTTTAGGTTTCTATTTTATGCTTAGTACTTTCTAAGCCCTAGAAAGCAAATTCAGTGTTTCTACAAATTATCTAATTTTAAAAATTTATTTATTTTTTTATAGAGGTTTTTGCTATAGGGCATGTGCACTTGCTGGAGAGACAGAGAGAGACAGAGATACAGAAAGTGAGAAATCACCCCCTAGGGTGGAGGGCCACACCACAATCCCTTCTCCACATTCCTCTCAAGACCTTGGGCATGCACGTACACACGCTTGGTGTCATTTTCAAGTCACCATGTCCGGGACTTGAACTGTGGTCAGCCATTTGGGAGTCCAGCAGTGTAACCATTACACCATCTGCTGGTCACTAAAAAATTGCTTATTTTTTTAAAGAGAAAAAGAGAGAGAGAGAAAGAGGACCCCCTAATGAGGTATCCATGCAATGATCCACCCCAGCTGCAGCCAGCCTGGATCACGGACGTGTGTGCAGGCACTTGGTGTGTACAGGGAGGCCTTGGGACATGGATCTGGTACCCTCTCTGCCCTCCACCTTGGGCCCACCTCTGCCTCTGACCCTCTAGTTCGATGTGGCTAATGGCCAGTGCTCACCACCATCCCACGCTGGGAAGAGCAGCTGGTTAAAAGAGCGTAACCTTTCTGTTTTACTCACCTCTGTCCCTTTATTCTCAAGTCTTGGCTCATGTGAATCAACCTACAATCTCCTGAGAAAGTGCTCTCTTGTAACAACCAGGATGGCTGGGACCGCGGTTAGTCTGATGTCGATCATGGTACTAAAGATGTAAGTAAAGTCCTGCAGAAAGATAAATCAATAGCTCCGCTCGCAAATCTATGAAGTACATAGGAGACTGGACCTTCTTGGCATATTAGAAATGAGACAGGGGTCTTAAGAAAATGCCTTTCTCTCAACAGCTGCTGTAGTCCAGTTTCCTGAAAGAAGAGAGAGAGAAAGGAGCCATGATGGGATGATGCCCAGATTGGGCAGTCCCATTTCACCGGCTGGAAAGCCAAGGCCCTGGTAAGGCCTCCCTTGTCCTGGGGACTTGCTCAGTCCCAGCCTATGGATCATCCACAAGGCTCCGTACACTGCACTGTTGGAGGCGTCTGGCAGCCCTGTGCCTGTTCCCAGCTCCCTATCAGCTGTTGACATACAAATGCCCTGGTAAGAAAAATATTTTCATTCTTTTAAAATAGCATTCTCAGGCCTGCCTAATCATATTTTTCTTTGTCTTTGAAAACAAGCTCCTGTGTGGTTTTGTGTCTCCTCGCTGCTCTTCTAAGGGCCTTCTAGAACTGAGCTCCACTGTTCGGTGTAGCCGCCCTCTGGAAGCTCCAGGTGGTGTTAGGGTGGGTACCAGTGAACCCCTCCAAATGCCTCACCTCACACTTAACCCTTTACACACAGCGATTTCCTGTTAACCTTGCTTCTACTCGGGACAAATGTGTCACCTCAGTTTCAGAAGAGATTGATGTTTAGGGAGAGGCCAAGTACCCTGCCCAAAGTCACACAGCCTTGTTAAAGCCAAGGCTGGAAATGGGAATTCAAGCCAATTTGATCTCCAAGTCAGGGGTTAGTCTGTTAATAAATCTCTGCGTATACCCGGTCTGATCTCTGGTACCAGTCTATGGGGACCTCAAGCAAGCTCCTGAAAGTCTCTGTGCCCTCCTTCCATCCTCCGGCGGTGACAGCCCCTTGTGAAAAACCAGGGAACAAGGATGACAATGATTTTGAGCAACTATATCAATGGCTTGTCAGTTCTCTGAGGGGCCTACGCTATGCTTCCCCGTGTTAGCATCTCTCTGACCGGATTGCCAGCATCCTTACTGGCTTGGCCCTCAGGGGGCTCCACAAAGATGTGCTTGTTGGATTCTGTTGTGGTTGGCTCTTGGTCCCATGAGCTGAAGCCACGTTGTGACTGATGCTGGAGGCTGCAGAGGGGTGTTGATGGACACTCAGGGATTGTGTGGATGGGCGGGAAGAGGAGCTCTGCAGAGAGAGGAAGAGGGAGCACATTGCCGGGGCTCCTGGCATGTGGTCTTCCTTTCAGTCCCTTGAGAAAGGTGCTGTTGCTGTCCTCATGTTGCAGACGTGGGAACGGCAAAGGTGACTTCAGGGTAGAGGACCAGTGGGAATGGAGCTTGAATTTAAAGCAGGCCTGTGTACCCTGGAGCCCGGGTTCTCTCCACCTCTCCCGTGGCTTCCCATTTGTTCTCCATCAGTGTCTGCAAAATGGTGGGCGGAACTCCGAGGAGCTCATGGGTCCATTAATGAATAGGGTGAGGGGTCAGATCCCAGGCTCATGGGGGTGAGGGAGAGGTACCTCGTGAGGCTGCTCAAGCTCCCATTTCCCTTGAAAGCCTTCCGCTCTGTCCTACCAAGTGCATTTGGAAGGGGTGGCTGGGGATACATCAGACAGAGAAACAGTCTGCAGAGCTGTGTAGGGAGGAGCCCAGGCCTGGGAGACCCAGCCCCAAAGCCGCCGTTCTGCACCCCGGGCCTCCCCGTCTGGCCTTGGCTTCCCTGGCCATGCAATGTGATTTGACCGGGCAGCGTGGTCCTTGAGTTGACTCCTCTGAGCGCCAGCCTCTTCTCTGAGCACCCTGCCTGCTGACCCACTTCCTGAAAGTCCCCTGGGAGCCCAGGCCTGGCTTGTTCCCCACTGACTGTCGAACACTCCTATCTGGAGACAGGCTGGACAGTGGGGTGCTACCCTGTTCCCTGCAGCCCCTGCCACCAGAGCGCCTCTGTGTGGCTGTGGCTGGTGGGGCGGAGAGGGGTGGCTCTTCTGTGGAGGGAGCAGAGGGCAAGGGCTTGTTTTTGTGGTACCCAGGTCCTCCCAGCAACCTTCCTTCTCTGCCCTCTGCCTTGGACCCAGCCCTGCCTTTGGTCCTCTGGTCCAACGTGGCTAATGGCCAGTGCTGGCCACCGTCCCACGCTGGGAAGAGCAGTTGGTGAAGAGCGAAAACTTTCTGCTTTACTCAGCCCTGCCCCCTTATGCTCAAGGTCCTCTGATTGTGGAGCAAGGCCCAGGCCTTGGCTGGCGAGATTAGCACAGGAGCTGGCGGCTCCCTCCTGACCGCTGTGGTGAGAGCCCAGAGCATGTTCCTTCAGCCAGCGTCAGAGCTGCCCCAGAGCCCGATTACTGACGTGAGAACCCCTCCATGGAGTCGGGATGGACCGTGGCCTGGAGGCTCTGCGGGCTGGGGAACGGATGAGCGTCCCCAGGCCTGCACTGGGCCCGGGTCCTGCCTCTCGGTTAGCTGTGTGTCCTTCGGCAGCCTACTGGTCCCCTGGCCATAGCCGCCTCCTTGGTGAGATGAGAAAACCCTGCTCACCTCTGGGCATGGCTCTGAGGATTGACTGGGCTGATGTGCGGAAAACAGATGACATGGGGAGGCAGTGTCATGGGAAGGTGAAGTGGCTCTAGTGTGCATGATCCTGTCCCTCTGGGTGCCTGCCCAGCCTCTTGGTGTCCTCCTACTCACTCCCCAGACACCAGATTCTCCCTTTAGCCCAGAGTCACAGTCCGTGCTCTGGGACCCTTCTTTCCCAGGGTCGTCCTCCAAACCGGCTCTCACTCATTGGCCCTACACATTTCTGTGGCGTGTGAATAACTGGTAGCATTCTTTTATTTATTTATAGTTTGCTTTTGGGTGTGTGTGCTTGCTGGGGGGGGGTGGAGAGAAAGTGAGAAATTACTCCCCCCTCAGGGGGCTGCCCACGCTGCCATCTCATTTCCTCTATTCTCTTCTTGGAATGGATTTTAGGCGCACATGCATACGTGCCTGGCAAGATTTTCAAGTCCTGTGTCCAGGACTCAGACCTCAAAGTCGGCCAAGTGGGATCCAACTGCCTTAGCCTCCGTGGCTCCTGCTGGTCCAGGGTTCTTTTTATCTTTTTAATTGCAGTCATAAAAAGTTGTTATAGGGCACGTGCACTCACCAGGGACACACACACGCTCACAGAAAGAACCCTTCTGGGGGATGGTTTCACCTCAATCCATTCTCCTTCATTCTCCTCTCTGGATTTTGGGTTCACATGCACATGTGCCCTGCACGTTTTTCCAGCTGCCAGGTCACATGCACATGTGCCCTGCACGTTTTTCCAGTTGCCAGGTCTAGGGCTCAAACTGCACTGTTGGCCATGTGGGATCCAGCCACCCTAACCATCATGCCACTGGCTGTCCTAATAATACTAGATCATTCTAGTATTCTAGAGTATAACTTTCTTATAGGTGTTTGTATCTTAAAATAATTTTTTAAAATTTAATTTTATTTACTATTATTATTATTAATTAGCTATAGGGCATATGCACTCACCAGAGAGACGTGAGGAAAGAGAGAAAATGAAAAGTAAGCTGCCAGGTCAGGGATTCTAACCAAGCTTGGTCACATGAGAGTCCAGCACCTTAACCACTTTGCCACCTGTTGGCCCCGAAAGAGTTTTCTCAGGTTTATTTCTTTTCATCATGAAGCACACACCCACATACACACACAGAAGCAGACAGGCAGAAAAGTACCTTCAGCAGGGTCTCATGCCACCCTCCTCCCCTCAGCCTCCTGGACATGTGCACGCACCCTGTGTGAACAGGGTGACCTGGGAACTGAACCTCAGTCTTCCATATGGCTTCCAGCATTGCAGGTTAGCATATCATTACTGAGCCACAGTGGCTGGGCCAGCTTTTATTTATTTTTTCTTTAAGAGCCATTTTTGCTCTAGGGTGCATGTGCTCGCCAGAGAGACAGAGAGACAGAAAGTGAGAAGTCACTCTCCAGGGGAAATGGCCATGCTGCAATCCCTTCTCTTCCAGTCTTCCCTTGGAATTTTGGGCATGTATGCACACATGCCCAGTGTGAGTTTTAAGCCGCCGGGTCTAGGACTCAAACCGCCGTTGACTACATGGGAGTCCAGTGACATAACCATTACACCATCTGCTGGTCCCCAACCTTTTTTTTTTTAAGCCTTATTTTCCCCAGCTTTGGGTCTGACACATAGTGGGTACTCAGTCAAAGGTGAGCACCTGAGTGAATAAGCAAAACGTGACATTATTGGTGGAGCTGCAGTCATGTGTTCACGCGTTCGACCTCTCTCCAGGCATTGGTTTTCTGTCTCGACCCTGGGGATGTGTTGGTGGTTAAGAGAGCCACAGCCTCTGGAGCTTCTAGTGTAGTATGACTAGATAAGAGGCAGACAAACGCGCTTCTGTTTATAAATTGTGATACATTCCTTGACTAAAGCACACTGTGGATTCCATAATGTGAGATTAGGGAGACATTTCACAAGAACTAAACTCCGGTGAGAAGGAATCAGGGCTGTGCAGGGACCCGAGACAGCCCTCACCTTGGCACATGCGCAGGACCACCCGCGAGTGCTCACAGTTTGCCCTCTGGTCCAAGTCTGTGAGCTCCGGGGGTGAACGCCCAAGCTACTGGTGCTACCTGGAGCCTGTGGAGCAGCATCCCCACTGCAGGCCTCCCGTGTCCAGACCACGTATTGTGCCCTGCCCTGCCCATCCTCTGGCCCAGTGTCAACCTGGGGGCTTTTAAGCACTCGGTGTATCTGGCTTTGATTGCTGCCTCGAGAGCCAGATTCTACTCAGAGGTCGACGTGGAGATACCGCAGACGACAGACCGTTACTTGACGATACGTGTTGACTCGCAGCTCCCTTAGTGCTCAGCCAGGGGTCACTGGCAGGGTCTCTAAGGCCATCTCTCCCAGTTCTTAAGGGCAGGCCACTTCAGAACACCTCTGAGCTATTCCTCTGCCTCCAGGCTCTTCCTTCTGCTCACCTGTCACACCTGTGGTATGTCACCTCCTCCAGGAGATCTTTCAGGATCTTCTCTATCCTTACCTACGCTTCCTGTGGGATCCTCTTTATGGAAGCACCAGCCAGTATAACCATGTAATTTATCACCCCAAGTGCAATCTCTGTGAGGCTGACCTGAGCAGGAGTAAGCCAGGGTTCCCTGGGCAGAGGGAGCCTGTTCTTTCTTCACTGCCCATGTGAAAAAGCAGCAGCTTGAGGAACCAGCAGTTGGCGTAATGGCTATGTCGCTGGACTCCCATGTAGTCGACTGTGGTTCGAGTCTCGGACCCGATAGCTTAAACTCACGCCAGGCGCATGTGTGCCCAAGATCCTGAGAGGAGAATGGAGGAGAAGGGATTGCAGCGTGGCCATCCCCTCTGGAGGTGATTTCTCGCTTTCTGTCTCTCTGTCTCTCTGTCTGTCTGGCGAGTGCACGTGCCCTATAGCAACTCTCCAAAAAAAATAAAATAAAAGCAAAGCAAAGCAGAGAAAAGCAAAGAGAAAGCAGCAACTTTCCCAGGCAGGCTGTGGGCAGGAGCTGGGCTGGGCATGCGGCTCCGAGCTGAGTCACTGGGCCCCAGTGCTCTTGTCCTTCACTCAGCACAGGGTGGAGGGAGGGGGCGGAGGAGCGGAGCTGAACAGGCTCCACCTGGGAGTTGAGGAGGCTCCTCATGGTGAGCTTCCCACACCCCCTTCTGCTGCACAGGGAGGAGGTAGGACAGTGGAGGACACAGCTGAGCCAAGAAGCATGCGGCCGAGTCTGGTTAGGGAGACCGTGGTCGTAGGTCAGTGGGGGAGGCCTGGCAGATCCTAGAAGCTGGAGGGCACCTGTGCCTGCCGTGGGCTGCTGTGGACAGGAAGAGCCACTGGCTTTTCATTTCCAGGTCAGATGGAAACTGGCTCTGGTCCCTGACTCCCTCTAATGCAGTGGGGCTCCCTGGACTTCCAGTCCCTCAGGGTGATTTTCCCAAGGCTGAGGGCAAGCAGGGGCTAGGGTTCGGTCTGGGTCTCAACTGCTCCGCATCTGGTGGCTGTGCCAAGGCCCAGGGCTCGCTCTGACCTCACGTCCCACGGCAGGGCAGACCGAGCCTGACCGCGGGGAGTTATCAAGGGGAGACGCTGAGTGTAAGGGCAGTGGGACCACTTCTCCCACAGCCTCAGTCACGGGGAAAGCCGTCAGCCCGGGCTGGGAGGGGAGGCCCAGTCTCCTGCAGGCAGCCCTGCCTGCTGTCTTTGCCAGGTGGCGTTCAGAGCTGAAGACGCACCTCAGAGGATCTAAGAGGGAACGCACGCCCAGGGAGTGAAGTGGGAGGCTGGCGTTTATACCTCTGCTCCTCCCTCCCTGGCTCACACCAGCTGTACCATTAGCCCTAAACAACGCTCCTTTTCTGCCCATCCTTCAAGGCCCAACTTGGGCCTGTTTCTCTGCAAAGCCTTTATGCCTTTTCCAGCCCACCAAGCCTTTATTCTGCCCGAGTGGCACACTGTTCAGGTCCCGGCATCTGCAGGGCTCTCACCATTCTGTGTGGGTCGTTTCTACATCCGGGCAGGAGCCTCCTGTGGCGTGAAGACCTTGGTCACAGTGGTGAGCAGGGGCCAGACCCAGCACAAGTGGGGTGTACAGGACGCTGCAGGGTCCGAGGATGACAGGCAGTGCTGTGGGCTGCGTACACTCACATGGGCCCTCTCAGAGGTACCCATGCCACCGCAGGCGGCCCTAAGGCTTAGAGGTGCTGGATAGTTTTCATTCTTCCCGGCATGTGCCACTCAACCAGCTAGTTCTGGGGGTGGGCAGCGAACAGTCCCCTTTCTCCCCAGCGCATGAGGAATGAGCCCACCCTTCCCCAGTTCTCCAGAGGAGGGGTTTGTCCTCCTGGCCCTGGGCTTGCTCTGCCCCGTCGTGGTGTCCGTGGCCTCCGGCTGGCCAGCTGCCCTGCCCTTGAGACGGTGGTCAGGTCATAGGGATGAAGAGCAGCCTTGGAGAGCGAAGCTCTGGTGTTTAGAGCTTAGGGTTTCTTGGGACATTTCGAGAAAATTAGATGGCCTTGTGTGGGCCAGATACACGCATGTTCTCATCACTGTCCCCGTTGTTTGTTTTTTTCCCTGGCATCTATCAGCGGCCTCTTAGTCACTGCCTTCGTTTCTTTCCAAAAGAACTAGATTCATTCCCATAGCCCAAGTTGGGCCCAATAGGTAAAAAGCATGGGTTGTGCCATGTGCCAGGCCCTCTGCCCGAGTCTGAGCAGTCTACAGGTTGTCCTTATGTCCAGGATGGGTGCAGCCGGGATGCCAGCGAGCTCCTGGAGCCCCTTAGCTCAGAGAGTGAGTGTGCCCATGCAGGGAGTGCTCAGGGAGGAGCTGTGAGCAGGGCAGCCCGAGCACCCCACTGGAAACACCTGTGTGCCATCTGGAGCTCAGACCACCTGTGCCCTGGTTCCTGCCCTGGTCCCCGGGACCAGGGGAATGTTCCCTTGACAGGTTGCCGTAAGAGCCTAAATATGTCAGGCAAGCAGGGAGCCCCAGCCCGATCCCTCTGGAGCTCAGCCTTTTCTCCACGCCGTCCTCTGTTGCAATAGGTAATCGTGGCGGACATGTCTGTTGGGAAGACTGCTGGACTCCTGGCTTCACTTTGTCCTTCTCGGCCGCCATGCGTCCTACGAATGCCCCCAGAGTATTCTTACTCCCTGCCCAGCTCCTCAGACTAGTCAGAGGCATATCGTCCACTGCATTTGGAAAGGGGGAGAGAGGCACATTCCAGAGGACACATGCCTTTCTCGATATCAAAGTTTCTCCAGTGGAAGGTTACCTTGGTTCGATTTCAGTTGCAGAGTTGAAGACATTCCACTCGACAATGTTGTAAAAAGCTTTAAAAAATCCTCCTGTGGTATGTTTCTAATTTAAGATAGAAAAAATATTTCTATTGTGCCATATATAGAGTAACTTAAAACCTAATAAAAGCTCTGAATTAGGGCTGGACAGAATGGTTTGAATTAAGTTCAGGTAGAGGTGAGGACACTGTCTCTGTGGCTTGGACTGCTGGCTCTCAGGCCAAAAGGTAGCTTCAAACTGGGAGACAGGACCTGCCAAGCCTGGAAGGCCCCTTTGCCACAGTCTAATGTTCTTGGCTCCTGGCCCACAGAGCTCTGATCCTGTTGGCACCTGCCCCCAGACCAGGAAGGTCCCAACCACTGCTGTTCATGTCATCTTGGTTGCTTTGCACGTTTCTCACTGGGACTGAGTTGATTTCTTGGTTATTTATTAATTATTTGTCGGGAGGTACCTGGCAGGTTTTGCGTAGCTCTAGAGTTTGCCTTTGGGCAACTGCCTGTTGACTGAGCTGAGGATGGTCTTGGTGGTCTGGGTCCAACTTTACGTTCAGAGTATAAAAAGCAATATATCCTCATCAGATGAACAGAGGATTCATAAATCAGTGTGAACCAGGGAGTGAGAAGCATTTTTTTTTGGAGAGTTTTTTTGCTATTGGGCGCGTGCACTCGCCAGACAGACAGAGAGAGACATAGAGACGGAAAGCGAGAAATCACCCCCCAGGGGGGATGGTCACGCCGCAATCCCTTCTCCTCCATTCTCCTCTCGGGATCTTGGGCACGCACGCACACGCGCCCGGCGTGAGTTTTAAGCCACCGGGTCCGGGACGCGAACCGTGGTCGACTACGTGGGAGTCCAGCGACATAGCCATTACGCTAACTGCTGGTTCCCGAGAAGCATTTTTATTATTATTTTTTTGTTGTTGCTACAAACAATGCTCCATGGAGCCTCCTCCTGTCTATACAATATGGACGTCGCATATTGGTCCTACCTCCGCGCCCTTCTCACCTCCGCGCCCTTCTCACCTCCACGCCCTTCTCACCTCCACACACACCAGGTGCTCTGCTGGTGCCATGTGATCCAACCCTAACCACCATCCCCGCACCAGCCCCTGCCATCAGCCCACAGCTCATGGACAAGGAAGGCCAACCGACTCCTGAGCACCCAGACTGTAGGCTGGACTGAACTGCTCAGATTCCCCCTTCAGATCTGAACTCAGAAGCAGAGGCTGGGGTGGTGCATGAAACTAGTAGGACACGAGACTCGGGAGGTAAGGACAGAGCCCGGCTGGGCGTGAAGGGACCATGCACAATGGGCGAGTGGGCAGAAAGGTGTGCCATGCCTGGGGGGAGGGAGCTGAGAGCGAGAGCGATGGAGACAGAGAGACAGAGAGACTAAGACAGACAATGACTAAGAGACAAAGAAAGCAAGACAGAAAGCAATATTGAGAGAGACAAAGAGACAGAGACAAAGACTGAGAAATACTGAGACAGAGATGGGAGAGGGGAGATCCCACCACAGCCCCACAGATGTGGCAGTGATGACCCTAGTTCCTACAAAGCTCGCTTACACTTACTATCCTTAGATACTTGATACCCCATCATCATTAGAAAAGCCAAACAAAGCAGTCCCTCCCCTCCGTGCCCCTTCTTGAGGAGGAGACAACTTTATCCCTCCCTCATGCAGCTTCCCAGAGGGCTGGTGGACAGGGGAGAGCCAGTGGGAAGGGGAATGCTGGGTGATTTGCAGTGTAACCAGCCTTGCCTCCCAGCCACCTAAGAGGTCACTGGGGGCATCATTGTCCAGTCTCACTGCCCATCTTGGGGCTGAGGCAGATCCACCACCCGCGTGCCCGGACCCCTGCCAGAGTTGGTCAGCGATGGCTCACCTTTGCCTGCAGGTGCCTCACTGCCATGACCATGGCCTCCAGCCTGGGCCACTGTGTGCCCACACCCACAGAACGGGCTACTGTGACAGGCAGCACAGGGTCAGACAGGCCTGGGTCCCAGGTCAGGTTCCTCCAGCCACCCCGGTGGCCTCTGGTGGGTCTCCTGACTTGAGTAATCTTGAAGGCCTTCCTGTCAGCCAGACATCTCAGAACCTGGCTTCACAGCCCATGTGCCACTTAATTGAGACAAAGTGGTGGCAGGGGGTGCGGTGGCTAAGATGCTGGACTCCCACGTGGCCGGCGGTGGTTCGATTTCAAACATGGCAGCTTGCTTTCTTGCTTTCTCTTTCTCTCTCTCTCTGGTCAAATTTAAAAATAATAATAATTAAAAAAATGGAATTAAGGGACCATCAGTTAGAGTAATGGCTATGTCGCTGAACTCCCATGAAGCCAACTGTGGTTCAAGTCTTGGACCCGGTGGCTTAAACTCATGCCGGGCGCATGTGTGTGCATGCCCAAGATCCTGAGAGGAGAATGGAGGAGAAGGGATTGCGGCGTGCCATCCCCCCTGGGGGTGATTTCTCGCTTTCTGTTTCTCTGTCTCTCTCTGTCTGTCTGGCGAGCGCATGCACCTTATAGCAAAAACCTCTCCCCCCCCAAAAAAAATGGAATTAAATAAACAATTCCCTTTTTTTTTTTTTCTTTTTTCCCTAAGAGATTTTTGCCATAGGACATGTGCACTATCTGGAGTGACAGAAAGTGAAAAATCACCCCCCCAGGGGATGGCCACACTTCTGGTCCCTTCTGCTTTCAGGACTTGGGCACACATGCACACATGCCTAACATGAGTTTTAAGCCTCTGGGTCCAGGACTAGAACCATGGTTGGCCATACGGGAGTCCAGTGATGTAACCATCATACCATCTGCTGGTTCCAATGAATAATTCTTTTTTTGAAAAAATAGA
>NW_006160088.1:2308837-2343260 GCF_000334495.1 Tupaia belangeri chinensis | reverse complement strand
GGCCCAGGCCTGCCTCCCCTGCCGCCTCCTACATGCTGAGGGGTGACTGTGTGGTGCCGCCCACTCTTGGCCTGCAGCAGCTCCTCCCGTCCACTTCCCCTTCCCCAGCCTGGCCAGTGTTGGCTGCTATCCTGCCATTCACTCCTGGTGTGGCTGACCTTCCCCTGGCTAGAGCCCGGGGCCAAGGAAAGTGTGAACGTGGAGCAGCAGGTGGAAGGGATGCTGAGGGCACCAAGAGGCCCTGCCAGAGCTGCTGCCCCCTGACTGCTCATCACTGGGAGGAGGCTCAGAAGGGCCTTTACGGGCTAGTGGGGTGCGAGGAACAGAAGGAGGGGTTGAAGGGAGCTGAGTGGCTCTGGGAATGGTTCAGCTGAGCAGCCACAGGCCCGAGGCGATCACGACAGGGCAGAGAGGGATGTGCAGGGATGGGCAGCCCCTGAGGTCAAGGTCTCAGGGCTGGGTGGTGGGTCCAGGGCTCCATCGGACCTGACCTTGCAGGCCCAACCTCTGCCCTCACATGTGCCAGGGGGTGCTGAGACTCAGAGAAGGAAAAGGCCCTGCCTGGGTCCCGCAGCCACTGGGACGGCCACTGGAAGCTCCTCCCCTTCCCATAGGGATGAGGAAGGGCTGGCTGCCTGCAGCAGCCGGGTGCTCTGCTCTGGGACTGGGGTGTCCTCCTCCCTAGACTGGGGCTCAGGGACACTCTCCCACCTCCTTTCATACAGCCCAGCAGTCTCCTGGGTTCCAGGGCCTCCTTGACCCTCAGCCTCCTTACAAAATCCTCATGCACAGCTGGTGGTCTCTTGCTGAGGAGGATGAGGAACGGCCCAGCTCCTCTCGGGGTCCTCGGGCACCATCAGTCACAGTACTTTGGGGGTTCACCTGCTGGAACATCCGCACTGAGATCATCGAGCTAAGCAGATCGCCCTAGGATCTTTAAAAGGCAAGGGAGGGCCATCTTGGTCAGGAGCCTGAGTCATATTTAATTACTGAAGTGACGGTGTCTACCCCGCCCACTGATGAGGGATGGGCCAGGGCCCCAGTGTGGGGAGAGCCACTGTTCCTGGGTTCCCCAGCCCTAAAGGGGTGACCTACCCTGGTTTTTAGCAAATGGCCTTTCTGAGTACCCCAGAGAAATGACCTGTATAAGCCCTCCAGGACAGAGGCCCTCTGAAAGAGAATGTTTGGTTCATGGAGGCGTTCCCCACTCCACGGGAGAATAACTGAGGTTCGGAGACAGGACGCTGCACAGCTAGGGAACAGCGGAGCCGGAATCTGGCTAGAGCCTGACCCCATTTCTTGGAGGTGCGTGTCTGAGTCAAATCAGAGGCGGTGAGCATGCTGTAGGAGACCTATAGCAGGATCCCGGGGCGGGACTCGGCAGCAGAAGGCGGAGAGCAGGTGTCTGGGTGTATGTGTGTGGAGGGTGGCGGCAGAGCCACTGAGTGTTGTGTGCACATGAGAACGGAGTGTGGTGGTGAGAGGCCCCAAGGCCAGCAGAGCCTCCTGGCATCCTTTCCTTTCTCCATAAGCAACAGCCACCACCTCACAGCCTGGATCTCAAGCTCACCTCCCTGGGGCTCGGCAGGGAAACGGCTGAGGAGGACAGCCCCAGCCCCCACTAGATGGCACTGTTGCAGGTCGTTTTCACCCAGAAGCCCTCCTCAGGGTTGTGTGCCGGAGTCACACGAGTGAGCTTGTTGGGGAGCGTGGGTGTGATTGTGTGTGTGTGTGTGTGTGTGTGTGTGTTGGGGGGCAGTTCTGGCTTGGGTCATGCAATGCCTAGCTCACCCTTCGTGTTTCTGTCTTTCTGGAATTACTCTTTAGTACAGAAGTTACTGCTTTTGAGACATCATTAAGGCTTCCGTGGGCCTTGGGCCAGCACTGGCCAGCAGGGAGGTGCATGGTGACCAGCACCGGTCCAGCCCTCCTAATGGCTCAGGCTTCTGTGGGCAGCTGGGGAGTGCTCCCGAAATCCTGCCCAGGGCTCTGGGTGGGTGGAATTAGGGGACTCTGCCTGGGGGTATGCTTCCAGGGGCTTGAGTGTTTCTAAAGCAAATGCATCATATCTGGCCTGTCCACTCTGGCTGGGTTGGTAGTGTTAGGGGGTGTTCTGTTTTTGCCCTAGGGCAGGTGCCACCATGCCCGGGGGTGCTCTGTTGAGAAAGCTCTTGTGGCTGAGTCTCAAGAAAAGACCGTTGTCAACTAGTGACGCCTGCTGGCCGGGGGCAGAGCAGTGCCCAGGGTGTACATGCAGTTTTCCAGGTTAAGGGATTGCTTTTCTGTGGGGATGGGCCTGTGTGTCAGAGAACCCTAGCGATTTAGGACTTTAGAAAAGACCCACCTCCCTAATTTATCTCATAGATGGAGAGACGGAGGCACACCGAGTGGAGAGGGGGCTAGGAGGCAGGTCTGCCCACCAGGGCTAGTGTCTTTCTGCATACACCTGCCTTTCCAGCTGACCCAGTTTGCATTGAAATAAGAGAAAGCTTCCAGTTAAAACTCCTCTTTGTATCTTTGTTGTATTTCAGGTAGTTTCTGGCTAGGGCAGATTGTAAGACTGAATCTCGGAAAACAAATATTTTTTAAAAAGTTTCTTTCTATCTTTCTTTCATGGGGAGGAAGAAAGACCCCTCCAGGGTCCCCACACTGAGATCTACCCTCAGCCATCCTGGATCACGAACATGTACACTAGTACCCAGTGTTTAGAGGGAGGCCCTGGGGTGTGAACTAGGGACCCTCCCATGTGGGCCTGGTCATGCCACCACTGCGCCACAGTCTGGCCCTGGAAAATGCGTTTTAAGAGAGAGGAAAGGAAAGATACTGGATTCTGTGTATTGAAAAGAGAGCACAAGGTAGTGACAGACCGCTTGAGGGTGGTGACCCCTGTGAAGCCAATAGCAGCAGGCTTAGCAAGAGTGGGAAGGTCCCAGGTCCTGTCCTGAGGGGGCAAGGGGCAGCCAGGTCATTTCCTCAGAGCTGTGTCTTCCTGGGCTACCCCATGTGCCCATCTGCAGACGTGAACCCAGTAGGAGCCTGCAGAGCTCTGCTGAGTGGAGCAAGTCTCAGGGGGGGTTGCAGGCTCCAGGACAGCCCCATCCCAAGTTGGGAGGATTAGATGCCCTCCCTGTATTACTTCCTCACCTGTAGGTGGGGTTGGCTAGCATCCCGTGATGCAGTAACAATCAGGGATCATGAATGGCTGTCCGTGTAGGTGGAAGAGTTAATTAAAAGCAAACGCAGTGTCTTCTTCTGAGGCTTCCGAGAAGAAGACCGTGAGCCCTGTTAAATAGTGTGAGTTAATTAAAAACAAACGCAGTGTCTTCTTCTGAGGCTTCCAAGAAGAAGACCATGAGCCCTGTTAAATAGTGTGTGTATAAACTGGGGTGTGTGTGTGTGATCGTGGGTGTGTACTGTAAGTGAGAATAATATTAAGCTATTGGGTCTGTCCTGTTGGGAGTTGTCAGGGCCTTGTTTGATTTTCTAAGGGACACGTACCATTATTGTCCCTATGTTCTGGAAGGTAAGGCTGAGACTCCGAGAGGTCACGTCGTTTGTGCCACAGAGACACAGTAAGTGGCAGAATGCTTTGACCACCATTCGCCTGCCCTCAAGGAGAATGCCGTCTGTAAATTAGTCTGAGGAAGGGCTGGCCTGGGCGTCCCTTGTCCAATACCTTACACCCACTTTCAACTGCATATGTTCTCTGGACTTGTCGTAGGTTTCTTGGCATGAATAAGAGCTTAAAGTTTACTGAGCAGGGGCAGGATATTGTGTGTATGTGTTCAGAAAAATGGTGGCCATGGGAAGGGGTAAGGAGGAGAAAGAGGAGTGAATAGGAAGGAGAATCGTATGAGTTAGGGTTCTCCAGAGAACCAGAAATCAATAGGTTGTATGAAGAGACTTCAGTTTGTGGAAAAACAATTAAAACACAAGTTTATTTTGGTATAAAACTTTGGAAGTCCAGGCGTAGTTTTTTTCATTGTGTGCATTTTCCGTGAGCTTTTGCAGTCCCCGTTGTATACATGTGGAGAGACGGAGAGTGATTGACTATAAGGCGTCAGCTTGTGCAGTGTGCCGCTGGCACATCCAGGGTCTGCAGGGAGGCTGGCAGACTGGGGGCCCAGGGAGACCTGTGTTTCAGTCCAACTCTGAGCGCAGTCGGCTGCCACATGCCCTCCAAAGCAGATGCCAGTCTTTTCTCTTATGGCCTTCAACTGCTTGGATGAGGCTCCCCCATATTATACTGTGCTTGAGCCTCATCCCTAAAATACCTTCATAGCAACGACCAGGTATATTGGACCAGATATCTAGGTAGCATGGCTTAGCCAAGTGGACACATAAAATTAACCACCAGGGACCAACAGTTGGAGTAATGGCTATGTCGCTGGACTCCCACGTAGTCGACCGTGGTTCAAGTCCCGGACTTGGTGACTTAAACTCACGCCAGGTGCATGTGCATGCGTGCCCAAGATCCCAAGAAGAGAATGGAGGAGAAGGGATTGTGTCATGGCCACCCCCCCTGGGGGTAATTTCTCCCTTTCTGTCTCTCTGTCTGTCTCTGTCTTTCTGGTGAGCGCACACACCCTATAGCAAAAACCTCTCAAACAAAACAAAACAAACAAACAAACAAAAAAGATGGATAAAATTAACCACCCAAGGGACTAGTTGCCCTTACTCTATCCTGGTCATTGGAAGGCGCAGAAAAATTCTATCTCTGTGGGCCATAGGGTGGAGAGTGGGGTTATTTTACCTACAGACATAAAACCCAGCATGGTTGACCTCCTCTGCCCAGGAGACAACTGAGCTGTACCCACAGGTGAGGAGGAAGAACCTCTCACAGGGGCCCACATACTGTAGAGCTCCCTGGAGCAGAGATGGCTGACTGGGGCTCTATGGGGTAGGGGCTTGGTAGAACAGCCCCTCTGGGTCATCCTAGCAGTGAATGTTACTAGGGAGCCCCACTGTATTAATGGAAAGGCCTGCACCACTTTCCTCTCACGAAGGGTTAACCATACATGGAATTTCTAGACCTGAACTGTCTTGTTTTTAGAACATTTCCTAGCCTTTCCTGTTGGTGGCTGTGAGTCCACTGGAGTTTTTGGTGGTCTTAATCTCAACCTTGTGGGGACTGGCGAGGTCCCTCTAGGCAGGAGGGGAGACACTGGGGAGTAGGGAATAAGCATTAGTCACATCTTCTCTGTGCAGTGGGGAGCTCCTACCACCTGGCCTGCCTAGCCCCAGCCCAGTTTCTCTGAGTATTTCCGAGTACAGTAAAAAAAGCTACCTGATGGCATGACTTTGACCAAAGGCTTAACTGTGTCCTCAGCTGATGGAGACTAGCATAGCCCACCATCATCTGTTCCAAGGAGGGGC
Source organism: Tupaia belangeri chinensis (assembly GCF_000334495.1). Taxonomy (NCBI): domain Eukaryota; kingdom Metazoa; phylum Chordata; class Mammalia; order Scandentia; family Tupaiidae; genus Tupaia; species Tupaia belangeri. The sequence continues at coordinate 2,337,884 of NW_006160088.1, read as the reverse complement.
CTACCCCTCTGAGCTCAACTAATGAGAGGGTTTGGTGCATGGGGAATCCTACCCTGAGAACTTAGAAGAGAGAGATCTTGTGCAACCTGAGGGTTCAGGACGAACATTCAAGGACCTGGAGATATAGTCAGGTGAAGCTGTGTGTGTCTGAGTGTCAGTACATCCTTTGCAAAGATCCTATAGTAAGATGGGTCTTTGGGCCATGCCCAAGCAAGGGCCTGCAAGTGTTTAGTATGGTAGGGGCTCTAGAAGAGACAGGCCGAGTGAGGCAGGACAGAAAGGCAGGCTCTTATCTGCACAGAGTACAGATCAGGCTTGTGGGAAAGACTAGGGAATTTGGATGCCAACTTCCGGGCAATAAACAGGGAAGTTTGAAGTTTTTGAGAGTTGAGAGTATAGCATAGGTGAGATGATGCTGGAGGCTGGCAGCCAGGAAGAGGCTGTGGCAGTCACCTAGGGGTCTAAAAAAAGGACTATGGACAGGGAGGTTAGGTTGACAGGCTATATTGGTGGACTGACTGAATACAGCACAATAATGCAAGGAGGGTGAGGATGATGGAGGCCAGTCTTTGACTTGGGGCCCAAAGGGAGGATGGTGCTGCTTTCATGGAAGGACCACCTACCTGTTCGAGGGTGCTGGGCTCCCCTTCCCTGTGACACTACCTGCTTACTTTAATGGTCCATTACATGATGTTGAGCTTGGCTAGGGTTATTGAGTGCCATTGTCAGCTCTTTGTCACACCCCCCCCAAGGTTTGCCTGAGCCTGGGGACCTGGCCCAGGGGTGATTGGGTAGGAATGTGGTGCTGAGCAAATTCAACTGCAGCTCCATAGATCTTCCAGGGTACTAGGCCAGCCAGTAGCTGCTCTTCCAAGGGGCTGGGGCCCTTTCCTTACCCCTGGGTGCTGATACCCTAAGGACTGTTGCATCTCCTCGGAACAGGCTGACTAGGCTGCTTTCATTCTTTCTAAATTGCTGCTTGGTGGCGATTGGAGCTGAAGGTTGTATGTCAGGAAAATGTGTATGGAATGTCTACCATGCGCCTGGCCCCGTGCTGAATTCTTAGAGGTTAGGGGAGATGTGACAAGACCGAAGTGTACAATGAGACCAGGCTTTAGGCGGGGTGCACTAGGAGGCCAACAGCTGGCACCCCATGACCAGAAAAGGGTTCGGATGGCAGCTTAGGGAATGGAGAGGACACCGTGGACGAGAGGGTCCAGGAGGCCTCAGGTAAGAGGGACAGCTTCAACTACACCTTGTTTAATGCTCGTGTAAAGGAAAGGAAGGGGGAAGGATTGTCCATGATGGGGGAATGGAAGAGAAAGTCAGGGTCCAGGGGTGAGCAGTCCAGGAAAGACTGGCTCTCGGACTGAGCGAGTGTGTGTACGTGTAGGTGTGTAATGCACAGTCTGACTTAAAATGTGTCCTCTTATGTCTCCTGTGTACAGGGTCTGCCTTGCTGGTTCTAAGAGGATGGAGAGCAGCAGGGCGCCCCTTTTTGCACCACGAGTTGAGAGACACAGCTTTGGTTTTGTGTGGGCCTTGGTGCAGCTCTTTTCCCTGAACACAGGCGAGAGCAGGGATGAAGAGTGTGAAGGACTTCTTGGCCCAGCTCGTGGGAGCTGCCCACCCCCTCTACCCTGGCTCCATCTCCATCAGAGCTCAGTAACCCAACACTCTCCCCCAGGCCTCTCAGCGTAGGCCAGGCCTATAGCACCCCCTGTCGCCATGACAATCTCCTAGGATCTGCTGTGCTTAGGGGCACAATGGAGACCTTGGAAAAGAGTTGAAATCATTGGATGGCTAGACGTGGGTATCAATACCAGGGAACTGGCTTCCAGCACTGAGTACACAGGTGAGGTGACCAGGTACACGGTGTAAACCTAGACAGCTGTGGATGGCACATCTGTCACCAGCAGCAGGGCTGACACCTGTCTGAGAGGCTGGGAGTTTTCCCAGATAGTAGTAGTGGCAGGTGTTTGCTGTTATCAAGAAAGCTATGCATATGAGTGGTCTTCCAGATTTGCTCCAACATAGTGGGGGAGTGGGGAGGTGGGTTAGGGTACAGCTGAGACAGCAGTAGCCAAGAGCTGATCATTGCTGCTAAGAGATGGTAATTGTTGATAGGGGTGGGCATTCACTGCAACTACTTTCGTCTTTTTTTTTTTTTTTCCTTTTTTGGAGAGGTTTTTGCTATAGGGCATGTGCGCTCGCCAGAAAGACAGAGAGAGAGAGACAGAGAGATAGAAAGGGAGAAATCACCCCCCGAGGGGATGGCCACGCCACAATCCCTTCTCCTCCATTCTCCTCTCGGGATCTTGGGCACTTACGCACACACGCCCGGTGTGAGTTTAAGCCATCGGGTTCGGGGCTCGAACCATGGTCGACTACATGGGAGTTCAGTGACATAGCCATTACGCCAACTGCTGGTCCCTGCACCTACTTTCATCTTGAAACTTTTCATAATAACAAGAAAATAATGCTTTAAAAGAATTGTTTTATTTATTATTATTATTTTTAATTTGACCAGAGAGAGAGAGACAGAGTGAGAAAGGGAAAGTGAGAAAGCAAGGTGCCAGATCGGGGACTCGAGCTGTGGTCAGTCGTATGGGATTCTAGCACCTTAACCCCTGTGCCACCTGCTGGTTACAGAAAACAATTTTTTATACAAAATTTTTATGAGAAGTTATACAGGAGGGTCTTCAAAAAGCTAACACAACATGAATATAAAAAATTACACATCGATCTCAAACATTTTTTGCACCAAAATAAACATGTTTAATTCCACTTTTTTTTTTTTTTGGAGAGATTTTCACTGTAGGGCGCGTGTGCTCGCCAGACAGACAGAGAGAGACATAGAGACAGAAAGCGAGAAATCACCCCCCAGGGGGGATGGTCACGCCGCAATCCCTTCTCCTCCATTCTCCTCTCGGGATCTTGGGCACACACGCACACGCGCCCGGCATGAGTTTCAAGCCACCGGGTCTGGGACACGAACCGCGGTCGACTACGTGGGAGTCCAGCGACATAGCCATTACGCTAACTGCTGGTTCCCTAATTCCACTTTTTCATGAAGTTTTTGAATAACCATTTTAAAAAATTCTTGATAGAGCACACGTATGCATGTAAGAGAGAGAAAGTGTGTGTGAGAGAAAACGATCCTCTGCAAGGTTAGGTCACGCTGCGATCCCTTCCTCCGGTCCTCCAGCCCGCTAGGCTCCTGGACACATGTGCATGCTCAGTGTGTTTTCGCTGACTGGACCAGGGATTTGAACTGTAGTCATTGTATTGCTTTCAGCTCCACAGTCCTTTACACTACTGACTGCGCCACAGAAGCTCGTATGTATGTATGTGTGTATACATGTATGAAAATAAATATATGTATGTATCTGAGAGAAGGATGTTTACAGAGGGCTTCACAACATATAGTATTGGGTCATTGGAAAAGTCATGATGTATTTTTCTTTTTTTTTAATAAAAAAATGCATTTTAACTTTTCCGATGACCCACTATATAGTATACCTGCCCAAACTGATTTAAGTGATAAGCAGACTGGGAAACAAGGAGAGTCCTGGGTCACTTCTGAGATGGGAATGAGGACCAGTCCGGGCCTGACAGTGGGCAGCCTAGGGCTGCCATGCCAGGTGGTGCTGGATAGGAGCTGTGGGGTTTCCTCCCTGTTTCCTGAGGCCCTTCGTGGGCTCCCTACCTGTGCAGCGACCTGTAGCCTGGGCTTGTATGGCTAGGCTGGCCCACAGAGCCGTGGCCATCCAACACTGCCTCACAGGTAACTTGATTCCTGAACAGGAGGGTCTTGCCATTTGTCGAATTGGTTTTCTCTTCTACTCGAGAGCGAAGCACAGCCTGGCGCCGCTGTCAGTGGGCCCCAGACTGCCTCCGCTCTCGGATGGCTGCCTTGTCCTCGTCCTCCCCCTGAGCTGCACCAGTCCAGTCCTCCCAGTGCTGGAGTCCTCTTCCCAAACCCGCTCCTGCAGTGTGAGCTCCCTAGCATGAGTTGGAGACCCGGTCTTGCCCGCAGCTCCTCCGTCATCACCTCTGAGCCTTTGCTCATCCCATCCCATCTGCCTGAAAACTCCCCCTGCCACTGCTGCTCCGTTTCCTCCTCCTGGAAGCTGTCCCTGGTCTCCTCTCTCCCCAGAACACCAGTGCACATGTCTCTCATTGCCCTGGTTACACGGTGCTGCAATTCCATTTCCTCCATCGTGTCCCTTCCCATGAGCTCCTTAGAGCAGGGGCTTTCTGGACCAGGCTCACTGTGTGTGGGACCACGGAGAAACGGGTGGACCTCAGTAGTTGGGGATTGGTCTGTGGCCCAAAGAGAGGGAAGTTCTAGATCTCTGTCTTTCACTTCTGAGATGCCCTGGGTAGTCCGTGCCACTGTAGGACCGAGAGGCTCAGAACTTAGAATGAAGCTGAAAGGCGGGAGGTAACATTAAGAAGCTTCCACACAGGGAACCAGCAGTTAGCATAATAGCTATGTCGCTGGACTCCCACGTAGTCAACTGCGGTTTGCGTCCTGGACCTGGTGGCTTAAAACTCACGCCGGGCGCGTGTGCGTGCGTGCCCAAGATCCCGAGAGGAGAATGGAGGAGAAGGGACTGCGGCTTGACCATCCCCCCTGGGGGTGATTTCTCGCTTTCTGTCTCTAATGTCTGTCTGTCTGTCTGGTGAGCGCACGCACCCTATAGCGAAAATCTCTCCAAAAAAAAAAAAAAAAAAGAAGCTTCCACACAGAGCACCTACTATGTGCTACACTTTCCCCAATGTTTACACACCTCATTTCTAACCCTCACAGAGTCTCGTGAGGCAGGTGGTATGAAAAACCGTCCTCCAGTGAAGCAGCAGAGGTTCAGAGGGGTGACGTCCCTTGCCCCGGGTCCCACAGCTGGTACCAGTTGCATCAGAGATTAGAATCCTGCTGGTTCTCATCTCAAAGTTTGTTTCTTTCCAGCTCTCCACTCCGGCCCGTCACAAGCCTGGCCTGTGGGAATGCGCCGCACCATCTCCAGAAAGGTCTAGTCCAGCCTGAAGAGCGTGTGTTTGTTTCTTACCCAGCGTTCTGCCAGGGTTCCTGGCATGAGTTCTCGCTTTCTGTCTCTATGTCTCTCTCTGTCTGTCTGGCGAGCGCATGCACCCTACAGTGAAAATCTCTCCAAAAAAAAAAAAAAAAAGAAGCTTCCACACAGAGCACCTACTATGTGCTACACTTTCCCCAATGTTTACACACCTCATTTCTAACCCTCACAGAGTCTCGTGAGGCAGGTGGTATGAAAAACCGTCCTCCAGTGAAGCAGCAGAGGTTCAGAGGGGTGACGTCCCTTGCCCCGGGTCCCACAGCTGGTACCAGTTGCATCAGAGATTAGAATCCTGCTGGTTCTCATCTCAAAGTTTGTTTCTTTCCAGCTCTCCACTCCGGCCCGTCACAAGCCTGGCCTGTGGGAATGCGCCGCACCATCTCCAGAAAGGTCTAGTCCAGCCTGAAGAGCGTGTGTTTGTTTCTTACCCAGCGTTCTGCCAGGGTTCCTGGCATGAGTGTCTGCCAACTAATATAAACCCTTACGGGCGTGAGCCTGATGTCAGGGCCCAGCTCCTCCTCCGTTAGCATCTCCTGATGGATACTATCCCGGCAGTGGCTTTAGAAATCCTTCTGATGAAACAGCTCATCATTACATAATGAATTGCTCTCTGAGGAGCGGGCCGTTGTGTCATGGCTCAGCCACGTGTGGGGCAGGGAGCCGGCTGAAGGGGAGTGTTAGGGATGACTTGACGTGTGTCCCCCCACAGAGTGCCTCTGCATTTTTTCGTGGTGACGGTCAGACGGAGTTCGGGACTTGAATGGCCTGTGAGGATAACACACAAGCATGTTGGCCGCAGGGAAACATCTGCGCCATTTTGCTCCTAGTGGACCAGAGAAAGCTGAGTGCGTAAGAAGCCTTGTTTTGAAATGTGTTTTCAAAATAAAGGGTTTCATAACCACCGCGATTGCAGAAACAACTGCTGATGTGGATAGCTTCCTGGAAAGCAGAGGCCTCCATGACAGTGGGATTTAAAAGTCCTGGCCATGTTACAAAATAGGTTTGCCTAATTGAAGCTTAGCATCATTTTACACACACACACACACACACACACTCTCTCTCTCTCACACACACGCACACACTCACACACACACACACACACACACACTCACTCACACACACAGCCTTCAAGCTGCAGGCTTTATTGTTAGCTTCTGCCCAGGACCACTGAGCCTTTGCTTCAAGGTCTGGAACAACATAAGGGGCTGAAGTGGACTTCCCATTCTCCTCTGGCCCCCAAGTCCCTGGTGTAAAAAGAGGGGCCAGAAGTAGCTCCTTCTGCATTGGTTTTCTTTTTTTTCAGAGAGACTTTCACTATAGGGCGCGTGTGCTCGCCAGACAGACAGAGAGAGACATAGAGACAGAAAGCGAGAAATCACCCCCCCAGGGGGGATGGTCACGCCGCAATCCCTTCTCCTCCATTCTCCTCTCGGGATTTTGGGCACGCACGCACACGCACCCGGCGTGAGTTCTAAGCCACCGGGTCCGGGACGCGAACCACGGTCCACTATGTGGGAGCCCAGCAACATAGCCATTATGCTAACTGCTGGTTCCCTGCATTGGTTTTCTTGAGATGACCTGCCCTCTGCCCACAACTGATTGGACCGGGCACTGAGGCTCAGCTAGACACAGTCTTTGATAGGCCAGTGAGGTGCTCTGCTGCAGAACATTGTCCAGTAGAGACTCAGGAATCGGCACTGTGGCTAACGGGCCGAGCTCTCTCCTCTGTGGTACGCAGGAGGGTAAATGTGAGCAAGCAGGCAGAGAAAACGCTGACGTCAAGAGAGACCGAGAAGCTGTGGGAGAGCAGGATGGCAGGACTATGAGAGGCAGCCGATAGCAACAGGAAGCAGTGGCGGAAGACTGGCTCATGAGAACGCCAGAACTGGAAGGAAACGGTGGCCTCCTGGAGGTAACTCCTGTCCTTCCTGGGCCTGGCTGAGCACCTGCACCTGGCCTTCCAGTAAACATGCATCCTTAGAGGTCTGGAGGCTTTAGCTTCTTGTTGACTAATGAGAATCACCCAGCCAAGGGCCCACCCATGCGCTGGCCTGTGAAGGTGGTTCTGTTGGGCGAGTTGATTCTGCCAAGGGGAATTACCAACCTTGGTTTCGTCTCCATTGGGCTTTCAAGTTAGAGAGAATGGCTTTGGGATCAGAGAAGTGTGTGTGTGTGTGTGAGTGTGTGAGGGAGCGCTCTGCTGAGTCTGGGGACTCTTGGCAGCCCCAGGAGGCCTGGTTTCTAAGACCAGAAGAGTTTCCCACAGAGGTGGGAGGACATGGTTCTGCTATGGATTTGGAAAGGGTCTTGCCGCATTTTTCCAATGTTGGTTCAATGAAACTCAAAACTGTTTTTCCTAACGCTTTCTTCCCTTCATTTTGAAGTCACTCTGTATTCCCAGAGAATGGGAGTACATGTGCTTTTGATTCCTTTACCCTGAAATCATCACCCTCCCTCCCTTGAGAAAGCCCACATCTCTTAAATGTCTCTTGGAGACATTTAAGCCCTTTTGCCCCCTTAAAACCAGGGCCCTGCATTCTGCTGAAAGCAAATGATTGTGGAGAGGGAGACATTCCCTGCCTGATCCCAGTGTGGTCAAGGGCAGCGGAAGCAGCAGCACTTTCAATAAGCAAGGCCTTGGAGAAATCCTCACCTGTGTGGAGGCAGTGCCGGGTGAAAAGAGGAGCACCCGATATCAAGTCGTAAATGATCGTCAGGGGTCGACTCATGTGTTGTGTCCTATGGCTGCAGCACACCCCTGGGGATCGCAGGCTCACTCTTGGACCACTCATTCTGCCCTCAGCAGACCCTCATTCTGCCCTCAGCAGAAGCTGCAAAGAGATCTCAGCGTCTATGCCTCCTGCCTCACGTTTCAAGGTGGCAGCTCGTGTCAGGTAGCCTGATGGTGACAGTGATGTGGCAAGGGTGACAAGACACCCAAGGTGATGGGCTCTGCACACAGATGACAGGAACTTTGTCCTGGGCTGGCTCCATGGGCAGTGGGAGAAAAGCATGGTGCCTTCACCCAGGCCAGCGCTGTGCTCTTTTGAGGTATGCCGTGCAGGGACGAAGGGCACGGACTACCTGAGTTCAAGTCCCAGTTCTGTCATCTGTGAGACCCTGGGCAAGCAGTATTTGTTTCTGTGCCTCCAGTTCACCACCTGTGAGATGGGGTAACCACAAGCCTCCTGAGGTTGTGGTGACTGGAGAAATATGAGTGTGTGTTTCTGTGCTTTACCTGCTTGACATTTAGCAAATGTTTGAGGGGATCGAGAATGTTGTGTATATTAATGAAATGATGCGATGTCCTAGATTTACTTTAATGTCATAGGGAAGTTGAGGAAGTGGCTTAGGGTACAGATGAGACAAGACTTGACATGAGTTGGTAATTGTTGAAGATGGGTGATGGGCATGGGGGTTCATTACAATTACTTTTGTTTTTAAAGTTTTATGATAAACAATTAGGGGCTGATCGGTGGGACAGTGTCATGTAATACTCTGGCAGGCTGACCCAGGTAAGAAGGTTCCAGGGCCTTGTCTGGTGACCTTCCTGAGCATGCTGGCAGGTGTGTCCCATATCCTGCGAAGCTGGGGTAGATTGCGGTGCCAAGACCCAGTTGGGAGTGCTGTTGTTGTGTTTCTCTTGCTCATAGAACAAATAAGCAAACTTAAGAAAAAAAGAAAAACATTTCCACAATAAAAAGTTACCTGTATGTGTTCCTAAGTGAGAGTTCTTTAAAAAGTTTATGTAAAATATTGGGTTGTTGAGAAAGCCATTGATGCATTTTGCACATAGAAAAATTCATCATGGCTTTCTTAATGACCTAATACATATTAGGAAAAAGCTATATAGGGGACAACAGATGGCGTGGTGATTAAGGCACTGGACTCTCACGTGGCTGACTGCAGTTTGAGTTCCAGACCTGGCGGCTTGAAAAATCATGCCAGGTGTGTCTATCTGCATGCCCACAATCCCAGAAGGAGATAGAGAAAAGGGATTGTGGCATGGTCATCCCCTGGGGGGATAATTTCTCACTTTTTCTTTCACTGTTTTTGGCAAGTGCATGCACCTGTAAAATAAAACCTTAAAAAAATAAAAAAAGCCATGCATAGATTTCAAAACTTTTTGCACCAAAATAAACTTGCACTTTAATTTCTTTACCATGAACTTTTTAAAAAAATGTATTTATTTTGCACTCATTCACTGAACATCATCACAACATGCAAAATGTGATTTCCCATCCAGAATACACTGTATATTGGCTTAATCATACATGTTATTGTAAACAAATAAATCTCCATATTCTTGTTTCTTGTATACTTTTTTTTTTCAATTCCTTATTTCTCACCCTCTGCCATTTCCCACCCTCCTCCCACTGTCTCTGGTATCGATAGTTGCTTTCCATTCCTTTTTTCCCCCCACATTTTATTGATTCACAAAACATTGTTTTTTTAGAGAATTATTTTATTTGACTTTATTTATTTTAAATTTGACCAGAGTGGGGGAGAGGAGAGGAGAGAGCGAGAGAGAGAGAGAGAGTCACCAAGTCTGGGACTTGAACTATGGTCGGCCATGTGGAAGTCCAATGCCCCCCAACCACCATGTCACCTGTTGGCCTCACAAAATATTTTAATTAATCTAAATACTTTCAATAGCATGTTCAGCTGATAAGTACACATCTATGAACACACATCTGACTTTAGGCATGACACTCCATGAGTAAAATGAACATACTATAAAGTAGCACCTAGATGAGGCTGTATAGCTTACTACAGTCCTTCGGTATATTTTAATACATTTTTTTTTAATTTCAAGAAAAGCAGTTTTAGCTTTAATAAGCCAAAATCAAAAAGTGCTAAGAGAAATTTGCTTAAGACCTAAAGCCAGGAAATAGGTTAAGATTCTGTTCAAATAGTAGGTACATGAACCTATCAACAGCTCAAGAGAAGACAAAAATCTTTAAATATGGAAAACAAAGCCCAGAAGAAAATCAATAATGCTTTAGTCAAAAGTCATAAAATTCTATTTCACTAGTTCAGTCTCATGTAATTAATATTCTGTTGTGGTCTGATCTTTCTGTTTAAATTCTGGAAGATAACATTCAACTCCAGACTTGTCTCTACCATTAAGTTGGCCATTTTCTTGGTTGTTTTTGAACTCTTATTTCTGTGTGTCCGTATTTAGTTTTCCTGTATAGCACTCTGCTCAGAACTTCTTGGACAACTAGTATGATATTGGTAAATTCTTTCAGGTTTTGTTTATCTGAGAATGTTTTTGTCTTTTCTTTTCATATGAAGGATAATCTTGCTGGGTATAGTATTGGTTGAAATTGTTTTCCACTTAATACTTTGAATATATTTCCCCATTTTTTTCTCTTGCTCTCATTGTTTCCAATGAGAGGTTTGCTATTAACCTGATAGGATGTCCTTTGTAAGTAACTTGATGTTTCTCTCTTGCCAATTTTAGTATCTTGTCTGTCTGTGGTTTTGGTCAATCTGGGTATAATGTGTCTTGAAGATCTTAACTTGATTCTATTTGGGGCCCTTTCTATTTCTTGGGTCTGGATGTTTGACTGCCTCTCTCGGTTTGGAAAGTTTTCTTTCAGGATTTTATGGAATAGATTATTAATGCCTAATTAGTCTCTTCACCTTCTGGGATACCAGTTATCCAGATGTTTGGATGTTTAATGGTATCTAGTATTTCTTGTATATTGTTCTCTCTCTCTCTTTTTTGCTACTTTTTCAGTCTTTATGGTGAAATTTTCTAGGGTAGAGGTTCTGTCTTCTACATCTGAGATTTAATCTTCTGCATGAGCCTATCTGCTTTTAACACTTTCAGGGGAGGTTTTAATTTCCTGTATTACAGCCTTCATCTCTAACAGTTCTGTTTGATTCCTTTTTATGGCGTGTATTTCCTCTTTCAGATAGTGCAAGGACTTCCTCACCTCCTAGAACTTATCGGCCCTTTTCTCCTGCATCTTCTTGAGTTCATTGTCTCGTTTCTCTTGCATCTCTGTTAACTTTGTCATTATGAATATTTGAAATTCTTCATCTGACATTTTCACAAGTTCCATTGTATTGTCTGTGGATGAAGAGGAGTTGTTTTTTTCTCTTGGGGGAGAGGTTTTTCTTGGGTCTTCATATTTCTTGTGCCTCTGCAGTGATTTCTGGTCATCTGATGGGTTATACATTTCTTCCTAATTTCTTGAAGTTTAATCTAAGTGTTCGGGGGTGTACAGAAGGAGGCGATCTGCAATCTCTATGCAGTTCTGTTTTTCTTCCACTTTCTAGTTGGGGTCTGGAGGGTGAAGTCTCAGCAGAAAACCTTCAGTAGTCTTAGTCCTTGAAAGGGATAGTTCACAGCTCAAATGCAGGGGTCCTCTCCATGAACTTTTAAAAGTACCCTTGTATGTATATATAAAAATATACATACATGTATTTATGACAGAATGATGTTTATAGCAGGGCTTCACTAGATATGGTATGTGATATACAGTGGACAAGATGATTTTAAGTGATATGCAGATGAACTCTTAACTTTTATAATTATATGTTTAAAATTGTAATTTTTAAACGTATTTTTAAAATTGTAATTTTTAAACATAATTTTTAAAATTGTAATTTTTGCCACTGTCTGGCCCCTCCACATTCATTTTCTGATTTGACTGTCATGACAGAAGGTGTCATTGTCCCCATGTCACAGCTGAGGAAGCTGAGACTAAAAGGCTACAGTGACTTCCCAAGGGCTCCAAGTAATATGGTCTATGCCAGTGCACAAAGTTTCCTTTTAAAATAACGTTCAGTAGAAAAAGCGAGTAGACTTGGTGAAGGGAACGAGAAGATAGTGTGAACAGAAGAGATACGTGGCCCTGACAAACTGTGGAAGTGGGACTTTAGTTGCCAGAGCTTTGGGTGCATCACTAAGGTGCCGATGAGAAAGGACTGAGTGCATCTTTTTTTTTTTTTTTGAGAGGTTTTTGCTATAGGGCGCGTGCGCTCACCATACAGACAGAGAGAGACAGAGAGACAGAAAGCGAGAAATCACCCCCCAGGGGGGATGGCCACGCCGCAATCCCTTCTTCTCCTCCATTCTCCTCTCGGGATCTTGGGCACACATGCACACGCGCCCGGCGTGAGTTTAAGCCACTGGGTCCAGGACTCAAACTGCGGTCGACTACGTGGCAGTCCAGTGACATAGCCATTACGCTAACTGCTGGTCCCTTTTTTTTTTTTTTTTTTTGAGAAGAACTGAGTGCATCTGAGTGCATGCTCTGTCAGCCTCATGGGTCATTAATTGTGATGGCTCATCATGGGGGTCATGGCGGCAAGTCCGGAGGAGCACTGTGGGCTTTAACAATGCACAGACCTCATTTCAGTTCTTTTTTTAGAGAGAGATTTTTGCTATAGGGTGTGTGCACCTGCTGGAGAGACAGAGAGACAGAAAGTGAGAACTCATTCCCAGGGGGGATAGCCATGCTGAAATCCCTTCTCCAGCTTTCTCTTGGGATATTGGGCATGCACACACATGTGCCCAGCATGAATTTTAAGCTTCCAGGTCTGGGTCTCGAACTGCGGAAGACTACGTGGGAGTCTAGCGACCATTACACCATCTGATGGTCCCCCTCATTTCAATTCTTGACTGCCACATACAGGCTGTGTGACATTGGGCAGATGACTTACTTGCTCTGTGCCTCATTTCCTCATTTGCACAATGGGAATATCACTATGGGTTTTGGAAATGTCCTTCTGAGAATGAAATGAAATAATGCTTGTAGTGTACCTGGCCTAGTGCCTAGCTTGTAGACATGTGCTTACGGTAAATGGTAATGCACTTGAAAATGGAGTAGAAAAGGCAAAGTGAGCCTCAGGGTCCCTGTCCAAGGGCTAGGCAGGAGCCCCATCAGTTCGTACTTTCATTCAGAATAATTTTATCCCTAATCTAGGCACAATTTTAGCAAGAGTGTTTTCTGTTCGTTTTTGTGTCTTCCCCATTCGCAGGCCCTGAGAAGTGGACGGGAGACAGGTGGGAGCACCTGCAGCATGCAGAAAGGGGACCTGTCAATGGGTGCAGTCAGCACGTCATTAGCTGCAGAATGTACAGCCTGCAGCCCCCTGGCCTGTTCCAGTAACACTATTGGTGGTTTACAAATTCTTTGGCTTGAAAAAGCTCCCACCCCAATCAAGCCAAAATTCGCTGTCTATAATTCACTAACAACAGTTTTTACTGAGTGTTTAATGTGTGCCCAGGACTGTGCTAAGGTCTCCGCATACGTATTATTTCTTTTTTAAAAAGATTATTTAATTATTTAGAGAGAGAGAGAGAGAGAGATCCCTTCTATAGGGTCTCCGTGCCCCAGTCCACACCCGGTCTTGGCCAGCCTCGATCATGAGCACAGGCATGAACATCTGGTGCATCCTGGGAGGCCATGGGATGTGATCCAGGACCTTCCCATGTGCATTCAGCCTTGCAGGGCATTGTGTTATGACTGTGCCACTGTCTGGCCCCTCCACATTCATTTTCTGATTTGACTGTCTTGACAGAAGGTGTCATTGTCCCCATGTCACAGCTGAGGAAGCTGAGAGGGTCTCGAACTGCGGAAGACTACGTGGGAGTCTAGCGACCATTACACCATCTGATGGTCCCCCTCATTTCAATTCTTGACTGCCACATACAGGCTGTGTGACATTGGGCAGATGACTTACTTGCTCTGTGCCTCATTTCCTCATTTGCACAATGGGAATATCACTATGGGTTTTGGAAATGTCCTTCTGAGAATGAAATGAAATAATGCTTGTAGTGTACCTGGCCTAGTGCCTAGCTTGTAGACATGTGCTTACGGTAAATGGTAATGCACTTGAAAATGGAGTAGAAAAGGCAAAGTGAGCCTCAGGGTCCCTGTCCAAGGGCTAGGCAGGACCCCCATCAGTTCGTACTTTCATTCAGAATAATTTTATCCCTAATCTAGGCACAATTTTAGCAAGAGTGTTTTCTGTTCGTTTTTGTGTCTTCCCCATTCGCAGCCCCTGAGAAGTGGACAGGAGACAGGTGGGAGCACCTGCAGCATGCAGAAAGGGGACCTGTCAATGGGTGCAGTCAGCACGTCATTAGCTGCAGAATGTACAGCCTGCAGCCCCCTGGCCTGTTCCAGTAACACTATTGGTGGTTTACAAATTCTTTGGCTTGAAAAAGCTCCCACCCCAATCAAGCCAAAATTCGCTGTCTATAATTCACTAACAACAGTTTTTACTGAGTGTTTAATGTGTGCCCAGGACTGTGCTAAGGTCTCCGCATACGTATTATTTCTTTTTTAAAAAGATTATTTAATTATTTAGAGAGAGAGAGAGAGAGAGATCCCTTCTATAGGGTCTCCGTGCCCCAGTCCACACCCGGTCTTGGCCAGCCTCGATCATGAGCACAGGCATGAACATCTGGTGCATCCTGGGAGGCCATGGGATGTGATCCAGGACCTTCCCATGTGCATTCAGCCTTGCAGGGCATTGTGTTATGACTGTGCCACTGTCTGGCCCCTCCACATTCATTTTCTGATTTGACTGTCTTGACAGAAGGTGTCATTGTCCCCATGTCACAGCTGAGGAAGCTGAGACTAAAAGGCTGCAGTGACTTCCCAAGGGCTCTACAGCAAGCAAGTGGCAGGACCAGAATAAAACAGGTGTGATTTCAAAACATGTGTGCTTGTTCGTAGGGCTCCATCAACCCTTGGTACAGTGGTCCCATACACTTCTAGAGTCCCCTTTGCTCCTGAGGACCATGGTACATGGGCCAAGTGTTGCAGTGGTGGCATAAGGTCCTTATTAGGTCAGCTTGTGGGTACAGCCGTCTGGCAGTGGGGCGCCAGCCTGAGTGTGCAGGCAGCCTGGCCAAGAACGGCTCTTCCCAGCCTGGGGATCCCTTAGACATTTGCACTTAAAAGGGTCAGCTCTGCACGTCTTCAGGGAAGTAATGACAAGCAGGCTTTGAACACTTGCAAGCTGTATTTTTAGGTCACAGTTTTTTGTGTGTGTGTTACGGGGTGTCGGGATGGAAAACATATGCCTTGTTTCTGTTGCTTGTGCCCAGAATCTCACAGATTATGGTTATTTGAGTTTCACGGTAGTCTGTTAACAGATTTTGAAATAATTTTCTAGTAATCCAGCAGTTCTCTGGCAACATCCATTAATTGCATTCATGTAACTTCTGAATGGGCTCTCTTCATGCAGCAAAAAGAAAATGCTGGTGTTTCCAGCAGTGGCCCAAGGAGCTACTCAGCAAATATGACGCATTATCCTAGGTAAAGAAGCCAATATGCCAGAATGTACATGTTCCCCTTTTTCAAGTCATTCCCCCAAGACTCAACACTTCTATCAAACATGGACGACTGCATGTTTTGGGTGGTTTCCCTGAAGATACTGCCTTTGGAACCTACTGCATGTTCATTTCAGTGTCTTTACTTACAATTCCCTCTTCTTAGCGGCAGGTCTGGCTTTTAGAAAAATCCCAAAGCTCAGGTCAATGAAGTATATGTGTGGAGAAGCGTTTCAAGTATCAGCTGTCACAGTTAACTGTGAAAGAAACAACCACAAAAGCGTACAGGGACATAGAACAATGATCTTCACCAGGCCAGGCGTCTGCAGGGGTTCTGCTCGCCTGGGCTGGGTTTGGCTGGTCTTGAGTGAGCTTGCTGAGATATGGAGGGGGCAGCTGGACAGCACTGGTCTAGGATGGCCTCATGTGGGGGACTCAGCGGTGTAACTTGTCTTTCCTCCTGCAGTAGGTTAGCTGGGGCATGCTCTCAGTGATCACAGAGGATAAAGAGAAAGAAAGAGAGAAATCACCCCCTGGAGGATGGCCATGTCACAATCATTGGTGCCAGCATCCCATTGGTTAAAACATGTCATGTGGCAAAAGATATGGGGGAGAGTTAAGAATTGGGACTTGTTTCTTTTCAACTCGCTGCAGCGATTACATTGTGGAACATATTTTTGTCTCAATGGGAGACGTGGCCTTAAAATCCTGATGATGATCTTATGGGTGATTGTGAACTGCCTCAGATAAGCATTTCAGACAGTTGTCCAGAGGGGACAATTCAAATGATCTGTAACATCTTTTTTTTTTTATTTTTTAAATTTTATTTTATTTTTTATTTTTGGAGAGGTTTTCGCTATAGGGCGTGTGTGCTTGCCAGACAGACAGAGAGAGACATAGAGACAGAAAGCGAGAAATCACCCCCCCAGAGGGGATGGTCACGCCACAATCCCTTCTCCTCCATTCTCTTCTCGGGATCTTGGGCACACATGCACACATGCCTGGCGTGAGTTTTAAGCCACCTGGTCCGGGACACGAACCATGGTCGACTACGTGGGAGTCCAGCGACATAGCCATTATGCTAACTGCTGGTTCCCTTAAATTATATTTTTTAGAGAGATTTTTGGCGATAGAGTGCATGTGCTCACCGGAGAGACAGAGACAGAGAGAAAGAGAGAAATCACCCCCTGGAGGATGGCCATGTCACAATCTCTCCTCCTCCATTCTTCTCTTAGGATTTTAGGCATGCATGCACATGCACCCAGAGTGAGTTTTAAGCTGTCAGGACCAGTACTCGAACCATGGTCAACCACGTGGGAGTCCAGCAACATAACCACTACGCCAGCTGCTGGTCCCAGCAGTAGCATCTTTAGAAAGAATGGCCTCTAACTCATGAAAAGCTGAGAATTCCATCTTGGGCTTACTGGGTTTCAATACCAAATTTGTATTGAAAATTTTACCGCAGAGTCTTCAAATGATAAACCGGCCTCTCATGTGTTAATTACCTTTTTTTTTTTTTTTTTTACATTTTTATTTCTCTCTGTAACAGCCTGATCCTTAAACAATGAAGTCTTGATTCCTTTCAATAACTCTCATTTCCTTGGCCAGACCACCTAAATCATACCCTTCCCCACTTTGGCCACTTATGGGATCTGCAAAGTGGGGTTTAATAGGATACATGACTATTTTGTCACCTATCTTCAGTTGTGCTTGTTGAGGACCTTTCTGTGCTTTGTGTGAGGCTCTGAGCACACACAGAAAGCCTGGAGGAGGAAGGAAGGGGGAGTATGAGTGGGGATAAGAGGGAGGGAAGTTTCAGGAACCAGTTCTGATGAGGTTCCATGAAACCAGAGACAAAGAAGAGGTAGCCCCTTTCCTGTAAGAAGTTCATAGACTAGTGGGGAAGGTATGTGTGTACTCACATGCACATAATTATTATACGAGTGAGTGGCAACGTAAATGAGAGAAGGCTAACTACAGGGTACTGTAAAAGCTCAAAGAATGGGAACCTATCCCTACCTGGGAGAACGGGAGAGGGCTTCTCCGTGGAGGTGGCATTTGATTTGAGTCTTAAAGGGTGATGTGAGGTTCACAGGCAGAAAATGGGGACTTCATGGGTGACATATGCAGAGTTGTGAGAAAGCAAGGCTCACTTAGGATGAATGCATAGAAGAAGAGGTTTGGGATTTTGTGGGGAGGAGATGAAGAGGTGACAAGATTGGGAGGGTGGAGAGACTGGTAGTCATGGGAACTCGGTGAGAGCTGGTGAGGACACTCCTGGGCAGGGGTAGTGGGAATGGGAAGAACAGGATTGATAAGGACAGAAACTGGGGAGGTGGCTGAGCTCAGGGTCAATGTTGCCACTTGGCTTTGGATAATAGGGGTAGGCAGAGAGATGTGTATGGAGGAGGTCTCAGGACATAAGAAGGCAATGATGGTGCATTGTGTGTGATATTTAGTATAATTAGGGCAGTGTTCCAGAAAGAGCAGGGGCTGGAATCAGAAGAACCTGGGTTTGAATTCTGGTTTCATCACTTGCATCTTTGGACCAGTCGCTTAAGCTCTCTCAGACGTAATCTCCTTATCTATAAAGTGAAGCTAGTACACTTTTGAGCACTAAATTGTATGAGGGTACTTAAAAAAGTTTGTGTGAAAATGGAATTAAAGTATATGTTATTGTAGAAAAAAAAAAAAAAAAAACAACCCTTGGAGTGGGAGAATATATTTGCAAACTCTCCCTGATAAGGGCCTGACAACAAAAATACATGGGAAACTCAAGCAGCTACCTGCAAACAAAAACAAAAACAAAAACAAAAAACAATCCAATTAAAAGGTGAGAAAATGAGCTGAACAGACAACTTTCTAAGGAAGACATATGAATAGCCAAAAAGCATATGAGGAAATGCTCAACATCCCTCATCATAAGGGAGATGCAGATAAAAACCACAATGAGATATCTCTTAACTCCTGTCAGAATGGCTGAGATTAAAATAAATGAATAAGTGCTGGAGAGGCTGTGGTTAAAAGGGAACTCTCATACTGTTAGTGGAAATGTAAATTTATACAGCCACTATGGAGAACAATATGGAGGCTCCTCCAAGACTTACAGATAAAACTATTATACCATATGATGCAATAGTTTCACTCCTGGGTATCTACCTGATAAATAGGGATACACTCAGCTGGAAAAACGTTTTGAACATACATGTTTACTGTGGCATTATTCATAATTGCTAAGACATGAAGCCAACCTAAATGTCCATGAACAGATGAATGGATTGAAAAAGTGTGGCACATATACACTGTGGTATACTACTCAACCGTAACAAACAATGAGACCCTGGCATCTGATAGAAAGTGGATGAATATGGAAGATTTACTACTAAGCGAAGCAAGCCAGACTATGAAAGAGGGGCATTGTATGTCCCCCCTCAATATATACCAAATGTCTCTACTCTATGGCAGATACAGAAAGATTGGAAGATATGAAGGAGAGCAACTGTGGATACTAGAGACAGTGTGGAAGGAGGGTGGAAAATGAAGGGGAAGAGGGAGGGACTCAAGGGGAAGAAGAAAGAAGCAAAACATTTAAGGGACACAAAAATGGGAAATTATTTGTTGATAATTTGTATGGTAGTATTGAATGAACCAACATAGTGTATTCATGATGGGAAAATTCACTTGGTATGCTGTAATGATATACAGTGATTGAATGTAAAAAAAACTAAAAAATGCATTTTCCATGGATGTTTTAAAATATTCCTGGTGTATTATATAAATTTTGAGCTCTAAATAAAGTGAGCAGAGCGCCTGGCCTGTTTTAAGTACTTGAATCAACCCGGATATACTAGGGATGAGGGAGAATGATGTGGGGGAGCAGGGGCTTATCACTGGGAATGATGGTTGTAACCAGGTCGCAGCCTGCACTGTTAGTGTGAGCTGAGTAGGTGGATGCTGTGGGGTGTGCCAAAGACTGGTAGGGGAAGAAGTTAGTCAGATGAGTGGGCAGGCAGTGTGCGTGTGTGTGTGTGTGTTTGGTTTCTATAAAACAAACTGTCAGAGCAGGTAGAGTCAAGGGTGGCTACAACTCTTGGTGCTTCTAAAGGTATTCCTCAAATTAGGTTCCCAAACTACGTTTCAAACTCCAGTCTGAATCTCAAGAGGTGCCTGGGTGGTGGACCTTGGTCTCGCTGATGCACACTGAGGTCAGCAAAGACTTCAAGGAACAGCGAGTCCAGCAGGCTCTGAGCACCTGCCAGCTCAGTTAAGCACACTCATGAATAGCCATGCAGAGTGGCAGGCCCCAGGGAACAGAACAGCTGCTCCATGGCTTCATCTCTGTGAATATGGATGGCACCTGGTGCTGACAAGGGGCCAAAGAGATGTGTGGGGAAAGGAGCAGGTGTGAGGGCCAGACATGCCCCAGGATAGACAGATGAAAAGACACACCAGAATCAGAATCCAAGGCTCTGTGTCTTTTAAAGAGGAGCGCACGAATGGCATGTGGTGGTGTCTCCAGATGCATGTTCCATTCCTGGTCAGAGTAGACACTGCAGCAGGTCCACTGGGGCTGACCAATGCCCTTGCCCCAGTACCACTTCCACCAGGCATAGCATCAACCTGCAGAGAAGCAGCCAGCCTGGGTGCCGGGTCTCAAAGACAGCCACTGATGGCGAAGACCAGGGTGCGAAGTGTTTCAGCAATGTGGCGGTCATATCTGCTGTGCACTTCCTGCAGGCAGGAAGTGCCCTCAAGTATTCATTTAAGTGTTCCTGAGCACCTACTGTGTGCCCTACCATATCCATATGTTTGGGACTCTAGGAAAGATCTGGAAACAGGTGCAGCCTATTTTCAGCAGGCTGGTGTGGCCAGGGAGCCAATAACTACTTTATGGGTAAAAAGATAGGGAACAGAGAACAATGCAGGAATGATTACATGCCATTTGCTCATTCATTTATTCATTCATCTGTTTAGCAAATGTGTTGGAGTTCCTTCTCTCTGCCAGGCCTACAGTGATTGTCTTGGAGCTCATGGTCTGGTTATGACCAGTACCAGAAGCACAGGGTGCTTTGCGGGCAAAGGCATCACCACCTCTGAGGTGGTGATACTTGGGTGGAACCCTCCAGGCAGAGCAGGAGTTGGGCGAGCCATGGAGGGGATGGTGTTGGTGGAAGACAGTGACTAGTGCAGGGGTCAGTGTTTCCCCTCGCTGAGGCCAACCTCCTCTGTTATTACAGACCTGCTGCCCTCTTTCTCCAGAGAACAGGGACAAGGGTAGGAAGAGAGAGGTGAAAGTCCAGAGTCTCTGGAGAACCCTTCAGTCTTGGGCAGACTAGAATGGTTGGTCTCCTGAAAGAGAGGCCCTGCTTCCACAGCCACTAGGCTGCTTGCTCCTAACCTAGTTTCCTGAATTAGTTGAGCTATGGCTGAGCCATACAGGTGGCCAGGCAAGACCCAGCCTAGAGGGAAAGGACTCAGGTCCTGGGAGCTCAGTTCTTGGGGATGGGGATTGCTGGTTCTGCTGCTCATTCTCTCAAGGACAGTGGGAACAGCAGTTCACCAGTCCCTAAAACCAAGTGTGCAGTGACCCACGGTTGGTGGGCCAGGGCCCCAGGTGTCAGGAGTCCACTGAAGGTGGACCTTTAGGGAACTGAAATTTGGGATGAGCTCTGAAACAGTGATAACAATCCATGCCATCACCGGTGCATCTGGCGTCATCGTGGGGTACCATGGCTTTCCAACCAGATCTCTTCTTCAGGGAGGATGCTCCCTGACTCCAGAGGCTGGGACTATCACTGCTGATGGTTCACAACCACTTCCCTCCCTAGCCTGCCCTCTGCAGCAGGAAATCACCTCACCTAAGGCCATGTCCCCTCCCAGTGCAGCTCACGGGCTAAGGACTGGCTAAGGTGGGGATACCCAGGACCAGCGGCAAGATCAGCCAGATTGCTCTGTAGGTTGGCTCCTCCCTCTGTCTAAGTCTGCTTTCCTCACTTCCTTACTGGTGTCTTTCTCTGCCCCTGGCAGAGCTTCTGCACACAGCTCTGTCCACCTAGTTGTTTTAGGGAATCCAATTAAAGACAGTGGGTACCTGAAGTGGCCCTGCAAATAAGACTGTAGAATGTGGTCACTTGGTTGCTGGCTGACGTGCCAGAGGCGCAGGCCTACAGGTGGCTCTGGTGTGCTGAGGGGGCAGCTACTAAAACTTTGACCTCCGTGGACCGGGGTGGGGTCCTGTTGGAGGCAGTCTCAGTGGACTGGGGTGGGGTCCTGTCGGAGGCGGTCTGGGCATTGTTTCTGGCATTTACGAAAGGCGGGAGGGAGATGGTAACTACTAGGACTATAGAACTGGGTTCTTGCTGGTGCCACTGACTTGCTGTACGCAGAAGATGGCAGGCTCTGGAAGACCAATTGCTTAAGGCCAAATGGGAAAGCCAGAGAACCTTGTTGGCATCCTTTAAAGTAAATACCTCATGCAGCCAGAGGGTAGTTCAAAGCAGGAGACTGTACTTAATCATGAGAGTAGCAGAATGTCGGAAGTCGAGTCCTCAGCCCCTTGCACAAGTCTAGGTTGCTATCCTAGAACTTTCAGACTCTTCTGAAGCTGCCGGGCACAATCTGCCCCTCCCCATTATTAGGAGACAGTTACACCACTCCCCACCCTTCCCCCACCTTGTTTAGGAGCCCGTGAAGGCCTCAAGTTAAATGAGGCAGGTGCTGGGGCCAGCAAGTGGTGCCATGGTTAAGGCACTGGATTCTCGCATGGTTGATCATGGTTCAAGTTCCAGACTCAGTGGCTTGAAAATCACACCAGGTGCATGTGCACGAATGCCCAAAATCCTAAGAGGAGAATGGAGGAGAAGGGATTGCAGTGTAGTTGTCCCCCCTGGGGGTGATTCCTCACTTTCCCTCTCTGTCTCTGAAAACATTTTTCAGACTTTTTGCGTGGTCGACCGCGGTTCGCGTCCCGGACCCAGTGGCTTAAACTCATGCCAGGCACGTGTGTGTGCGTGCGTGCCCACGATCCCAAGATGAGAATGGAGAAGAGGTTGCAGTGTGGCTATGCCCCCTGGGGGGTGATTTCTCACTTTCTGTCTCTCTGTCTCTCTCTGTCTGTCTGGTGAGCGCACATGCCCTTTAGCAAAAAACTTCTCCAAAAAAAAAAAAAAAGATAACCAGATGGGACACATCTTGCGTATCTTCATTGCTCCCCTTCAATGGGAAGGTTCCTTGTCACATTGGATGTCATTTCGTTGAAAGTAAAGTGATGAGCCCTAATGCTGTTTTCATCAGTGGGAGAATCAACCAGTTCTAAGAACTGTCCCATCAGACTTCAGAAAGCCTCAGGACTGCAGGCTGAATCCTGGCCTTGCCACATGCTACATGGCGATGGGCCTTTCACTGAACTCTTTTGAGCCTCAATTTATTTATCTGTAAAACAGGGATAAAAAAAAAACAAAACAAGCAAAAAAATATTGCTCAGGGGGCTGGCAGGTGACGTGATGATGGTTAAGGGCGTTGGACTCCCACGTGGCTGACCATGGTTTGAGTCCTAGACCTGGCGGCTTGCTTTCGCAATTTTCTTCTATCTTTCTCTCACTCTGTCCCTCTTTAGTCAAATGAAAATAAATAAATAAAATAAATAAAGTTAAATAAAATAATTCTTTAAAAATATTGCTCAGATTTTGTTTTCATTTTAGAGAGATTTTTCCTATAGGGCACATGTGCTCACTATAGAGACAGAGACAGAAAGAAAGCAGGAAATCATCCCCCCCGCCCCTGTCCCCCTCAGGGGATGGCCATGCCGCCTTCCTTCTCCTCCAGTCCCCTCTTGGGATTGGCACATACACATACACACACACACACACACACACACACACACGACCTGTGTGAGTTTAAGTCACTGGGTCTGGGACTCAAATGGCAATTGACTATGTGGGAGTCCGGTGACGTAACCATTACCTCACTTGCTGGTCCTGCAGATTTTGTTTCCTTTCTTTTTTTTTTTGTTTCTTTTTGGAGGGGACTTTCAGACTGTGCGCTCGCCAGACAGACAGGGAGAGAGAGAGACAGAAAGCGAGAAATCACCCCCCGGGGGGATGGCCATGCTGCGATCCTTTCTCCTCCATTCTCCTCTCGGGATCTTGGGCACGCATGCACATGTACCCGGCGTGAGTTTTAAGCCACCGGGTCCGGGACTCGAACTGCGGTCGACTACATGGGAGTCCAGCGACATAGCCATTATGCTAACTGCTGATCCCCAGATTTTGTTTTCTTAATACAGGACAGAAAGAATGTTCAGTCTGTCAGCTTTGACAGATCTTCTCTATTTTTCTTCTCTTGTACTTTACCCTCCAAAGCTCAGCTAGCATTTATACTGGATCAGGTTCCTTGTTTGGTAGTAAAACTTTTCCTTCAACAAGCACATTTTGGTCTCAAACGGTCTTTATTTTTATTACAACACCAAGTACAGCCGCCATGGCAGCTGCTGAGTCAGATGTGCGGTCCTTGTTCGAAGAGGTCAATGCAGTCTCCAGCAGGTGATACACGAACATCAAGGGTGAACAGGAACAGCAGTACACACTATGGTCTTGCCCACTGTATATTACAATATAGGCCAAGGGGGCTCAGACTTTAAAAAAATTTGGGGTGAACAAGCAGGTGGTGTAATGGTTACACCACTGGGCTCCTACACAGTAGACCATGGTTTGAGTCCTAGACTTGGCACATGCTGGGCCGCATGTGCATGCATGCCCAAAATCCCGAGAGGAGAATGGAAGAGAAGGGATTACGATGTGGCCGTCCTTCCTGGGGGACTGATTTCTCACTTTCTGCCTCTCTGGTGAGTACACGTTCCCTATAGCAAAAATCTCTCCAACAACATTATTTTAGCCAGATGTGCATATACTTGCCCGAGAGAGACAGAAACAGAGAGAGACAGAAAAGGAAAGTGAGAAAGCACCTCCTCCCCCCATGGGGCATAGTCATGCTGCAATCCCTTCTCCTCCATCTCTCCCTCCTTTCAAGATTTTGGGCATGCATTCATATGGTAACTGGTGTGTTTCTCAAGCCACTGGGTCCAGGACTCTAACCATGCATTTGCCATGTGAGCTCCAGTTGCCTTAACCAGTGTGCTATGGGCTGGCTCAAGGGACCTGGACATTATAAAGAATGTCACGTTGGTATATTGAGTACTGCTGGTGAATTGAACTGGATGAACAAGAAATGGCAAGTAGGTTGGCGGTGCTGGTGTGACACGTGTCCTCCTCGTGGTTGGAGATAAATCCTGTGAAGATACAGGGGCTTGTACATCTTGATTTTCAGGGATTTGGTGGTCAGAGGCTTGTTGGCATATGCTTTCCAAAGGAAAATGATTGCCTCTTGCGTCTCTCAGCCGAAGTGCACAGTGGCTTCTAGGGGGAACCTTAGCCTGATCCAGTTGTGGAGATGAGAGCGTGATTAGTGGAGCCTGGATACGGAGGGCTCTGAAGCGGTGGCAGGTGGTGCAGAAGCCTGGCTCGTAGATCCCATGGAGCTAGCAACTGAGTGGTCTATGGCAGAGGCTGGATAATGCAAAATGGCCAGGTACTTCTGCCACAGGGTTGCTTCGTGCCTCGTTGGTGACTCCCCTAGCTAGGGCACATGACTTGGAAGGCAGAGCTTGGACCGGAACCCAGTTCCCACTCACCATCTTATTCAGAGTCTCTGGGGAAGTGGACTACCTCACAACTGTTCACAGCCCCCTGGAAATAGCTTACACTGTCTCTGTAAGGGAGATCCAGCAGGGATCTGTGTCTGCTCGATAGATGAGAAAACTGAGGCAGGGCCAACTCGTAATAGAAAGAAGTTACGAGTCTTGTTAAGGTCATCCAGAGAGTCATTCATTTATCCATTAACTAATTACTTATTGAACAACGATTCTGGAATGACACCCGGTCTGGCACCAAGGTATCTCGAACAGCCCGATACAGTCCCTGTTGTGGAAGAGCTCATGGTTTTGAGTGTGTGGAGGAGAAGGGGAACGTGGAAGTCAGCAGATAATCCCCACATGGTGGGATAAATGTTAGCAGTTGTAAGTGTAATTTTCTGGGTGACCTTGAAGGAGACTCACCTGACCCAGGGCGTGAAAATGGATGGGGAGAAAGAGAAAGAGAGGGCAGGAAGGAAGAAAAGGCGGAAAGAAGGAAATAAATAAAGAAAAAAGAAAAAAAAGAAGAAAGGAAGGAAAAAAAGGGAAGGAAGAAAGAGAAAAAAAAAGGAGAAAAGCAGAGAGAAAGAGACTGGACCAGGGGAAGTCTGTGGGTTCTGAGTGCCCAAGCCAGGGTGCAGCACAGAAGGGGGTTTGGAGGACAGGCCTTCAGGGTCCTTCTGCAGCAGCTTTGGGTCTCTGGACAGCTGCTCCCACAGCTACAGCAGTGGGCGAGGCCCCGGGCCATTTCATTAGGAAGGTTTGTTTCCAGATCATCTCCTAAGCCCTATTAAGTCTCTTACTTAGTGGGGAAGCAGCAAATCAAGATGACATTTCAAAAGCGGTGGCCCTGCTTGTTCTTGGAGGAACAGCTAAATCCTCACCCATATTAAATACCTTCTCCTCCACAGCCACGGCCGGGCCATTTAGGAAAATTAAAAGGAGAGAGACGACTGGAGAGTGGGGAGATTAAAAGCAAGTGTAATAGTGTTTCCAGTCCCGTGGCCATGAAGAGACTTCACATCTGGCCTTTTCACTTTATCTGTCTCTTGGCTTATCCTGCATCTGCATCCCATTCAGAGGGCTGGCCATTATGAAAGTGGTCGTACAGAGAGACACTCGGGTGCCCAGCTCTGGTACGTGGCTCACAGCACACGCGCTCGGGAGACTTTGTGCTGGGAAAAATCATCCTGGAGAGAGATTTCTCCAAGACAGTAGATTCCAGGGTTTGTCTTTACTCAAGTAAAGCAACACACAGCTGAGAACTAGTTGACAACATGGGAAGAAGGGTCACCTTTGCTGTCCATCAAGCAGTGCTAAATTAGAAGAACCACATAGGACCAGCAGATGGCATAGTGGTTACATTGCTGGACTCCCACATAGTTGACTGCAGTTCAAGTCCTGGACCTGGTGGCTTAAAGCTCACACAGGGCAAGTGTGTGTCCATGCCCTAAATCAGAAGGAGAATGGAGGAGAGGGATTGCGGCATGGCCATCCCCCCTGAGGGGGTGATTTCTTGCTTTCTGTCTCTCTGTCTCTCCAGTGAGCACACAAACACTATAGCAAAAATCTCTCATAAAAAAAATAACAACATATTATCACTTTGATCCTTTGGATGAAAACAGGTTAAGAAAAAAGAATATTTAAATGCTATTAAGGATGTAGTAAAAAGGACATGCTTGTCACTGCTGGTGGGAGTACAAAATAATGCAAACTTTTGGGGGAACACTTGGGGCAAATGTGTCAAGATTTTTTAAAGAGATTTTTGCTACAGAGTGCATACCCTCACCAGAAAGACAGAGAGAGAGACAGAGAAACAGAAAGTGAGAAGTCACACCCCAGGGTGGATGACCATGCTGCAACCTCATCTCCTCCTTTCTGCCCTCTGGACCCTGGGCATGCATTCACACAGGCCCAGTGTGAGTTTCAAGCCTCCAGGTCAGGGACTTGAACAGTGGACAACCATGTGGGAGTCTAGTGCCTTAATCACTAGGCCAACTACTGGCCCCCACATTCAAAATCTTGATGTATGGGGGCCAGTAGATGGTGTAGCAGTTACATTGCTGGATTCCACATGGCCAACCACAGTTTGAGTCCCAGACCTGGTGGCTTGGAAATCATGCTGGGCACCTTGTGGGTGCGGCCTGGAGGAGAATGGAGGAGAAGGGATTGTGTCGTGGCTATCCCCTGATGTGGGGGGCTGGAGGAGGGCAGTGATTTCTCACTTTCTCTCTTTCTCTCTCACTGTCTCACTTTCTCTCTCACTGTCTCTGTCTCTTTCTCTCTCAAGCACATGCACCTAAGTCAAAAGCCTCTTTAAAAAAAAGAATTTAATGTGTATTAAGAATGTAAAATGTGTCGTGACAGTTGGTATAGTAATTCTACGTTGAAAAAATAGGTCCTGCGGAAATAGGAGAGAGGTGGACGACGAATTAGGCAGGAACATGCTCGCTGCAGTGCAATGTCTAGCATTAAAAAAGAAAAACAGGCCCAGAGGGTGCACAGTGGTAACGCAGCTGGACCTCGCTGAAGCGCTGGGTTATACCCTGGGGCCTCCTTGAGTGCGCCAGGCACCCATGCGCCCCTGATCCAGGGTGGCTGAGACTTGGAGAGGATCATGGTGTGAACATTGGGAGTACCTTTCTCTTTCTCTCATGGGATACCTAAACGATCACAAAAGAAAAATTAAACGCCTGGGCCAGCTTGTGGTACAGTGATTATAGCAGTTGGATCCCACGTGGCTGACTACATGGTTTGAATCTCAGACCTGGAGGCTTGACAAACACACCAGGTCGCATGTGCGTGTATATGTGTGCCCCAAATCTCTAAAGGAGAAAAGTAGGAAGAGGGATTGACGTGTGCTCTCCCTAAGGGGTACTTTTCCCTCTTTGTCTCTCTCTGGTGAAAGTCCTATAGCAAAATTAAAAAAAAAAAAAAGTAAATGCCTAAGATGAAGGGATCAATTATATTGGTAATAGTATATCCTTAACAAGAAATGGTAGTCAATCAGTTGTTTCAAATGATCTTTGTAAAGGATAAACTTTAGTGAGAATATTAAGTTAAAAGGGTACAAATGCTTTATACAGTCCGAGTTCTTTCAGCTCTCTCTCTCAACCCCATTCCACCTAAACAGACACACATAAATCTGTTTTGATAGGCCTCCACGTAAAAGACCAGTCAGCTGGACTGGCTAGGTGGATTAATCGACACTCTATTCCTTCTGTAAACAAAGCCCATGCCTAAGCTCGGGGACTGACAAGTCAGTTTCTCACTTCCGCTTCCTCCGGCTCAGCTGTCTCTTACCAAGACTGTTGTTTTTTATTCTCTTAATGCTCTGCCACATTTGATTCGATAATATATTGTAGAGGGTTTCTGCTTCTATATTTAGAAGTGTGGCTGGACCATTTTTTTTTTTTTATTGTGTGTGTGGCTGACTTAGTATAAGACTTAAATATAGCCTTGTAAAAAGGAACATTTCTAATTATGTTCTTTAAAAAATTATTCATCATTATTATGGTTTTAATTTGCTTTTAATTTATTATTGTTTTCATTAGACAGACAGAGAAGGAAGGTAAGGAAGAAAGCTGCCAGGTCTGGGACTTAAACCACAGTCGGCCATGTGGGAGTCCAGCACCTTAACCACCACGCCACCTGCCAGCCCTCTTTATTATGTCCTGATTGGATAGCCTGAGAATGATCTGTTTGCTGAAGGCTTGGCACAATTGCCTCTACATATCATCTTGGACGACATCTTTTTTTAGGGTAGAGCATTGATCACCCTTTCGTATCTTCTCTGGGTACTTGTCTACCGAAATCTTGTGTTTTCCTGCGTCAACTTTAAGGTTCATAGTTTTCCAGGAAAGCATAACATTCTTTATTTACTTTAATTTTTGTTTTATAATCAGATCATGGTGTACATTCTCCTAAGGTAGCTTGTATTTATCGTAAGAAATGTGATTT
>NW_006160088.1:2292854-2307335 GCF_000334495.1 Tupaia belangeri chinensis | reverse complement strand
CCCGTGCGGCCCTGTGAACCTTGTGGCAGCAGCTGCTGCCGCCGCACGCGCCTGCCCCCCCCACCCCATCACCACACAGCCTCTAGGGCAGCCAGCTGAAACTGAAGCGAAGGATTAAGAACTTGCAACTATAAGCAACAGAAAGAACCTTTAACTGCCTTAAACCAACTGAGAAATACACTATAGAGAAGGATTTTATCTACCTATGGACAGTGAGAAGATGATGGATACCAGCCCTGCATTACCTCAGGCAAGAACAGGAACTACCCTGCCATTCTTAGGGAAGCCAGACACCAGAGGATAAGTCACGCTGCAGACCTCCACAACACCACTCCTGCTAACCACAAGATGGCTGCTGTGCCGCATCAACTGATGGTCAACTCTGCTTGCCAGAACTGCCTTCCGGAGACTGTATTCCATGGAGACTCACCTACAGTTGCGGAACTGCACGAGACCCACACTTGATCCAACCTTGAATGGAATCTATTTTCCCTATTGTTAAAAACTTTGGACTCCTGGCCCCTCTCCCTCTACTCGCAGGTATCGCATTTTCAATGACCCCTCTGGAGGATAGCTGTCTATAGCAGAGATAGAGTAATTGGGAGAGGGGGAAAGGGCTGAGGGTCAAACATAGGATAAAAAACATATTTATATGTATGAAAGTAGAAATGGAACAGTATTGGTGACGACATGCTTGATTGAGACACTATGCAGTTTATCCTAGATGGGAAACTACACTTGGTGTGTTGTGATGATACTCAGGGAATGAGTGTAAGGCAATATTAATAAGCAGGAGGAAAAAAATGCACATTTGATGACTGAAGAGAGTTGTATGGACACAACTGGGGTCTACTTTATAATATGTTCATTCTACTCCCTGGGGTTTATGCCTAGGATCAGATTTGGATACATGTGTAAGGATATGTCAGCTGTGCTAGCTAGTGGATATACTTAGACTAATTGAGTTCATTGGTAGAACAATTGAATGGGGGGGGGCGGAAGCCATTGAGGGCAATCATGAATGTCAGGGACAATGGAGGAGGAAGATGGGACATGGCAGAGGGTGGGGATGGGGAACCTAGGATGGCAAAACAAAAGGCAAGGTATGCAGGACACAAAAATTGGGAAATCATTTGCTGAGAACATATATGTTGATGTGCTTGATTGAGCCAATGCACAGTGTATTTTGGATGGAAAATTCATATGTGTGTTGTGATGAGAAAAGAAAAAAAAATTTATAATAATAATAAAAAAAAAAAGAAATGTGATTTTAAATTCTAGTAATAATGATAGTTCCTTTGATTTCATTATTTTTCTCTTTTATTTTGTAATTTCTCACTGACAATTAGTCATTGTACATCTTTGTGGGACACATACGGACTTTCAAAGCATGCATTAAATTAAAAATACTTATTTTTTAATTGCCCGAGGGCATGCGCACTTGCCAGAGAGAGACAGAGAAACAGAGAGATAAAGGAGTCAGCATCCCCAAGTGTCAGCACCCCATTGTCATGCCACGATCCCTTCTACTTCTCTATCCTGTTGGAATGTGGGGTGTGCAGGCACATGCACCTGGCGTGTTTTTCAAGCTGCTGAGGCGACTGGGGCTGTGAATCTTGGTCGGCCATGTGGGGGTCTTGCTCCCTTACCCAGTAGGCTGAGGGGCCAGCCCAGCCACTACTTTTTTTTTTTTTTGAGAGATTTTCACTGTAGGGCGCATGCGTTCGCCAGACAGACAGAGAGAGACATAGAGACAGAAAGCGAGAAATCACCCCCCAGGGGGGATGGTCACGCCGCAATCCCTTCTCCTCCATTCTCCTCTCGGTATCTTGGGCACGCACGCACACACGCCCGGCGTGAGTTTTAAGCCACCGGGTCCGGGACACGAACCGCGGTCGACTACGTGGGAGTCCAGCGACATAGCCATTACGTTAACTGCTGGTTCCCCCCAGCCGCTACTTTTAATAAGCACACTCTGCATGGCTTACACTGAGCTCGGTAGTTTCAATGCACGTTCTTATTTACCCCTCACAACAGCCTGATGGTGTAGAAACTATTATCATTCCTATTTTCCAAACGAGAAAGCTGGAACAGTAATTGTCCAAGACCATGCAATTTGTAGGTGGTAAAGCTGGAATTCAAGCCTGTGTTTGTCTGATTCTGAGAGAGAGAGAGAGAGAGAGAGAGAGGGGAATGGAGAGAGTGAGAAATCATCTGGGGCGGGGGAGGGTAACCTCACTGCAATCTCTTCTCCTCTATTTTCCTCTTGGGATTTTGAATGCACACACACACACACACACACACACACACACACACACAGAGTGTGATTTTCAAACTGCTGGGTCTGGGACTTGAGCTGCAGTTTGCCATGAGGGAGTCCAGCACCTTAACCACCACACCACTTGTTGGCCTGAGGTTATGCTCTTGAAAAAATATGACAAGCAGACAACAAACAAAATCATGTGCCACAGTGTAGCCACCTGCGTTTTTAGGACTTTGCTCAACCCTCGGCTCTGGATTTTGTGATGGTCCTCCTTGGCCTATTTGCTGAGCAGGAGCTTCTTGGGGGCCTGTGCAGCTGCAGCGTTGCATGGACACATCATGTTTCCACTGTTGTTCAGGCAAAATTTATTCTGCATAACTGTTAATTTCCCAGGGAAATAAGGCTCACTTCTAAAAGCATCAGAATATTTAACCATCCTTGGTGGAAATTGGAGGGAAAAATTTTAAAATTTTAATTTGTTTTATATATTCAGTCACCATACATCACTTAGCTCATAAAGTGAATTTATCCAACATGGATGGACTTCACCCCAGTCCAGTCCAGTTCACGTTATCATCAACAGATAATCATCCATTTCTGTGTCCCATAAATGTCTTGCCCGTCTGTTTTTCTCCTTGATTCCTTTCCTCACACTCTCCTCCTTCTCCCACCCTCTGCCCACACTGTCTCCAGCACCCATAACCATTTTCCAAGCTTCTATATCCTCTAATCTTTCAGTTTCCACCATAGAGTGCAGATAGTCGGTATATGAAGTGGAGACATACAGTGTCTCTCTTTCATAGTCTGGCTTGCTTCACTCAGCAGTAAAATTTTAATGAACATATATTTATGGTGTATAAAATAATGTCTGAAATGTGTATACATTGTAGACTGGCTAAATTGAGCTAATTAACATATGCATTAGCTCATGTACTTATTTTTTTGTGGTGCAAACACTTAAAATCTAATTTCTTAGTAATTTTCAAATATATAATACATTGTTATTAACTATAGTCACGATATTGTGCATTAGATCCATGAACTTATTCCTCTTGTCTAACTGAAATTTTGTACTTGTTGACCAATATCTCCCCAGCCTATTTCCCTTAGTCCCTGGTAACCATCATTCTGTTCTCTCATTCTGAGTTTCATTTTTTTTTCTGACAGAAATTCTTGAAAGTATCTTACATAATTCTTAATTTTCCTTTAGAAGTTAAGAACATAATTTAACCTTTTCCACCACCCCTCCCCTTTTTTGGGAGAGGTTTTTGCTATAGGGCACATGTGCTCACCAGAAAGACAGAGACAGAGAGACAGAAAGCGAGAAATCACCCCCCAGGGGGGATGGCCACACCGCAGTCCCTTCTCCTCCATTCTCCTCTTCGGATCTTGGGCATGCATGCACACGGTCCCAGTGTGAGTTTTAAGTCACCAGGTCTGGGACTTGAACTGTGGTTGACTATGTGGGACTCCAGGAACTTAGCCATTACACATTCTGCTGGTCCCATCTTTTCAATTTTTAAGTTGAAATTTTGTTTAGGTAACTGTGGATTTATATGCAGTTGTAAGACATAATAAAGAATGATCTATTGTATACTTTGCCCAGTTTCCTCCACTGGCAAACACTTTGTAAAATTACAGTATAATATCACAACCAGGATATTGATGTTTTTACAATTGATCAAGTTTATTGAGAGTTCCCTAGTTTTATTTGTATTCATTTATGTGTGTGTGTATGCGTGTGTGCGTTAGGTTCCTCAGAATTTAATGGCCTGAGTAGGTTCGTGTTTCAACATGACTCTTTTCAATATTCCAAGGATCCCTTCTGTTGCCTTTTATAACTATGTTGCATCTATTCTGCTCCCTTCATGTTTCTAAATTAGAAATATACAGGCATCATCTGATTATGTAGTAAACTAGTTAATCGGATCATGTACTAATGTGATTGTTAGAGGGTTGAAGTCTGAATTGGTGGCGATTACTCCCACACTTAACCGTAAATACATTGTGCCCATTGGGACCAACAGTTGGTGTAATGGGCATGTTGCTGGACTCCCATGTAGTGAACTGTGGTTCGAGTCCCAGGCCTGGTGGCTTAAACTCATGCCAGGCGCTTGTGTATGCATGCCCAAGATCCCGAGAGGAGAATGGAGGAGAAGAGATTGCGGAGTGGCCATCCCCCCTGGGGGGTGATTTCTCGCTTTCTGTCTCTCTGTCTCTCTTTGCCTTTCTGGCAAGCGCACGTGCCCTATAGCAAAAACCTCTCCGAAAAAAAAAATACATTGTGTCCACACAGGCACACATGTATGCATTCCCGTGTACATGTACAGGAAGTAGCATGGCATCACAGAACATGTCTCACATGGTGAAGTCCTGGTAGCAGTCATGTAAAAAGAAGAACTTTGGGAAACTGTATTCTGTTCCTTCCTAGAGATCCATGAGGGGTGATAGCAGGGTGAAATGTGCAGAGTCCTACCATGAAAAACTTACCTGACTTCTTGCAGCAGTTTTTACACTTAGTTGACCACAGATTCTTTGGTTATGAAACTCTCATTTCATCTCTGAAAAGTTTCCCACCAAATAAAGTCTTGGGAATAGGATGAATGAGAGGAAAAGAAAAGGGACATGATTTGGCACCAGGAGGCTGGATCTGACTCGCATTTACTGGCCATGTGAGCCAGGTGGGCCACGTGAGGACATTGCTCTGAACATGATGCAAGCAAGAGGCAATGGCTACTCCTGGAAAGTTCTCCACAGTAAAGTTATGCAAATAGTGTTTTTGTAAAACACTGTGCCTAGTGTTTGCAGAATACGCGTTGTTTTCAAATACCCACAACGTTTGTAAAAATTCCACACACTGAGGAGTAAAGCAAGGCTGAAGAAATTTAAAATGAAGGCAGTTCCTCAGACAACACTGATTTACAAAAAAGATGATTTATTTATTCCATGAGTGAGAAAGACAGAGAAAGGAAGAGACAGGAAGAGAACATCCCCAACTCGACCCGGTTGCTGCCATCGACCACCTGTCGGTTGGCCCAGGGCACAGGCATGTCTGTGCATAGTGTACCCAGGCGGGTTTCCAGATGTGAACCCACAGCCTGCCCACATGGCCCAGCCCCACAGAGCATTGGGTTTTCCTACTGTGCCACCAGCCAGCCCCTGCTTTGGATCACAATACAATTAAGTTAGAAGTCAATAGCAAAAGACGCCCCCCAGCGCAGCCGCGCGCCGGGAACGGCCTGGCCGGCGCCCCCCCCCACTGGGGGGGGAGGGGGCCACGCACTGGGGGGCCTTCCTGCCCCTCCCTGCCTCTCTGGCCCGGGATGGCCCGGAGGCCGAAAACAAGGTTGAAGAACTTGCAACTTAAGAAGATGATAGTTACCAGCCCTGCATTACCTCAGGGGAAAACAAGAACTACTCTGCCATTTTTAAGGAAGCCAGATACCCAAGGACAACTCACACTGCAGACCCCCACAACACCATTCCTGGTAACTACAAGATGACTGCTGTGCCGCATCAGCTGATAATTATCCCTGTGTACCAGAACTGCTTTCCTGAAACTGCATTCCTTGGAGACTCACCTACACTTGTGGATCTGCCGGAGACCCTTCCTTATCCAACCCTGAGTGGAGTTTATGCTCCCTATTACCAAAAACTTTATGAGCTGATGGTTGGAACTTGTGGCCTCTCTCCCTTTACTTGTATGTATCACTTTTTCAGTAACTCTTCTGGAAGACAACTGTATATAGCAGGGATATTGTAATGGGAGAGTGAGACAAGGCAGTCGAATACCAGACAAAGGTAGCTTGAGAAACATGCCAGCAGTGTGTGCTCACGTTCTCAAAATCCCAAAAGGAGGGAGAGAGAGAGGAGAAGGGATTGTAGTGTGACCCTTCCCCTTGGGAGGTGCTTTCTCCTATCTCACTCTGTCTCCCTGTCTCTCTCTGGCAAATGCATATGCCCTTTTGCACAAACAAACAAACAAAAAAATCCTTCTTAGGAATAGTCTCCTTTTTATGATGTGCTTCCTTTTTGGGATTAGTCTTCATCTATTCATATGAATCAGACAGATACAGATTAATCACTAAAACTTCATTCTTCATTTCTTTCTTTTCATTATTATTTCAGTACCGCAAGTCTGACTTTGATTTCTCTTCAGTAAACTAAACAGAAAATTCTGCCTTCCTAGAGCTTGAAATCTAGAAGAGGTAGTTATGCTTAATTAAAGCACATAATTGATGTCAAAAGGAGGAAAAAATAAAGCCGGTTCAGGGAGTTAGGAAGTGATGAAAAAAAAAAAGAGAAGAGGATAGAGAAAGATAGCAAGTGAACAATAGAGGGGATGTTAGTGAGAAACAGATATGGTTTATTATCTGTTGAAGATGACGTGTATAGTATTCTCAACTGGACTGGTCTGGGAAGTATTTCATGATGGGTGAAGTCTTTTAACAAGCAAAATGAGAAATAGTGATTGACTGTTTTAAAAAATTATAATAATAATAATTATTGGGAAATGCATGGAAAAGACTTTGAATGATAAAGCAGGGAGATCGATGCCTCTGTATTGACTGACATGCATGGCATTCCCTTTTGAAAAAGCAATGGAAGTCAATGTAAAGTTATATGTAATCCAATGTGATATAAGGAAGATTATGATGATAATAAAAAAAAAGAAAAAAAAAAGAAGTCAATAGCAAAAATACAAATCACCAAAAACTATCAATACATTTGCAAATTAAATAAAGCCAAATTACCAATGGAAATTAAACAAAATACTTTTTCCTAAAGAGACTTTTGCTAAAGGGTGCTTATGCTTGCTGGAGAGATAGAATGAGAGAGATGGAAAGTGTAAAATCATACCCCCTCCTCTCCCCCCAGAGGGGGATGATCACTCTACAATCCCTTCTCCATTCTCCTTTCAGGATTTTGGGCATGCACACACATGGGTCCGGCTTGAGTTTCAAATTGCCAAGTCTGGAACTTGAATTACAGTTAGCCGTGTGGAAGTCCATCCCCTTAACCACTACACTGCCTGCTGAGCTGTAAATACCTTTTTTTAAAAAAAAAAAAAATTAGATTTTGTTATAAGGTGCATGCCCTCACTGGAGAGACAGAGACAGAGAAAGTAAGAAATCACCCCCAGGGGAAAGGCCATGCCACAATCCCTTCTCCTTCATTCTCCTCTCAGGATCTTGGGCACGCATGCACACATGCCCCAGAGTGATTTTTAAGGCACTGGGTCTGGGACTCAGATTTTGGTCAGCCATGTGGGAGTCCAGTGCCTTAACAACCACGTCACCTGCTGGCCCCTAATGATAACTGAATGATAAAAATATTTCATTCAAAATTTGTGGGAGGCAATTACACCTGCACTTATAGGGAAACATTATCTTTTGAAACATAAAAAGATGGAAATAAATGATCTTTAGCATCTGTCTTAAGAAATCAGGAAAATATCATCAATAACAACAAAATAAACCCAAGAAAATAGGAGGAAAAACTGTACAGTAAGAGAAGAGAAGAAATTAATGAAGGGAAAATCAAACACGAAAGAGAAGGAATCAGGACCAGCAGATGGTGTAATGGTTAAGTTGCTGGACTCCCATATGGCCAACCACAGTTCAAGTCCCAGACCTGGTGGCTTGAAACGGACACTAGGAGTGTCTGCGTGCATGCCCAAAATCCTGAGAGGAGAGTGGAGGAGAAGGGATTGCGGTGTGACCATCCCCCCAGAGAGTGATTTCTTGCCTTTTCTCTCTCTCTTTCTCTCCAGGAAGCGCACGTACTCTATAGCAAAAATCTCTCTCTTAAAAAAAAAAATACGATATCTGCAAAGCCAAGTTTAATTTATTGAAAGGGCTAATTACATTGATAATACTCTGGTTTTTAAAAAGGTGTGACTAGACAGTGTTAGTAGTGAAAAAGAGGACATAAGTACAGAGCCACAGACATGGGGAAATAAAAGAAGATAACAGCTTTATGGTAAAATATTTAGAAGTTTAGATAGAAAGAACAGATTTTTATAAAAACACAACTTTCTTGGGCCAGCAGGTGGCATGGATCCCATGTGACTGACTCTACAGTTCAAGTCTCAGACTCTGTGGCTTGAAAGTCATGCCGGGTGCATGCATGTGCATGCTCGAGATCCCGAGGGGAAAATGGAGAAAAAGAGGTTGTGGCATGGCCATCCTTCCTGGGATGTGATTTCTCACTTTCCCTCTCTTTCTGGTGAGTACATATGCTCTATGTCGAAAGCTAACAAAACAAAACAAACCCTACAACTTTCTGAAAGGGATATAAAAAATAGAAAATTTTAGTAGTCCTACAATTATTTTAAAAATAGAATTAAAACACAAAAAAATATGTTCACAAAACAAACATATTAGGCAATTGTTATGAACATTGAAGCAAGAAAAAAGAAGGGACTCCCCAAGTCATCTTAATAAGGCCGGAATAACCTTGATACTAAAATCTGACATGCATAGCATGAGAAACCAAAATAACAGGCTGATTTCGCTCATGAACATAAATGAAAAAAACATAAAACACAGTATTAGGAAATTGGGTCCAGTAATATATAACATACACAAAACATCTTAATGGAAATGGGTTTATTCCAAAAGTACAAGACTAACTTAAAATTTTAAAACCAGTTGGTGTAAGTCACCAAATTAACAGAAGGGAAAAACTATATCATCATCTCAATAGATACAGAGAAAATATTGGATAATATTTTATTTACGATACACACACACACAAAAAAAAAACTATCAGGAAACTAGGAAAAGAAGATAACCCAATCTGATACAAAGCAATCAACAGCACACTTCATGCTAAAATATTGAATTCTTTTACCATGTCTTCTCAAAGATTAGGGATGAAGCTAGGATAGATATGCTCTTCTTACTTCTGTTCAACATTGTCCTGGAAGCCTTAACCAGAGATGTCGGGTGAAAAATAAATAGAATAGGGCCAGTCAGGTGTTGTGGTGGTTAAGTCGGCTGGATTCCACATGGCAGTGGGGTTTGAGTCCCAGACTCAGTGGCTTAAAAAACATGCTGGACATGTGTGTGGGCATGCCCCAGATCCTGAGAAGAACAAGGATAAAAAGGGATGGCAGCATGGTTATCCCCCCCCCTGGGATAACCTCTCCCTCTCTCTCTCCTTCTCTCTCTGTCTCCCTCTGGTGAGTGCATGTCCCTATAGCAAACTAAAATAATAATAATAAAAAGTAACAGAATAAGGTGGTGTGGTGGTTAAGGTGCACGCTGTGATACAAGTCCCAGACCTGAAAACTTGAGAATCACACTGGGTACGTGTGTACACATGCCCAAAATCCTGAGAGGAGAATGGAGGAGAAGGGATTGCAGTGTGGCCATCCCTTCTGGGGGGATGAGTTCTTGCTTTCCCTCTCTCTCTTTCTGTCTCTGGGGAGCACACATACTCTATGACAAAAATCACCTAAAAAAAAAAAAAAAAGAACATATGAAAAAAATAAACTGAAGTCTAGATATTTGAAAAGGATTGTATTGTGTACTAGAATATCCAAAAGAATCCACAGATAAAAATGTTAGGCTTACTAAGAGAGTTTAACTGGACATGAAGACTATGTACAAAAATAATAGTTTTTCTGTAGGTCAACAACAACAGAAAAAATGTAAAAAGCCACTTTTATCTAGAAACATCAAACACCTAGAAGTAAATCTAATAAGATATGTTCATGACTTCTATGAAGAAACTACGTAATGTATTGAATGAAAATAAACAAGTCCTAAATAAATATAGAGACATACCATGTTCATGGGTTGGACACTCAATATTGTAAAGATAATAGGATCTCAGGGCGAGCAGGTGGTGGTGGTGAAGGCCCTGAATCCCACATGACTGACTCCATAGTTGAGTCTGGACCCTGCTGCTTGAAAAACACTTTGGGCATGTGTCCCTAAAATCCT
The DNA here is from genome assembly GCF_000334495.1 of Tupaia belangeri chinensis. Taxonomy (NCBI): domain Eukaryota; kingdom Metazoa; phylum Chordata; class Mammalia; order Scandentia; family Tupaiidae; genus Tupaia; species Tupaia belangeri. The sequence continues at coordinate 2,297,120 of NW_006160088.1, read as the reverse complement.
GAGATGAGAAGAGAGGAGAAGGGATTGCCATGTGGCAATCCTTCTGGGAGGTGAGTTCTTACTTTCCCTTTCTCTATCTCTCTCTCTTCAGTGTCCTCAGTCATATCATTGAGCTACAGTTATTAAGACCATGAAGTTCTGGCATAGGCTAGAGAAATAAAGTGATGGAAAAGATGTGAGAATCCAGAAACAGACTGTGCATACGTGGGCACTGATTTATGACAAAGGTGGCACTGCAGACTGGTGGGGAGAGGTCTCTTCCATAAATCTCTTCCACAGATGCTCTGTGTCTAAATGAGAAATGCAAAACAACAAAACTTTGAGAAGATAAGCTAGGACAATATCTTCATGACTTTGAGGGTAGGGAGGGGTTTTATATAGCTCACAAAAACCCCTAAACATAAAAGGGAAAGCCAACATTAAAATTTAAGACTTCAGGGACCAGCAGATGGTGTAATGGTTATGTTGCTGGACTCCCACTTAGTTGACTGTGGTTCCAGTCCTGGACCTGGTGGCTTAAAACTCACACCCGTCGTGTGTGTGTGCGTGCCCAAAATCCTGAGAAGAGAATGGAGGAGAAGAGATTGTGGCATGGCCATCCCATCTGGGTGGTGATTTCTCGCTTTCTGTCTCTCTGTCTCTCTGGTGAGTCCACATGCTGTGTATAAAAAAAAATCTCTCTTAAAAAAATGAAGACTTGGGACCAGCAGTTAGCATAATGGCTATGTTGCTGGACTCCCACGTAGTCGACTGCGGTTTGAGTCCCAGACCCGGTGGCTTAAACTCACGCTGGGCGTGTGTGCGTGCGTGCCCAAGATCCCGAGAGGAGAATGGAGGAGAAGGGATTGCAGTGTGGCCATCTCCCCTGGGGGGTGATTTCTCACTTTCTGCCTCTCTGTCTGTCTGGCAAGAGCACACGCCTATAGCAAAAAAAAAAAAAAAAAAAAAAACCAAAAAACAAAAACAACCCAACAAACAAACAAACAAACAAAACACTTCTCCAAAAAAAAAAAAAAATGAAGACTTCAGTTCATCAAAAGATACCACAGGGAGAGAGGAAAAAGTAGCATGATACGATGGAAGAAGATACTTGACCTCATATACTGGACAAATGGTTCATATCCAAAATCAAGAAAAAAACTCCTACACATCAATATGAAAAGGACAAATCCGTAGGAAACTGAACACGGGACTTACACACTCATAAATAATGACATTCAAATATCTCATTTATATATTAAAAAGTGACCAATTTTATTAGTAATAAAAGAGATGAAATTTCAAACCACAAAGATACCATTATATTCCCATCGGATGGCTAAAGTTAAAAATCTGGCAATATCAGGGCTGGCAGTGGCATGGTGGTTAAGGAACTGGACTGTCATGTGGTCAGCTGAAGTTTGAGTCCCGGACCTGGCAGCTTGCTTTCTCACTTTCTCTTTCTCTCTCTCTCTCTCTGGTAAAACCAAATGATAAATAAACAATAACACATAAAATTAAATAAATAATGCTTAAAAAGATCTGGCAATATGAAATGTTGGTGGGGAGGTGGAGCAATGGGAACTGCTATGTTGGTTCAATCACAATGGAAAGCAGCAAAAAACTATTGAACAGAGTTGAAGATACTCTTTTGAAAAGATTTTTGCCATAAGGTGTATGTGCTTGCTGGAGAGACATTGAGAAAGGGAAAGTGAGAAACCACCCCCCAGGGGTGATGGCCACAGTGCAATCCCTTTTCCTCCATTCTCCTTCTGGGATTTTGGGCACTCATGCACATGCACCCCATATGATTTTCAAGCTGCAGGGTCTGGGACTTGAACCACAGTTCATCATGTGGGAGTCCAGTGCCTAGACCATCATGCTACGTGCTGGCCCCACATCGAAGCTACTCTTAGCCTATGAGCTAGAAATTAATTTCTTAGTATGTACCCCAAATAATTGTGCACCTCCACTCCAGGAAAGACATTAAAAATGCTTACTATTCAGCTTGTAACGAATTATATCCAGAAATATTATATGAAAAGAAAGAAACTATGTTATGCACAACCACCAGGATCAATACAATGTGTGGAAGTTGAGCTTTGAGTGCCACGTGTGTTGTACCAATCCACGTATTTATAGCAGTAGTGCGAAAGTGTGGGCTATGATTGAAAAGCGATCTATGGTGGCTTCTGATTTCCGAGCAATGTTTTGTTCAGTGTCTTGACTGGGATGGGTATCACACAGATATTCATTTTATAGTAATTCACTAATTCCTACATTGAAGTTTTAAGTGGTTTTTGAATGTGCATTACATTTAGCAATAGAATATTTGAAAAGTCCCAAGATTTGAGCAACACTGATTTGGTTTGCTGAGCCTGGTAGATTGTAGGAAGTGAGAGTCCAAAGGTCGTACCAGGGATTTCACTCACGGTCGATCCCCACACTATCCCTTCAAGTTGGGCATTGCCATGCATGTTTATTTTATTTATTTTTTAAAAAAGAATTATTTTCTTTATTTTTTATTTATTCATTTATTTATTTTAACGTAACCAGAGAGGAACAGTGACAGAGAGATAGTGAGAAAGAAAGCTACCAGGTCCAGGACTCGAACTGTGGTCGGCCATGTGGGAGTCCAGCACCCTTAACCACCATGCCACCTGCCAGCCCCATGCATGTTTATAAGTGGACTGACAGAGACTCTGAGAGGCCAAGTCGCTTACTATGAGTTCACACAGCTAATTTGTGGTTGAGTCAGCGTTAGAATCTAGATCTTGCTCTGTCCTGTTCATTTACACGAACTCCCTGAGGCTCTATTTATAAATACTCTGTGAGTAGCACACCAGCAATTTGCAGAAGTGTTATGACTCCGACGGTCTTATCCCATTTATGACAGGTGATCTGACAGTGGGATAGTTATGTACAGGTTTGGATCCTGTGGAGCCTGCCAGGCCACGCTCAGCTGCGGCCTCTGGTCTGCGGCAGGGAGCTACATGTAAACCTCTCCACCTCGTTCCTCCTCCCGCATAGGCTTGGCGAGGAAGGTGCGGCTCTCAGACATGGAGGCATTTTTCTAGTCCCTGTGTGCCCCCTGACTTCCAAAACCTCTCGTTTTGGAGCTCCAACTCAGGCCACATGTTTATAAACAACTTCATGGCAGGTGGAGCTGTACTGGCTGACAGGGCCTTGCCTGGCAAGGATTATGACCCGGCTCACTGCAATGGTTTTCCTGCCCAGCAAAGCCCTCCACATACGCCCCTGCTCCTTGGCCTCTCTGTTTGTTTTTCTTTGTACTGCCCTGAAATAGATACCTTCAAGGGTCTCTGCAGCGAGACAGACAGACAGGGGTTGGGACATGTAGGGACAATGGTTGTGCCCACCTGTCGGTCAGGGGTCAGGTTCCGTGGGGCAGTCCTGTCAGTGCTTCAAAAGCTGAGAATTCAGTCCCGCTGGGCTCCACCCATGGATCAGTGACCAGCTGGTTCTCAGGTGCACCTGGCTATTGATGTCCCTGTGACCAGGAGGGGGGTGGTGCTGGGCTGTGTGTGGGTGGCTTACCTGGGGATTACAGCCACAGGTGTCCACTCAATGCCAAGGAAGGGAGGCTGGGCTGGGGCCTCACATGAGCAAAGTGAGGTGGGGGCTCGGAGGACCTGCATCTCCTTAGAAAGGACATTTGGTCACAGGCTGTCCCCAGGTGTCATTTTTCTGGGACTACTTGCTAATTCTTGGTCATTATTTTTGAAAAGAAATTCTGGAAACATTACAAATGTAAATTTTTAAAATATAAAACATAAAAACAATTCTATTAGACTATGGTCTAGTGAGTCAGTGCTTCCCAAGTGTCCTTTTAGAAAAAGGAGAAGATGGGGAGGTGGGGGTTGGAAGAGCTGTGCGTGTCTATGTTTGTAAACATCTGGGCGCTAATGCTGAGAAAATCAAACACAGAAGGCCAGTGAAGGGTTATTCATGCCTCACATAAGAAATATTCATTACGAAGCCAGCAGGTGGTATGGTGGTTACGAGGCTAGCCTCTCACATGGTCAACCCTGGTTTGAGTCTCTGACCTGGCAGCTTGAAAATCGCGCTGTGTGTGTGTGTGTGTGTGTGTGTGTGTGTGTGTGTATGGGCCTAAAATCCTAGGAGGAGAATAAAAGAGAAGGGATTGTGGCATGGCCATCCTCTCCCCAAACTGGGGGGATGATTTCTCACTTTTCCTCTCACTGTCTCTCTCTGGCCAGTGCACACACACTGTAGCAAAAAAAAAAACCTTTAAAGGAACCAGCA
>NW_006160088.1:2285450-2292632 GCF_000334495.1 Tupaia belangeri chinensis | reverse complement strand
CTATAGAAAAAATCCCTCAAAAAAAAAAAAAAAAAACCTTAAAAAAAAAAATAATAAGAAGTATTCACTGTACCCTGCTACATGCCAGGACCACTGGGCACAGTCATCTTGTCATTTCCTCACTCATTCTGCTAACGGGTCAACCAACCGACCGACATTTCTGAGTGGCTGTTATGTTCTATACCTGGGCTAAACATTGGGAGAATAATAATCAAACAAAGTCCAGACACTCTTCCAGCCCTCAAGGCTCCTCAGTCCTATAGCAGAGGTAGAGGTAGAAGCATATCACTGGAGTGGCTATGAAACAGGCTCACTAAGCCGGAAGGGTGTCAGAGGGAGGTGTGCCATGGAGTGAAGCACAGACGAAGCCGCTATAGGGTGCAGAGGCGTTTCCTAGGAACCCAGGGCAGAAGGGAGCCAGGGGCAGAGGTGAGAAGACCTGGAGCATTTGAGGACTGCGGGCTGATGGTTAAGTTGAGGAGACGGCTGAGGTGAGGATGCAGCTGAGGAGTGAGGCTAGGAACTGACTGTGTAGGGGTTCTAAGCCCCCATGCTGAGGAGTTTCAACTTTATCCTGAGGACAAGGGAAAGCAGTTTTTTTTTGAGAGGTTTTTGCTATAGGGCGCATGCTCTCGCCAGAAAGAGAGAGACAGAGAGATAGAAAGCGAGGAATCACCCCCTCCCCCCCAGAGGGGATGGCCACGCCGCAATCCCTTCTCCTCCATTCTCCTCTTGGGATCTTGGGCACGTGCGCACACACACCCGGCGTGAGTTTAAGCCACCGGGTCCAGGACTCGAACCGTGGTCGACTACGTGGGAGTCCAGTGACATAGCCATTATGCTAACTGCTGGTCCTGCACAGTTGAGTTTTAAGCACACAAGTGGCCTGTCTAGATTTAGATGTGGTATGCTCAGTTGTGGGTGGTGAGGGCAGACTTCCCAGGCCCAGATACAGTCTGTGTCTTGATGGAGGCAGGCCTTAGTGAACACAGGGGTGTCTGGAACTGAAAAAGTCTATAAGGGGAGGGAACCAGCAGTTAGTGTAATGGCTATGTCGCTGGACTCCCACGTAGTCGACCGCGGTTCGTGTCCCGGACCCGGTGGCTTAAAACTCACGCCGGGCGCGTGTGCGTGCGTGCCCAAGATCCCGAGAGGAGAATGGAGGAGAAGGGATTGTGGCGTGACCATCCCCCCCTGGGGGGTGATTTCTCGCTTTCTGTCTCTATGTCTCTCTCTGTCTGTCTGGCAAGCGCATGCGCCCTACAGTGAAAATCTCTCCAAAAAAAAAAAAAGTCTATAAGGGGTGAGCAGGTGACCTCAGACCCTCGAGCAAGCCCTTACTGGGCCTGATCCCCCAACTCCAGCCAGGAATCACAGTGGGTCACTGCTTGCCTTTGAGGTCCCCAGGGGCTTGAGAAGCTGCACTGCAGGAGGAAGCCTGTCCAGTCCCCCCTTTGTTTCACTCAACAGACATTAACTGAGCATCTGCCATATGCCAGGCCCTCGCGAGACACCGAGATTGTGGGGTAAGCAGCGTAGGCTTCCTGCTCTCCTGGACTAGCGGTCTAGTAGCAGATGTACGTAACTAAAGGCGTGCTAATGCTAATGCTGATATGAAAACATGAATGCTTACTATGCGCCAGGCACATTTCTAAGCACTTCGAAACAACTCCTTCAATCCTCAGAATAACCCTTTGAAGTAATATTATCGCCCATTTTACAGATGGGATAATAAGGCGTGGAGTAATGTTCCCATGTTTACACTGCTTGTAGGTGGCAAGAACAAAGATGGGGACCCAGATCTGTCCTACACCAGGGTTTGTGCGCTTAACTGTCATACGACACTCCCATTTCCTTGGGAACCCCCCCTGCTTAAACCTGTCCAGGGTTCCCCAGTAGCTTTAGACGATTGTGCAAATTCCTTAGCTGACTCCCTCCCCCATAAGGTGACCCGGCTGTGCTTGAAATCTTAGCCTCACCACTGCCTTGCACATGCTTTTCTCTTGGGAAGGAGTGAGGAGCAAGTGAGTTCATCTTCCCAGGCCCACTCAAATGTCCTGTCCCCTGGGGAGGCCCTGCTGACTTCTCCAGGCAGAGTTAAGTGGTCCCTTCCTGGGCCCCAGCGAGGCCAATTCATCTGCAGACTGCAGTCCATTCTTACAGACTATATAGACTTAGCGTGGGCCTGTCTTCCCCATGGGACTGTTGGCTTTTTGAGAGTAAGGCAGAGTTTAACTCATCCCTGTACCCTCCATGGCTTTAAGGTGTCAAGCGGCAGGTAATAACGGAGTACCGTCGGATTGCACAGTTAATCAAACAACAACGTGGATTTCCTGAGTACCTACTACACTCAGAAGGAAAGACCGCTCGGTCCCCGTAGTCTTCTATATCGGTACCTTGTTCCACTCAGGGCTGTGCTGGCATGGGAGCTCCTTCTCAGTTTTACAGGGAAGACGACGAAGGCACAGAAAACTCAGGTAACTTGCTCACTTCCCCGTTTATCTTCTTTACTTTGGAAGCATCTTTTGCTCTGAAGTGGCCAGCAGGTATCGGACATACAGTAGACGCTCAAACAAATGAGGTTGAGAAGATTTAAAAACTACTCGAAAAGATCGGTTTAATGTAAAGCTCACTTTGACTGGGTTCTGGAGTATGGGATGCGTGGGACCTAATTGCAAAGGGCTCGAGAATCTTTGGCTTGTTTAAACACCAGATGACAGGAAAGTGAAGGTTTTCCTGGACCACAGATAGGAGCCTGGCTTTGCGAGGACTGAGGTCAGGGAGGGCTTCCCAGGGCGTTCCTTGGGTGAGTGCTCATGTTAGGTAGGATGAGAAGAGGCAGAGAGGATGCTCAGAGCCCTTCTTGCACCCACCTGGGTCCTCTTTTCTTTGTTACTTGGGTAGCAGACACGGCTTGTGCCACGCCTGTATCCCCGGACTCCTCCGGTTCTGTGTAGTCCTGCTGACTGTCAGATCCATGGGCCTCTTCTAGGAATAGCAAGACCAGTAGGAGAGAAAGGGTAAGCTGGCAGTTAGAGATGGGGGCATACCATCTTCTGTATGACCCTCTGTAACTCCACTAAACTGAGCCCACGTCGGCGCACGCTGGTATCTCAGTAAGGGCTGCTCATGGCCGGTTCACTCGATGTGGTGGGACGGAGCTCTGGCCCTCGTCACTGCCATGGTCATGCGGTAAGTCTCAAGGCCAGCTCCACATCTGTATGACCCTGTGACGCACTGCTGTTCCGAATTGCCTCCGTAGCTCCATTTTTTCCACTGGTTTCAAGCATATGCTCCAGACCTCCTGTTTGAACCGATTCACATCTCAAGGTGAAAGCATACTTTTAAATTTACTATACTGTAAAACAGAGAAACTGGAAAATAACCCTAAGCCCCTCAAACTTCTAGTTCCTTTGTGTTTAAAGACAATTTGTGTGTGTGTGTGTGTGTGTGTGTGTGTGTGGTGGGAAGTGGTTTGTAAACAGAATATCTGATCAGAGAGAATAATAGCAGGCAGCTGGAGAGGTTTGGGAGGTGGGTGGATTTTTTTTTTCTTTTCATAGTAAAAGTGAAAATAAAACTGGTTTCTAAGTTGGGAAAATCCTTTTTGTTAATAGATCATTTCAGGGAATGGCTGAGAAAACGCATACCCTGCCCAGCCCTGCCTGTGGCTGGAACACGGCCCGATCTGTTTTTGCCGCAGTCTTGCTCCCAGTTCCCTTTAACTGTAATAGAAGGCGTCCGCTTTTTACATACCCAGAGGGCTCAGTTCCATGTGTCACACCTACCGCTTTCTGTTATTTACTCCTTGAAAAACATGGCGTGGATCGACAGCGATCCGTGGGATTTTGCTGATTTCATTTGTGCATGTATAACATGAACCTTTTCTATTTTGAAGTTTTCTTGAAACCCATTTTAGACATTATAAAAATAATACATACTCATTGTTAAGATTCAAACTCTACAGAACTCTACAAAGCAAAAACCTGAGATTTCTCTCTCCCCCGACACTCATCACCCTCACCTGTACGCCACCTCCACTCTCCACTCCTTTCCTAGGATTAACTGCTATTAACAATTTCTTAGGGGCCAGCAGCTGGTATGGTGGTTAAGGCTCTGGACCCCCACATGGCTGACAGTGGTTCGAATCCCAGACCTCACAGCTTACTTTCTCACTCCCTCTCTGGTGAGTATACGTGCCCTGTAGCAAATTAAAAAAAAAAAAGATATAATTAAAAATACCAATTTCCTCTTTATTTTTTCAAATCTTTCTCTTCCTGTCTTTTTAATGACATACAAACATATGCAAGCACATCATTTTAATTTTTTTGGGGGGGAGAGGTTTTTTTTTTTTTCCATAGGGTGTGTGCGCTTGCCAGACAGACAGAGACAGAGAGACAGAAAGCAAGAAATGACTCCCCAGAGAGGAGGGCCACGCCGCAATCCCTTCTCCTCCATTCTCCTCTTGGGAGCTTGGGCACGCATGCACACGCGCCTAGCGTGAGTTTAAGCCACTGGGTCAGGGACTCGAACTACGGTTGACTACGTGGGAGTCCAGCGACATATCCATTACACTAACTGCTGGTCTCATCATTTTAATTTAAAAAATAAATATAGGAAAATATTATTTTGCAACTTGCTTTTTCCTTCTCAACAATATGCCTTGGATGAGTCTTTTTATTGTCTGATTTATATCAACATACCATGTGTCAACTATTCCTTCAATCACTTATACTGGTCTCCAAGTTTTCACTATTACAAGATTCTCCCTTGGACACCCTTCATACCGTATGTCCTTGTGTGCTTTTGTGCATGGCTCTGTGGGATGAAGTGGAATTGCTGAGTCATTGGGCTTTGTGCATGGCTCTGTGGGGTGAAGTGGAATTGCTGAGTCATTGTGCTTTGTGTGTGGCTCTGTGGGGTGAAGTGGAATTGCTGAGTCATTGGGCTTTGTGCATGGCTCTGTGGGGTGAAGTGGAATTGCTGAGTCATTGTGCTTTGTGTGTGGCTCTGTGGGGTGAAGTGGAATTGCTGAGTCATTGTGCTTTGTGTGTGGCTCTGTGGGGTGAAGTGGAATTGCTGAGTCGTTGGGCTTGGTGCATGGCTCTGTGGGGTGAAGTGGAATTGCTGAGTCATTTGGGCTTGGTGCATGATTCTGTGGGGGAAAGTGTAATTGCTGAGTCATTGGGCTTGCACATCCTAAGAGCTGATAGACGCTGCCAGACTATCCCAGACAGATAGCTGATCTTCCGAAATTGTTGTACCATTTATGCTCCCACCAACAGAAAAGGTGAGAACATTTTTCTACCCAAACCTTTGCTATCTGTACTTATGATCCATCTTTTATTTTTTAAAAGATTTTTGCCATAGGTCTTGTGCACTTGCCAGAGACAGAAAGAAGGAAAGTGAAAAATCACCTTGCCTCTTCCTGGGGGGTAGACACACTGTAATCCCTTCTTTTCCATTTATCTATTTTTAAATTTTATTTAAGCCTAATTGCTATGTCTGGGACCACTAGTACTATGTTGACTAGAAATGATGACAGTGGGCATCCTTGCCTTATTCTTTATCTTAGAGAAAAAGCTTTTGGCTTTTCACATTGAGTATGATACTAGCTGTAGGGTTGTTATATATATAGCTTTTATTGTTTTAAGGTAACTTCTATTCCTATTTTGTGGACATTTTTTTTTTAATCATGAAGAGATAGTGAATATTTTCAGATTCTTTTTCTGCATCTATTGAGATGATCATGTAATGTTATTCTTTATTTCATTATGACGGTGATAACACCGATTTACAAATATTGAACCATCCCTTACTTCCCAGAGATAAATCTCACTTGCTCATGGTGAATGAAATTTTCGATGTGCTGCTGAATTTGGTTTGCTGGCATTTTGTTGAGGATTTTTGCAATTACATTCACAAGGGATATTGGTCTGTAATTTTCTTTTTCTGTAGTGTCCTTGTCTGGCTTTGCTCTTGGGATAATGCTGACCTGATGAAATGAGTTTGGAAATAGTCCACCCTCTTAAATTATTGGAAAATTTTGAGAAAGATTGGTATTAGTTCTTTCTTAAATATTTAGTAGAATTCAGCTGTGAATTTTACCCATCAGGGTCCTGGTATTTTCTTTTTATTATTGAATTTTTTTACTTGTTATTACTATGTCTAGCTTTTCTGTTTCTTCCTGTATCTGTCTTGGTAGGTTATATGTTTTTAGGAATTCATTCATTTTGGTGTATAATGGTTAATAGTAGTCTCTTAGGATAATTTGTATTTCTGTGGTATTAGCTGTAATATCTCATCTTTCATTTCTGATTCTTTTTACTGAGTCTTCTCCCCACCCTCCCTTGGTTAACCTGGTTAAAGATTTGTTGATTTCATTTATCATTTCAAACAACTAGCTTTTAATTTCATTGATCTTTTTATTGTTTTTTTTTCTAGTGTCCAAACAATGACCTTTTTAATTTTCTTTCCTCTGGTAAATTTAGTCTTTTTTTTAAAAGAATTATTTTATTTAACTATTTATTTATTTATTTATTTATTTAAATTTGACCAGAGAGGGACAGAGTGAAAGAGAGAGAGGGAGAGAAAGAGAAAGCAAGCAAGCCACCAGTTCCAGGGACTCAAACCATGGTCTAAGCCATGTGGGAGTCCAGTACCCTCAACCACCATACCACCTGCTGGTTCCCAGTTTAGTCTCTCTTTTTTTTTTTTTTTTTTTTAAAGAATTATTTATTTATTTCATTCCACTTTTTATTGTTTATTCATTTTTAATTGACAGAGGGTGAGAGAGAGAGGAAGTGAGAAAGCAAATCACCAAGTCCAGGACTTGAAACATGGTTGGCCATGTGGGAATTCAGCGTCCTTATTCACCACACCAGCTGCTGGCTCCTCCCAGTTTAGTCTTAATTTAGTTTACATTTCCCAGTTTCACAAGGTGTAATATGATGTAGTGTTAGGTTGTTTATTTGGTGTAGGTATTTGTTGCTATGAACTTTCTTCTCAAGAGTGCTTTCACAGCGTGCGTAAGTTCTGATATGCCGTATTTCCATTTTAGTTTGCATGAAGATTTTTTTTGTGTGTGAGAAAGAAATCTCTTCCTCTTTCTCTCTCTCTCTCTTTTTTTTTTTTTTTTGCTATAGGGTGCGTGTGCTCGCCAGAAAGAGAGAGACAGAGACA
>NW_006160088.1:2267263-2285419 GCF_000334495.1 Tupaia belangeri chinensis | reverse complement strand
TGGCCACACTGCAATCCCTTCTCCTCCATTCTCCTCCCAGGATCTTGGGCGCATGCACACACACCCAGCATGAGTTTAAGCCACTGGGTCCAAGACTTGCACCATGGTCGACTACATGGGAGTCCAGCCACATAGCCATTATGCCAACTGCTGATTCCGCATGAAGATATTTAAAAATTTCTTTTTGGAAAACTTTTGGACTGACTGATAATTCAGGGCATGTTGCTTAATTTCTATATATCTTAAAATTTTCCAATGTTCTGTTATTGATTTCTAGTTTCATGTCATTGTGGTTGGAAAAGATGCTCTGCATGATTTCAGTTCTCTTAAATTTGTTAAAACATAAGATCTATCCTGGAGAATATTCCATATGCCTTGAAAAGAATGTGTATTGTACTGCTATTGAAAGCGAAGTTCTGTGGATGTCTGTAAGGTCCATTGGGTCTATAGTGTAGTTCAAATGGAACGTTTCTTCAATGGTTTTCTTTCTGGAAGATCTGTCCATTGTTGAAAGTGGAATATGGGAGTTCCCTTTTATTGCAATATTGTTCTTTATTTCTCCTTTTAGTTCTGTTACTATTTTATTTATATATTAGGCACTCTCATTTTAGGTGAATATATATTTATAATTGTAAATATATTTAAAATCCATTTGTTGAATTTACCCCTTTATTATCATTATACATAATAACTCCCTTGGTTTTTGTGATGGTTTTTGACCTAAATAGATTTTATCTAGTAAGAACATATCCACTCCTACTCTCTTTTGGTTACATTTGCTTGGAATGTATTTTTTCATCTCTTTACTTTCAAGCCATGTGTGTCCTTAAAGCTCAAGGGAGACTCTTTTAGGCAGCAAACATATAGTTGCATCTTGTTTTCTAGTCTGTTCAGTCCCTCTATGTCATTTTTGTTGTTTATTATCAATGACTCCATTGGAGAGAACCTTCTAATGTGGCTTAGTCACACTACAGTCCTTTTGCCTCCACTTCTTGATTTCCCTCCATGTCAGGATTTGGGGCACACACGCACAGGAACATGATATGTTTTTCAAGCTGCTGGGCATGGGATTCAAACCTCAGTCAGCTGTATGGACTCCAGCTTTTCATGCTCAGGACCTAACCTCTGTATTATGGGGTCAGCTAACTCTATTTTGATTAGAAAGTTTGATACACTTGCATTATTGTAATTATTGATAGGTAAGGACTTACTGTTGCTATCCTGTTGTTTGTTTTATGACTGTTTTGTAATTCTTTTCTTCCTCTCTTGCTGTCTTCCGTTGTGATTTGATAACATTTGGCATGGCATGCTGTGCTTACTTTATCTTTTGTGTGTCTAGTAGAAATTTTTTATTTGTGATTTCTAAAGATTTACAATAGACCATCTTTTTTTTTGTTGTTTTTGGAGAGATTTTCGCTATAGGGCGCATGCGCTCGCCAGACAGACAGAGAGAGACATAGAGACAGAAAGCGAGAAATCAGCCCCCAGGGGGGATGGCCACGCCGCAATCCCTTCTCCTCCATTCTCCTCTCGGGATCTTGGGCACACATGCACACGCGCCTGGCGTGAGTTTTAAGCCACCGGGTCCGGGACGCGAACCGTGGTCGACTACGTGGGAGTCCAGCAACATAGCCATTATGCAAACTGCTGGTTCCCACAATAGACCATCTTATAGTTACAACAGTCTATGTTAAGGCAACAACTTAATTTGGCTACATACAAAAACTCTACACTAAGTTCTCCTCTTTTCACATTTTATATCATTGATGCTACAACTTACATATTTTCTTTACAGAATTAATGATATACTTTTAATATTTTTACAAGTCTCTTTAAATTGGTGCTTACAATCTTAAACAAGAGTTTTGTATTCAATGTAAAAAGATTTAGAACATAAATTGACATTAAGTAATGAATATAAGTTCTCTGTGCTGTGCAGAAAAGTTAACCTTTTACACATCATCACTCCTAAATAGTTCTAATTAAAATCCAACTGTTCCCATTTTCACATCATTGTCATTCTTTGGCAAAAGATCCAAAATAACTATGGGTTGGGAAATACCTATTCACTCATGGTCTTCATTTTACCAAATAATAATAAATGTGTTTTGTAAAAGGAATCTGCACTGTGCCTGGCTCATAATTATAAATAATTATTACAAGTAAGCAAAAATAATATACCTTTGTTGACTAATCTATTCCTAAAGCTTTTAGTTGCTACTCAATCTCTTTATCAGAGACGGTAGCTTTTTTTTTTTTTTTTTTTGGAGAGGTTTTTGCTATAGGGCGCGTGCGCTCGCCAGACAGACAGAGAGAGACATAGACACAGAAAGTGAGAAATCACCCCCCAGGGGGGATGGTCACGCCACAATCCCTTCTCCTCCATTCTCCTCTCGGGATCTTGGGCACTCACGCACACGCGCCTGGCGTGAGTTTTAAGCCACCGGGTCTGGAACGCGAACCGCAGTCGACTACATGGGAGTCCAGCGACATAGCCATTACACTAACCGCTGGTTCCCAGTTTTGTTTCTTATTCCAAACACATACAAATTTTTGTTTATATTTTATTCTTTTTTAAAAAGAATTATTTTATTTTATTTAACTTTATTTTGTTTATTTATTTATCTTAATTTGACCAGAAAGGGACAGAGTGAGCGCACACGTGAGAGAGAGAGGGAAAGTGAGAAAGCAAGCCACCAGGTCCAGGACTTGAATCATGGTTGGCCATATGGGAGTTCAGCACCCTTAACCACTACACCACCTGCTAGCTCCTCTATATTTTATTCTTGTGTTTTCAGTTTTATTTATTTCCATATTTAGTTCTTCAACCTACTGGAATTAATTTTTATGTAGATGTAACAAAACTTTTAAGAGCTCTAATTAAAAACCTTTCCTTTCACATCTGTGAGTAAGATTGATCCTAAAGAAAAATAAATAGATTTCAGGTTTGTTGATATACTCTGAATGGACCTTCAGTCAGGTACAACTGAGGAGCCAAAGGAAAAATTTAAACTCCCTGGTAGCCCCTTGAAAGCCTTTAACCACTTGTCTTCAAGCCTCCATCTTCTTCTTCTTTTTTAGGTTTTTGCCATAGGGCATGTCTGCTCACCAGAGAGAGAGAGAGAGAGACAGAGAGACAGAGAGAGAGAGACAGAGAGAGGGCAAGAAGTGAGCAATCACCCTCCCTAAGGGAGGTGGCCATACTAAAATCCCTTATCCTCCATTCTCCTCTCAGGACTTTGGGCACATGTGCGCGTGTATCTGGTGTGATTTTCAAGCCACCAGGGCTAGGACTTGAACTTGGTTGGCTGGTTCAGTGCCTTGACCACCATGCCATTGGCTGACCCCAAACCACTTTTTAATTCCTTCCTAAACTGCCATCTCTTTCAGAAGGTCTTCCTGGATTCTTCAGTTTCCATGAATGTTTTTTGCTTCTAATCTCTCAGAGCAATCGGAAAGGTATTTCTTCTGCTCCCTTAGTGACTTTACATTATCAGTATGATTATTTATTTCCCCATCTGACCAGCATGCCAGCTTCAGGGGAGCAGTCTCTGTGTGCTCCAATTCAGTGCCTCTGTATTCAATAGGTGTTCAGAAGTGTTTCTTCAAAATGAATGAGAGTGTGTTGCCACCTCAGAGTCTGGGGTGGGTGCATGAGACGGCGGCAAAACAGCCCTGTGTGTGGAGGGATGAAGAGCTGGTGTCCTCTTACTGCTCCTTTGAGGGACGGAAGAACTAGCGGAGTGACAATGGACAAGCTCTAGCTGGTTTTGCCCCTGACTCTCAGTATGACTTCGGAAAGCCTCTTCTCTATTGTAGTTTTCTCCTCTGAAAAGGAACAGTCCTTTAGAGAGAGCAAACAGAAGCTCCACAAAAGCTGTTCCACATGGTCTCCTCAGCTCCTGGTACAGCATATGACACTCACTAATCACTTGCAGGATGCATGAATGAATGAACAAGTGAATGGAGAGGTATATCCCTTCTGCCTTTGTGTCCTATCCCATACCCCGATAGACATTACTCACCTATTAGGACCTTTGTTTCCCCTCTTAATTCAGGGAGAGCTTTTTCTTGTCTGGCTACAACAGATCCTGGTAATCAGTTGGACCGGTTTGCCAGCTCCAGGTGTGCAGTCTAAGAGTTCCCCTGCTGGGGCCCTGTCTGAACTTGTTTTCTGAGTTCTGGTCTTAGCGAGGGCTCAGGGCCTGCCCTCCTAAAGGACAGAGGTGTGGGTTGGGTGCATACTCTCCTAAGTACCCAGCAGATGAGTGCTGTTCCCTCCCTCCTCCCCAAGGCTCTGCGTTCCATCATGGGCTTGGATTTCTCATAAAATCAACTCACTTCAAGGGGCCTCTAGGCCTGGTCCTTTTGTAAGGAAATGGGAACAATTAATGGGCTTATCTGATGAAAGTGATGCTGCTAATGATTTATTAATTATCATGAGGCTTATCTTTCCGCTTCTTATTAATCAAAGATGTCCTGGAACTCTGGGTTCCACATGAGGGGACCAGACCTAGAGGCAGTCTTGTTTGGGGGGTATGGGCTGGAGCCAGGTACCTTGAACCTGCTCTAGTCTGCTCTGTTCTGAGGGGTCAACCCCTTGGGCCCTGGGCAAGGAGATGAGAGGGGCAAGGGAAGGGGGCGCTGCATTGGGTTGGACACCTACGATGTGCCAGGCGCTGTGCCGTGCAGGGCACCATATGTCCACATCTTCACTTCAGACCTGTGGGGGCGGGGAGTGGATTGTTGCTTTCATTGTTTTAGATGAGGAAACCGAGGCTAAGAGGTGTTGGGGAGGTTGCCCAAGTTACACAGTTAGAAATGGAGCTGGGGGGTCCTGGTGGTGTGATGGTTAAGGCAGGTGGATCTCACATGGCCAACTATGTGGTTTGAGTCCCAGACATGCTGGCTTGAAAAACATGCCAGGGGGACCAGCAGTTAGCGTAATGGCTATGTATCTGGACTCCCCCGTAATCGACAGTGGTTCGAGTCCCGGACCCGGTGGCTTAAACTCACGCCAGGCACGTGTGCGTGCATGCCCAAGATCCCGATAGGAGAATGGAGGAGAAGGGATTGCAGTGTGGCCATCCCCCCTGGGGGGTGATTTCTTGCTTTCTATCTCTTGGTTTCTCTGTCTGTCTGGCGAGTGCACGTGCCCTACAGCAAAAATCTCTTTAAAACAAACAAAAAAAAACAAACAAAAAACCAAGCCAGGCACACGTGTGTGTGCTCAAAATCTTGGGAAGAGAATGGACAAGGGCTTGTGGTGTGGCCATCCTCCCTGGGGGAGACTTTCTCACTTTATCTCTTTTTCTCTTCCCCTCAGGGAGTACACAAGCCCTAGAGCAAATTAAAAAAAAGTAAAACAAAAAACAAAACAAAACAAAAAAAACAAAAAGGAAATGGAGCTGGGATGTGCAACCAGATTTGTCTGACCCTCAAGTGGATGCCTTTCAACTGGGAAGGCTTGAATGAGAATAGAACGGGTCTGGTACAGCTCCCCTGGGGATAGCTAAGCTGAGGACCCAGCACTACAGTACGTGTTCTGGGACCACAAGACGGGGGTCACAGATGTTCCCTTGGGCCTCAAGGCTTTTGCTAGCTCATGAGTGAGACAAGATTCATACCTAGGAAACAGGTAGAGTTTCCTAGGTCCAGTGCATACCTGGATGGGTGACTACTTTTTCCCAGGGTGCAGGGTCATTCCCAGAAGGTCAGTGTTTCTCAGGACTGGTTGCAATGCTTCACCAGAGGCAGGGAGTGCTTATTGGGGGTCTTACTGGTTGGGTAGGGTTGGATAAAAGGGCACTTGAAGGGCTTTCAAACAAGGAAAACACCAAGGTGAGGAGGGTCAGATGTGACCATAGTTTATTGTGCAAGATAATTCAGAGGAGCCAGGCTTTTGTGCTCTTGGGAGAGCGAAGAAGGAGGGATCATTATGGAATTGGGGCTAGGAGCTAGTGGCCCCTGTTCTCCATGACGCCTGTCTGAGCCCAGTGAAGCTATTGGGTCAGGTGGTTAATGGTAAAATGCTATCAAGGGAAGGTGTGTGTGTGTGTTCATGTGCATGCATGAATGATTATGAGTGTTTATGTGTGTAAAAATGTGTTTTTGTAAGAGTGCATGCTCAGATATGAGATTCTATACAAGCATTTGAATAACTGGGTGGAAATGTTTTCTGTGTATACAAGAGAGTGTACAAACACTTGTGTGTTTGCAAGAATGTATCGGTGTGAGCGTGAGTGTGAAATAGAGGTGTTTGAGTGAGGGGTGCTGTGATGTGGCTGAGGAGGTGTATGTGGGCATGGGAGTGTGTGCATGTGCTGGGGCTTCGGACAATCTGGGTCCTTGCCTGGTGTGGTGGAGGGGTAGGAGGAGCTGTGGGTGGGCAGAGGGGAGGGAAGAAGGCTATGGTAGGGAGAGAAGCTGAGAGCCCTCCCCTTCCTGGTCTTAGCTGTGGTGCTGCTCTGGACCTGCACCCAGAGTAGGCCCACACTGACAGGAGGGCCTTCAGGTGAACCCCCTATTCTACTCATGAAGCGGGATCCCCTGTAGCCTTAGCTGTTTAGGTGATTGATGGACACCTTGGGGACACCAGGAATGGGAGAGAATCCAGTCCAGAGGCTCAAAGTCATCATGTTTGGGCTATGATCCAGACCAGCTCCTCTCTGCCAACTCCTGGTGGGCTCTAAGGCTGCCCTCACCACCTCTTGGGTGTGGTATGAATAACTAATTGGTGGTTGTGGTGGAGGAGGGCTTTGGGGTGCTACATGGCATGGGGTCAGTGGGGTCCTTGGTGCAGGGCCTGGGGCCAAAAGGGCACCTGTGGAGTTGTGTGGTGTGATGTCCTTCAGAGCCTACCTCAGCTCACCTGGGCTCCGCAAGGCTATCATGCTTGTGACGCCCTGAGGGGCTTCCTGGGGTCCCTGAGATCATCTCTATCAGTAAATGTCTGTCCTAATTGGAGGTCAGTTGGGCCAAAGACCCACGTGGATTTCAGTAATGCCCACCCATCCAAAACGTTGCCTAGGACAACCATCCTCTTCTACTCAGCCGAGCGCTTCCAGCCCTTTGTGAAAGTTCATCTTGCACAGAAGCAGAAGGTGGGGTGGGAGAGGCGTTGGGCACAGTGCTTCGGAGCAGGCTTTAGGCTCCCTTGAGGCCAGGTCGTCCCCCGTCTGTCCACTCGAGGTCCCTCTGAGTGTCTTCCTCTTCCATCCGTTCTCTCATTATCTGTGGGACCGGCCCCAACACCTCCAGCATCCGGTTCTCGGTCACGTAATTGGCTCAGGATCTGTCTGTTGCCTGCTGTAGGCCCCAGACCTGGTTAGGAGTCCTTCCACTCAGCCGCCTGAGAAGCCCTGTCAAGCAGGACTCTGCACAGTGCGGTGCTCTGGGCCTGGCGGTGGGGGTGGGAAGGGCTGCCTCCCCGCCTGTGTCCGGGTGGGCCTGGCTCTCTTCAAGCAGTTGGGCTCCAGCTGCAAACTCCCAAACACATACTTTGGAAGGTCAGCCTGGCCCACAGCTAGGGTATTCCATTATCCTGGTGACATATCTTTGAACGTGCTGCGATTTCGGCACCCCCAGCGCAGGCCCCAGTGTGAGCCCCACTCACCTCTGTACCCTTCCTGGAGGAGTGCTCAGCCCTAGACTGGTCCTAGGTAGGGATGGGAGGTACTGACGGGGGACGCTTGCCTGAAATCAGTCCTTTAGGGCCATTTTGCCTCAGCCCTGCCCTCAGTTCTTTTCAAATGCAAATCCTCTTGGGGCAGAGATGGGGTGGAGGAGGAAGAACATGAAATTCTTAATATCTCAGCATGGAGACTTTTCTATCGTTCTCTCTAGCAGTGGGCTTGAGAGAAAGTGAGAGAACCTCGGAAAGGGAGAAATTAGTGTCAGCCTCTTTATGGTCTTACCCTTTTCCTTTTCCATGACCTAGCTCTGTCTCTACTTCTGATTCCAACTGCTCTGTCTACAAGCAGTCCTTTCCATGTAGTTTATTTTGAAGTATTGACAATGGCCCACCAGACAAGGTGGCCAGGGCAAAGGATGCTGGGTCAGGAGCGTAAGTCTGTTTGCTAGCCCCAGCCTGGCTCTTATTTGTTGGGTGCCAACCAACAAGCCCTTTAACTTCCCTGAGGCCCCATTCTTCAGCTACTATGTCTCCATCACCAAACCCTTCCTGTCTGTGCCTCGGGCCATTAGACGCCTTTTACCTACTCAGAGGGACACGGGCACTCCTGCCCGGTTCCGGGTTGGGAACCCCATTGTCTGCTGGCTGGAGGAAAAAGGCAGCATGCAAATGCACTGGTGAGAGTGGGGAGATCACCAGCCCCAGCCTGGATTCTGGGGCCAGACTAGGTCCTCCTGAATCTGGGGGACACGCAGGGCTGAGCATGGTTGGGAAGCTTCTATGGGCACTGCAGGGCGCAGGCACTCCGTTTAGGGTAGCAGCTCTTCTCCTCACTCTGCGGTAACAGGAGAGCCAGAATTCTGGAAACAACCCACTGTGGTGGAGATAATTGCTTTTTTTCTTTTGAACAAAGGGAACTCATTTATTAAAGTTTTGCGTGCTTATTTCATCCTTATGATCAGACAAGTGTTTGTGCTTTCAATTCACAGGTGAGGAAGCTCAGTCACATGGGAGTCTAGTGCCTTGACCACCATTCCACCCGCTGACCTCCCTGAAGATACTTTTTGTGGTAGTAAAGTGTGGGATCTTCCCACGGACACATGGGCACAGTAGTTTAGAATATAGGTTCTGGGGGCCAGCAGGTGGCATAGTGATTGGGACACCGGATTCTCACATGACTGGTTATGGTTCAAGTCTTGGACCTGGTGGCTTGTTTTCTCACTTTTTCAACCTTGGACCTGGTGGCTTGTTTTCTCACTTTCCCAATCTCTCTGATGACTATAGCAAGTTAAAAATAAAACAAAATAAATAAGATATTCTTTTTTATTTATTTATTTTAATTAACATTTTATCACGTCTTTACAGTATACATTTCCTTTTCCAACATAAAAACCATGCATGTCAGTCAAGACAAGGGTATTACTATATACATTATCATCAGCAAATAGCTTCTCATTTTTTGCCAATTAAGCATACTTTTACCCTTTTTTTCCCTTCCCACTTCCCCTCCCTCTTTTTCACACTAAACATTTTTTTTCCCCACATTTTATCGATTTGCCAATTTCCCTCTTTTTCATACTAAACATTTTTTTCCCACATTTTATTGATTCCCCAAAGATCTTAAAGTATGGATAAAGCTGGAATCTAGTGACAAGTGCACTGTAATTTTCTTCAGAAACAATTGTTTTTCCTCTCACTCCATTCCCCCTTTTACTAAAGAAAGGTATAAACTAATTTATTTACAAAAAAAAAATAGGTTAATCTCAATTAGGTCTGTTATTTGCTCAAAGCCCCATAAGAATTCAATTTCTGATGCAAGGTGACAGATACTATTGTATTATTGAACTTATGCAGATAACCATTCTGCTACAAAATAAGAATGCTCACAAATATTTTCTAATTGCAGAGGGGTCAGGAAGGGAGAAAAGTTTATGTTTCAATTAAAAAAATTCCTTTTTATAACAAATTGCTGAACCCAGGGTCTAGCAGGTGGCACAGTGCTTAAGGTGCTGAACATAATTCTTTAAAAAACAAACAAACAAAAAACACACACAAAAAACCCCCCCAAAAAACGCCCACAAATTGCTGAACCCAACGACTCAAAAGAAAACAAAAATCCTTAAATCTGGAAGACAAACCATAGAAGAAAATCAGTAACGTTCTTAAAAAAAGTCATAGAATTCTATTTCACCAGTTCTCGTGTAATCTCTTTTGCTAAATTTGCAGTGTTACTGTGGTCTGACCTTTCCGTTAACATTCAACATTATTATTGATATTTCAGAACTTGCCCCTACCATTAAATTGGGCTTTCTCTTAGTCATTTTTTTGTTCTCTTATTTGTCTGTCTTTAGTTTTCCTGGTATAGTATTCCCTTCAGAACTTCTCGAAGAGCTGGTCTGGGGTTGGTAAATTCTTTCGGGTATCGTTTATCTGGGAATGTTTTTATATTTCCTTCCCACATGAAGGAAGGATAATCTTGCCAGATACAGTATTTTTGGTTGAAATTGTTTTTCACTTAACACTTTGAATATATGTTCCTATTCTTTCCTTGCTTGCATTGTTTCTGACAAGAAGTCTGATGTTAGCCTGATGGGATATCCTTTGAAAGTAACTTGACGTTTTTCTCTTGCTAATTTTAGTATCTTATCTTTGTCTGTGGTTTTGGTCAATCTGGCTTGGAGAAGATCTTCTTGGGTTCATGCTATGTGGGGTCCTTTCTATATCGTGGGTCTGGATGTTTGAATGCCTTTCTAGGTTTGGAAAATTTTCTTTCAGGATTTCATGAAATAGATTACCAATGTCCTGATAAATTTCTTTACCTTCTGGGATACCGATGATCCAGATGTTTGGGCATCTGATGGTATCTAGTATTATTTGTATACTATTCTCATTTTTTGGGGTCAGTCTTTCAGTCTTTTTGGTGAACTTCTATAGGTCAGAGGTTCTATCTTCTATATCTGAGATTTGATCTTCTACATGATCTAATCTGCTTTTAATACTTTCAAGGGAGGTTTTGATTTCCTGTATTAAGCCTTCATCTCTAACAGTTCCATTTGATTATTTTTTAATGGTGTGTATTTCTTCCTTCAGATTGTGGAAGAACTTTCTCACCTCCTGGAACTCGTTGTCCCTTTTCTCCTGCATCTTCTGGAGTTTGTTGTCTCTCTTCTCTTGCATCTCTGTTAGCTTGTTCACTGTGAATATCCTAAAATATTTATCTGACATTTCCAGGAGTTCCATTATACTGTCTGTGAATGTTGAAAGCTGTTCTTTCCCCTTGCGGGAGAGAGATTTTCTTGATTTCCCATATTTCTTGTGCCTCTGCAGTGGTGGTTTCTGGTCATCTGATGGATTATGCGTTACTTCCTACCGTCTGGCTTCTCATGAGGTGTTGGGCTGGAAGGAGGGGTTTGGGGTAGAGGCTTTTTCCGGTTGAAGGGGCAGGGAAAGCTCATCTCAGATGCATATGGATTCTGAAATAAACGATTCTTTAAAAAAGTAATAATATAGGCTGTGCGGCTGACTAACAAGGTCACGTCCTACACTGCCTCTTGCCACAAGTGTGACACTGCGCAGGTTATTTACATTCTCTGTGACTCAGGTTCTCCATCTAGGGATAAAATGACCCCCTATCGCACTGAAAGTAATTCCACTGGGCACACATGCTGAGAGCCCTCTCCTACCGGCCTCATTAGCAGTCATTATGAGCTGCACGACGAGAAGCAGTTCTGCAGCCCTGCACGGCCCCATCCCCGATGTGGACAGAGCCACCAGTGCCATTCAGTGTGAGTCGAGAGGCGACAGTAACCCAGTGAGGGTGGGCATCACGAGCTCCCATTTTCCAGCCGAGGTGTCTTGAGTCTATTAGGAGCCAAAGAGCATGCCAGATGGTGGGCAGAGGTGCCCAGGACAGCCTCTGTTCTCCGCAGAGCTGGGCACCCAGACACACTGACCATCAAAGGCACTGGGTAAGGCATGGTGGAAGTGGCCCTGATTCTCACTGTTGGTGCTGGGTGTCCCGCCCTCTGGTGCAAGGGCAGGGGCGCCTGGGTTAAAGATGGGCTGAGATGGGCTTTCCCTCTACCAGCGCAAACTGGGCTCTTTTTCCAGCCCTGGCCCAGCCCCTCAGCCCCTGGACACACAGAAGGGAGAGTGTTTTCTGCTCTTGGTCATGGTTTGGTTTGGACATGGTGTCTGGATGATGACAGCCATTGTGTGAGACGACTTGGGGACAAGGTGATTCAGAGCAGAGGGAAGCAGAGTGAGAGGCCTGGTCTTGGGCGTGCATTCCCAATTCCCCATGTTCTCTCAGGCCTTTCTTGCCACTTGGCTGACATTTCTCAGTCTCAATTTGGTTAAAACCTCTTGTGGCTCAAGGCTCAGCTCCAGTGCTGCTTTTCCTGTGTTGTTTCCCTGATCTCCCCGCAGAGGAGTTCTCTGAGCCATGGAAGCGTCTCAGACCCCACACAGATGTTTCATTATGCGCTTATCTGTGTCTAGATCTGACACCTTTTTAGACACCCTGAGACCTTCCGGAGGACAGGGGCTGACTGCTTGCTGTCCATCGTTCCCTGGGACTGCATTCTACCTGGCAAAGCTGTTGGTAGGGGAGTGAGAGAGCTAGAAGTGGATGACCGTGGCCATCCCCCAGAGCAGAAAGGGTTGTGTTGATTCTGTTTGCCAGCACAGGGGAGCACGCCCTAGAGGCACAGGCCACTGCAATTCTACTGGCCAAGGACTAGGGCCTGGATACCTGAGAAGAGGTCTGATTGAAGAATGGGCTCATCTTCCACTCTCAAGCCACTCTCCTGTCCCAGACTATGTCCATGGGCCTTGGACAGGAGCACTGGGACATGCCCCAGCCTCCTCTGCAGCCCTAGCCGTAGCTGATGGGAGCTGACAGGAGGCCTAGAAACACGCAGCAGCCCGACGCCCCACTAATCTCCGCATCATTTGTGGGCAAGCGTTTCCAGCAGAGGTGGAGGAGACGATAAAAGGAGCAGTGTTTCTGCATGCAGCACTCCTAGCGAAGCGTGTTTGCATGGTGATTTGCATCAGCACATTTTTAATATCCATAAACCAGGGCCGGCGAGGATGGGAGCAGCCTTGTGCCAAGGCCCCTGACGTTGCAAATGTTCTGGACTTTGGAGAGAGCGGCTGGTGAGCAGGCAGGCGGCTGTCTTGCTGGCTGCATTCCTCTGGCATGCTGTGTGCCAGATACCGTCCTCACCACGTGGCCCTGTGGGGTTTCCTGAAGCCTCTGGCCCAGCTCTTTGCAGTTGCCACACCTAACAGAGCCCCATCCAAGTAGGCAGTTTTGGAGTTTGGTCCCTGAAGGCATGGTTTCCCAGGGCTAGGTTGTTCATCACTCGGAGTCAAGCTACTAGCGTGCCACTGCCCGATTGATGGGGCTGACAGTCAAAGGACCCTGCTACCTCATGACGGGGTCTCCAAAGTGCTGGGCTCAGGGACATCCCAGGCATGGTGAAGAGGTCACAAATGATCCTGGAGGCAGCATTTAGTCCATCTTCCCTCATGTTCACAGAAATGTTCAAGGATCCAAGAATGGTGAACCCTGATCCCTGACCCAAAGGAGCCAGTTGGCAAGTAAAGGTTTTGAGGAACCAGCTTTAAAATAAAGGACAAAAGAGATTGGACAGTTACAGGATAGTGTGTGGTAGGTGAAAACAACAGTCACTTCTCTGAGTTCAAGGAGTGGGTTGCCAGGGCCAGAAGATGGTGTAATGGTCAATTAACTAGATTCCCACATAGTTGACTATGGTTCGAGTCTCAAACCCAGCAGCTTAAAACTCACGCTGGGCCTGTGTACGTGCGTGCCCAAAATCTCAAGAGGAGAATAGAGGAGAAGGGATTGCGGCATGGCCATGCCCTCTGGGGGGTGATTTCTTACTTTCTGTTTCTCTTTCTCCGGCAAGCACATGTGCCCTATGGCAAAAATCTCTCTCTAAAAAAAAGAGTGGGTTGTCAACTTCTACAGAGATGATCAGAATAGGACTTGAGGAGACAGGGCCATTTGAGGGATGGGCCACTTTCCAACATTGAGGTGGATATGTAGGGCTCAGTTTCTGAGGATGGACAGCACAAGTTTGTACTCTTGGGCCAGTATGGGTATGGACCTTGGATCTGGAAGAGGGACAATGAAAGAAGGGAAGTCCCAGTCCAAAGCACTGAGGATGTTAGAGCACACCTAAGGACTAGTAGCCCCAAGATGAGCTCCAGTTACTTGGCTCAGTTTGGATACAAGAATCTGTCCTGTAACTGCCAGGTAGGTGCCACCTGGACCGGGCATCTTAGTTATCAGTGTCAGGAGGGAGATGCTCTTTAAGTCAAGGCTCCACAAAGACCACAAGTGATGCGTTTGGAGTTACTGAGCATCCCACAGTGTGCTGTTGGGTTAATGCCCATGGCTTAAAGTGAGTTTATGTCAATACTGAGACCTTCCTTAAGGAACGGCTAGTGGGTTTTTAGCTAGCAAGGCCTTGAAAAGAGCTCAGTTCTGATGTGAGCAGGAGGCCTTGTCTTTCAAGTTCTGAGGATATTTTTGGTCTGTCCTTGTGACGGTTTGTACACAGATGAAAGCATCTGATAGTGTTAGGATCTTTGTTAATTTTTGTAGCTACTTCTCAAGTCTGCTTAATGAGGTTATGTAAAGGTCCTTCAAGTATAGAGTGATCCCAGGAAAAAGAATATTTAGATTCCTGGGACTGGGCAAGAAGGGGTGCTTTATGCGGTGGGCTTTTCTGGGCCTCCAGGTCACTCAGAAATACTCCCCACCCCACCCCACTCTCTTCCAGCCCAGATAACTAATACCAACCTGTCTCGCAGGGTGTATTGAGAGGAGCCGAGGGAGAAGGTAGACGGGGCTTGCAGAGTCCAGTTTGAATGATAAGATGGCACCTGGAGGTCCCAGGGACCTGCTGGGAGGAAAGGGGGATGAAGGCAAAATCCTTTCTCTACTCTTGTCCAAGCATAGTTCAGAAACCTGCATCCAGTGGGGCTGGTGATGGGGAGATCTGGGCCTCAGAGAACTCAGCAGTTTTCTCCCAAGGGCAGGGAGACCTAAGAATCAGCTCTACATCCTAGATGCCTGTGTAACACCAAGAGCCCACATGGATAAGAAAACACATCAAGATGTCTTGACAAAGATAATAATATTTGAAAAATTTGGACACTCCCTCCCAATCTCTTGTAGACAAGGGCCTCTCAGTAATAGACTTTCGCTGCCACTTCATCAACTCTATCATTTAGTTTTTCCATTTCCATACAGATGTTCCAAGTGGGCGATGGTAACACCACCTAGTATCTTTCATTTTAGGGCCATTCAATGAGTTTATCATGTTGTGAATTGTACTACTCATACTCAGTAGTTCAGTGGATGCAGATAAATCATTTGATAAAATTTAGCATCCATTCAAAATACCCTGAAAACTTAAAAGAACTCCTTCAATATGATGAAGGGTATCTACAAAATAAAACCAAACAAACTCTATAGACCACATCAAAAATCCCATAACTAATCTCATACTCAATAGTAAAATATTGGATATTCCTCCTGGGGTTGGAAGTGAGACAAAGGATGTCCACTATATCTGCTTTTTTCAAGAATGTACTGAAAGGCCTACCCAATGCAATAATATACAAGATTGGAAAATAAGAAATAAACATGCTTTAAAAAATGTTATATTAAATTGACAAGTAATAATGATACGTATCTATGGGGCACAATGTAAAATTTCAATACAGTTATACAATTTATAATGATCAAATCAGTAATTGTCGGGACCAGCAGTTGGCATAATGGCTATGTCGCTGGAATCCCAGGTAGTCTACCGCGGTTCGAGTCCCGGACCTGGTGGCTTAAACTCATGCTGGCGTGTGTGTGTGTGTGTGTGTGTGTGTGTGTACCCAAGATCCTGAGAGGAGAATGGAGGAGAAGGGATTGTGGCATGGCCATCCCTCCTGGGGGTGATTTCTTGCTTTCTGTCTCTCTGTCTCATTCTGTCTTCCTGGTGAGTGTATGTACCCTATAGCAAAAACCTCTCCAAAAAAAAAGAAAAAAAATCAGTAATTGTCATATCTATCACATCAAACATTTGGCTTCTTTTTGTGTGTGTGTGTTGGGAACATTCAAAATCCTCTCTTCTAGCTTTATGGAAATATACAATAAATAGTTTTTTCAAATAGTCATTCTACAGCATTATTGCATGCAAAAATATCTTCCTTCTATCTGGCTGAACTTTACATTCATTGACAAAACTCTCCCTATCTCCTCCTCCCAGCTCTCTTCCCAGCTTCTAGTAACCACTACTCTCTTTCTACTTTCACAAGACCAACTTCTTTAGCTTTCACATATGAAAAAAAAAATGTGGTATTTCTTTTTCTGTGCCTGGCTTATTTCACTTAACATAATGTCCTCCAGACTCATCCAAGTTGCCAAAAATGATAAAATTCTATGGTTATTGTGGCTGAAGAGTATTCCATTGTGTATATTCACATTTTCTTTATCCATTCATCTGCTAATGGACATCTAGGTTGATTTCATATCTTGACTATAATCAATAGTGGTGCAATAAACATGGAAGTGCAGATGTCTCTTCAGCATACTGATTTCCGTTACTGTATACCCAGCAGCGAGATTGCTGGATCATACAATAGTTCTATTCATCGTTGTTTGAGGAATCTTCATATTCTTTTTAGTTGGACTAGTTTACACTCCCACTAACAATGTATAAACATTTCTTTTTTTCTGCATCATTGTCACCTTTTGCTGTTTTTTGACTTTTTGATAACAGACCTTTAAAATAGTGGGAGATAGTATCTCACTGTGGTTTTTGTTTTGCATTTCTCCGATGATTAGTGATGAGAAATTTTCATACACTTGTTAGCCATTTGCATGTCTTCTTTTAAGAAATATTTTTTCATTGACTGTATTTTAATTAGGTTTTTTTAAAATTTTTTTTTGGAGAGGTTTTCGCTATAGGGCGTGTGCACTCGCCAGACAGACAGAGAGAGACATAGAGACAGAAAGTGAGAAATCACCCCCCCAGGGGGGATGGTCACGCTGCAATCCCTTCTCCTCCATTCTCCTCTCAGGATCTTGGGCATGCACGCACACGTGCCCGGCGTGAGTTTTAAGCCACCGGGTCCAGGACGTGAACCGCGGTCGACTATGTGGGAGTCCAGGGACATAGTCATTACGCTAACTGCTGGTTCCCTTAATTAGGTTTTTTTTTTAGCTTTTTGCCATTGAGGTTTTATTTTTTAGTTTCTGGATAGTAATCCCTAATTGGATAGGTAGTTTGCCTAAGTTTTCTCCCATTTTCTATTCTATTGGTTGTCTCATCATTCTATTGATTGTTTCCTTTGCTGTGCAGAAATAATTGTGTGTGTGTGTGTGTGTGTGTGTGTGTGTGTGTGTTTAGTTTGATGTAGTCTCATTGTCTATTTTAGCTTTTGTTGTTTGCACTTTTGAGATCTTCATTAAACTTTTGTCTACACCTATATCCTGAAGTATTTTTCTGTTTTCCCCTAGTAGTCCTATAGTTTTGGGTCTTACATTTATGCCATTAATCTATTTTGAGTTGATTCTTGTATATAGGGGTCTGTTTTCACTTTCCAGCATGTGGATATCCAGTTTTTCCAGAATCACTTATTAAAGAGACTGTTTTTTCCCCCAATGTGTGTTTTTTACACCTTTGTTGAAAATCAGCCTACTGTAAATACATGGATTCTAGTTCTCTGTTTTGTTTCGTTGGCCTATGTGTTTGTTTTTATGCTAGTATTTCGCTTTGGTTACTGTAGCCTTTTAGTATGTTTTGAATTTTGGTTTCTATAGCCTTTTAGTATATTTTGAAGTTAGGTAATGTGATGCCTCAGATGAATGTCTCAGATGTCCCTGATATTTTGTGCTGAATTGATAGATTCCTTTGGGTAGCATTAAAAAAATTATTTATTATCATCATAATCTTGTTTACATTACATTGAATCGCATATAACTTTACAGTGTATTACACTGATTTTTCAAAAGGAAAGGCCATACATGTCAGTCAGTACAGAGACATTAAAATCCCCATTTCATCCTTCAATATCTCTTCTTTCCCCCTGATCATTATTATTATTATTCCAATTATTTTTTTAACCAGTCAATCACTATTTCTCATTTTGCTTGTAAAAAGACTTTACCCATCATGAAATACTTCTCAGACCAATCCAGTTGAGAATACTATACATGTCATCATCAACAGGTAATAAGCCATATCTGTGTCCCACTAATGTCATGCCTCTCTATTTGTTCTCTTGCTGTCTTTCTCTATACTCTTCTCTTCAAACCCCCTCCCCCACCATTTCACTCTGTCTTATCCTCATTAAGTATTTTCACTGCTTATATGTCCTCCAATATTTCTCTTTCTACCATAGAGTGCGGATAGTCGGTACATATTAAGTGGATACATACAATATCTTTCTTTCATAGCCTGGCTTACTTCACTCAGCAATAGATCCTC
>NW_006160088.1:2238417-2266931 GCF_000334495.1 Tupaia belangeri chinensis | reverse complement strand
TATGTCTTCCTTAGAGATATTTTTGTTCAGCTCATTTTCCCATTTTTTAATTGAGTTGATCTTTTTTTTTTTTTTTCGCATAAGGCATTTGAGTTCCTTGTGTATTCTGGTTATCAGTCCCTTGTCTGAGGCATAGTTAACAAAAATATTTTCCCATTCTGAGGGTTGTCGGTTCACACTTGTTCCTGTGTCCTTTGCTGGGCAGAAACTTCTTAGTCTGATATAGTCCCACTTGTCTATTTTAGGGATTATTGCCTGTGCTTTGGGAGTCTTATTTAAGAAGTCTTTGCCTACTCCAGTGTCTCCCAGAGTTTCCCCAGCATTTTCTACCAGTAGTTTTATTGTTTGAGGTCTTAGGTTCAGATCTTTGATCCATTTTGAGTTGATTGTTGTTAATGGTGAAAGATGGGGGTTCAGTTTCATCTTTCTGCAGGTAGATACCCAGTTTTTCCAGCACCTTTTACTAAAGAGGTTTACCTTTTCCTTTGGGTAGCATTTTAACAATCTTAATTCTTTCAACCTATGAACATTGGATAGCTTTTCATACTTCTGTGTGTTCTTTTCAATTTTCTTTTTTTAAACCAAGGTTTTATAGCTTTTATTGAAGAGCTCTTTCACCTTTTTCATTAAGTATATTCCTACGTATTTTAAAAATAGCTATTGAAAAAATGAGATGACTTTCTTGATTTCTTATTTAGGTAGTGTATTATTGACGTATTAAAATACTATTGATTTTTTTTTATTTGCCAGAGAGTGCATATGCTTCCCAAAAAGAGATAGAGAGTCAGTGAGTGAGGGAAGGAGAAGGTGTAGTCATGCTGCAATCCCTTTTCCTCTGTTCTTCCATCCTGTCAAGATATTCTACACACACGCACATGTACCTGGCATATTTTTCAAGTCACGGGGGCTGTAACCAGCCACGAGGAATCTAATTCCCTTAATCACTAGACCACAAAGCTGGCCCCCCAAATGCTACTACTTTCTAATTTTTGAGTTTGTATTCTGCAACTTTAACACATTTATTAGTTCTATTTTCTATTTTTCAGTGGGATCTTTCAGTTTTTCTCTTAATAAAACCATATAACCTGCAAATAGGATTAATTAACTTTTTCCTTTCCAATGTAGATGGCCTGTATTCATTTTCCTTGTTAATAGCTGTAGCTAGAACTTTCAGTAATATCTAGAATAACTGTGGTGAGAAGGGGCATTTTGGTCTTTTTCTAGCTCCTAGAGAAAAAGCTTTCGATTTTTCTCCACTCAGTATTTTTTCAAAGGATCCGTCACATATGGTCTTTATTGCATTGAGGTATGTTCCTTCTCTTTCTGATTTGTTGAGAGTCTTTTTTTTTTTTTTAAATTCTGAATGGTTATAGAATTTTATTCTTCATCTATTGAGATGCTCATATTGCTTTTGTTTCATATATCATATATCTGTATATACTGAACCATCTTTGATTCTCAGGAATAACTCCCATTTGTTCATGGTGGATAATCTTTATGATATGCTTTTGGATTTTGTTTGCTAGTATTTTGTTGAAGAATTTTGCATTTATGTTCATCAGGAATATTGGCCTGTATTTTTATTTATTTATTTATTTTTATTATGTCCTTGTATGGTTTTGGTGTCAGTGTATTTGGCCTTGAAAAATGAGTTTGGGAGAATTTCCTCTACTTCTTTTTTTTTTTTTTTTTTTTTTGCTTCATTTTTTCTTTTGCGGTGGAGTGGGGGTGGAGGGAGTTGGAGAAGAACTGGTGTTAATTATTCTCTAAAAGTTTGGTAGAATTCAATGGTAAAGACATTTGATCCTGGCCTTATCCTTCTTGGAAGACTTTCAATTACAGATTCAGTCTTATTACTTGTAATTGGCATAGTTAGGTCTTCTATTTCTTCCTGGTTCAATCTTGGTTAAGTTTTGTTTTATTTATTGGGAAATAGATCCATGTCTTGTAGAATTTCCAATTCGTTGGCATATATTTCTAATAACAACAATAATAATCTTTTGTATTTCTGTGGTTTTAGTTGTAATGGCTCCTTTTCCATTTCCGATTTTATTTGAGACTTCCTTCTCTTTTTCGTTAGTCTAGTTAGTCATTTGTCAATTTTTTGTTTATTTCTGTTCTGATCTTTCTCTTTCTTTCCTTCTATTAATTTTAGATGTGCTTTGTGCCTTTCTAGTTCATTGAGATACATCATTAGGTTGTTTATTTGAAATCTTTCCACTTTTTTTGAGGTAGACATGCTATAAACATTCCTCTTAGTACTGCTTTTACTGTATCCCATAGATTTTGGTATATGGTGTTATCATTTCTGTTTGTTTCGAGATGGTTTTTAACTTTCTTCTTAATTTTTTCATTGACCCACTGGTCAGTCAGGATCATGTTGTTTCACTTCTATTAAAGTTTTGAAGTTTCTCTTGTTCTTGACTTCTAGTCTGATCCTAT
Organism: Tupaia belangeri chinensis; assembly: GCF_000334495.1. Taxonomy (NCBI): domain Eukaryota; kingdom Metazoa; phylum Chordata; class Mammalia; order Scandentia; family Tupaiidae; genus Tupaia; species Tupaia belangeri. The sequence continues at coordinate 2,264,489 of NW_006160088.1, read as the reverse complement.
TACAGTCAGAATAGATACTAGATAGGATTTTGATTTTAGGTTTTTTTCTAATGAGAGAGAAAGAGATATATTTGACAGGGCTTGTCATGTTGATATTTTCCTGTCCCAGTCTCCCAGTTTTCTAGGACACATACTATTATGCCTGGACTGTATAGGGTGGGCTGGGAATCAAATCCAGGCTTCCTTTGTGGCCTCAGCCTCTGAGTAGCAACATCTTAGTAGGGTGTGCCACCATGGCTAAGTCATGATTTCAGTTTCTAAAAATTTATTGAGACTTATTTTGTGTCCTAACATATGGTGTATCCTGGAGAATATTCTGTGTGCTGATGAAAAATTATGTGTTTTGCAGCTGTTGGATGAAATGTTCTGTAAATGTCTGTTAGTTCTATTTGGTCTGTAGCACTGTTTAGATTCAATGTTTCTTTACTGATTTGCTGTCTACAAAGCCCAGCTAATGCTAAGAGTTGGGTATCGAAGTTTCAACTATTACTCTACTGAATTCTATTTCGCCCTTTATATCTACTAATATGAGAGAATTTTAAAAAGTTAATGGAAAGATGGAATTAAAAATCTATGTTTATTTTGGTGCAAAAATTAAAAATCCATGCATTTGTTTTCCCATAGTATGTCTTTTCTATGAACCTTTTGGAAACCTCTTGTGTTTGCTTTATATGTTGAGGTGATTCAGTGTTTGGTGCATGTATATTTATATGGTATATCCTCTTTAAGAATTGATTCCCGTCCCCCCAAAAAAAGAATTGATCCCTTTCTCATTATATGATCTTCTTTGCCTCTTTTTATGATTTTCAATTTTAAATATCAGTATATTTTATTTGATATAAGTATGGCAACTCCTACTTACATTTGGTTTCTGTATGAATAAAATATCTTTCTCTCTTTCTTTCTTTCTTTCTTTCTTTCTTTCTTTCTTCCTTTCTTCCTTTCTTCCTTTCTTCCTTTCTTCCTTTCTTCCTTTCTTCCTTTCTTCCTTTCTTCCTTTCTTCCTTTCTTCCTTTCTTCCTTTCTTTCTCTTTCTTTCTTTCTTTCTTTCTTTCTTTCTTTCTTTCTTTCTTTCTTTCTTTCTTTCTTTCTTTTTTTTTTTAAGTTTGCTATAGGGCATGTATGCTCTGTGGAGTGAGGGAGAGGAGAGAAAGAAATAAAAAGTGAGAAATCACCTCTTAGGGGAGGTGGCCATGTAGCAATCTCTACTCCATTCTCCGTTCAGGATCAGGATTTTGGGCATACACATTCATATGTGCAGCATGTTTTTCAAGCGCCTGGAGCTGGGACTAGAACCACATAGTTGGTCATGAGGGATCCAGTCCCCTTAAGCACCATGCCACCTTGCTTGCCCTGAAATATTTTTTTCTACCTTTTTATTTTCAGTCCATGCGTGTCTTTACAGATGAAGTGGATTTATTGCAGAAAGCATTTACTTGGGTCTTACTTTTTAATCCATTCAGCCAGTCTATATGTTTTAACTGGGAAATTTAATCTGTTTACATTCGGGGTTATAATAGGTGAGGACTTTCTCCTGTCATTTGCTATTTGTTTTCTGGTTGTTTTGTGTATTCTCGTTTCCCTTCCTTCCTCTTTTATTTATTTTTGTTTGTAGTTTAACTCTTTGTAGTGAGAGTAAGATTTAATTATGTTCTCTTTTTCATGTGTATATTTGATTTTTTATTGTGGTGGTAGTTGTCCTGTTGTTTGCAGACATAAATATGAAGATTTCTTAAGGCCAGATTAGTGGTGGTGAATTCTGTTTTTGCTATCTGGGAAAGAATATTTCTCCTTCAACTCTGAAGGATGTGTTATTATTAGTTGTTTTTTTTTCCTGTTGTTTTATTGTTTCATATATATATAAATCACATATGTCACCTAGCTTGCAAAGTGAGTGTGCCAAGATGAATACATTTCCAAGACATTGATTTTTAAACTCAGTTTAGATTCATGAATTGTAACTTTAGTTAATGAGTCATAATCTTTTACTTCATTATTGATTCTTATGCTTAAATTGTCCCAGATTTGGCTGGTGAGCAACCTGAAAGCTGGTCCCCATGTCCCTTTGACACATGCCCATTCTGCAGGAACTTCCTTACTTTTTTGGCACCACGAAATGTGCCAAGTCTATCTTGTATAATCCTAGTGTCAACCTTTTATCTAGGGAACCCCTTTACTACAGAATGGTATTTAAAAGCCAAAATTAGTATGCTAGTTTATATTATTGCTACTGGGGCATAATTACAGCTAAACCCTCTAGAAGATGGGGCTAAGGTATAGATGTTTAAGTGTCTCTCTCTATATTTATATATACACCTACACTATCTACCTATCCAACTATCTATCCATTCATTGGCCATCCATCCTTTCTATTTTAGCAGTCCTTGAGTTCACGCTGATATCTCCAATTCCAATTTCACATCACAGTTGTACTTCCCCCTGTCTAAATTTCTAATTCCTTTCTCTAAGAAGGAATTAGTAACAAACCTGATTCCCCACATCTACATGATATTTATTTACTTATGGTTCAATCCTAAGATACACAGAAAGTAGTTTAAGAATCATTAACCATGAACCGAGTAGAGTTGGATATTGTTTACAGTTGAGTATTTTGCTTTCCATATTTTGCAGTTGCAAGCCATGCAGCCATTAACGACCTTTCAGACATGAAGACCTCTATCTCCAGCTTACTTGAGAAAGCAGAGGGGCTATTGCTCTCTCTGGGCAGGGCACATGTGCTCCCCCAGTGCTTCTAGTCTTGGTTTGCTCCCTCTGCCATTCATGACAAATACTCTCTCCTTGCTTTTGTATTTCAACCTGGATCCCTGCCATTCCCTGAAGGACTGTCTCTACTAGCTACCTCTATTTCCCCTTCGCCTTTCTTTTAACATTAAATTTAAAATTGGGTTTAAAATTGTTGCCTTTTTGCTTTTAAAATTTACTCTTTGACTTTTTTAATTGCCTAAATTTGTTTTAATTTTATTTTTTAATTTTATTTTTTACATTTAGTCAGTGTGTTCATTGTTGCATACCAAATGAATTTTCCCATCATGAATACACTGCTTATCAGTCCAGTCAAAGACATTACTATGTATATTATAATCAACAAATTGCTTTCCATTTTGGGTCCCTGAAATATTTTGCTTCTTTCTTCTTCCCCTTGATTTCCTCCCTTTCACCTTCCCCCATTTCCCACCTTCTCCCGCACTGTCTCCAGTATCATCATTTCTCTCCATGCTAATCATTTAGTTTCTGCTGAAGAGTGCCAACATTCAGAACATATTGACTGGAGACATACAATGCCTCTCTTTCATCATCTGGCTTGCTTCATTTAGCAGTAAATCTTCTATATTGGTCCACTTTCTATCAAATGCTAGTGTCTCATTTTTTTTTTAATATTAGAAAAATTTTAGTTTCAATGCAATCGAGTATGAGTTAAAGCCGCTGGGTCTGGGACTCGAACCACGGTCGACTACGTGGGAATCCAGCGACATAGCCGTTACGCTAACTGCTGGTCCCTGGTCCCTTGCACTCTTGTGGAACTGTTTTTGAAAGAGGTTGTTCCACCAGTCTCATATGAGATTTTCAGTTTAGTAAACTCTAATTAGAAATGGGTAATTTTTCCCTGTTAAATGAGAAGATGAAAAAGAAATACTGTTTCCTTAGTACATATTTCTTTAATGATCAATAAAGTTTGTTCCCCATGTACATTTCTTCCTTTGGAGACTGTCCTTTTTCCACGTGTGTAAGTGTTCGACTTGTTGCTCTTACCAGGATTACTTCACTGCCTACCGTCTTTTGCTGTAAATCATTGCCTTTAGTTCCCTACCCCCATTTAATTTTAAATATATACCTTTTGAATTAAGTCCTTTAGTTTGCAGACCTCTTCACTCAAATCTTCAACATTACTAATGAGTTCTTCACAAACTGAATTAAAATTTCGGGGAGAAGCCCATTCTAGTACTATCTTGTGAGAATTTACAGGTAACTCAGCAATGATATTCTGTACAGCTGTTATTAAGTGGCCACATTGTTTGTTTAATTTTAGAAGAAAGTTGAGGAACTCATCACCATTGATTTCCAACTTTGCCACTTCAGGTAATCCTCCAAATTTTATCTCTTCTACCTCTAGTTCTTTAAGAGCAGCCAAAATTTTCTGCTGATCTTTCCTACTAATTCCATTCTTTGTAAACTCATCTTTCTTCATGGTCAACAGGTGTCTTAAAGTTTATATCCCTTTCCTTTAATACATCTGTCATATGTTCAAGTCCAAGACCATGTAAAAATATTTCCAGATCTCCAAATGCTGTGTATGAGCTAAATATGTTATCTTTATCTTTATCAGAATCTGTTGTTAGTAGTTTACAAATAGTCTCTTATTTAGTTAGCTATTGAAGCTTTCCTTCTACTGGATTTAAAGTCAAAGAAAGCAAGTTGAAGATCTCAAGATGTTTATTTCTTTTTGCAATCTCACTTGGTGTCTTTCCATCTTTGGTTTGTAGCATTTTATTAGCTCCAAGTTCCAGCAACTTCAAAACTACATTTTTATGACCTTGACGTGATGCCCATGTTAAAGCAGTATAGCCATTCTCATCCTGGGTATTAATTTCCGCTCCATGAGCAACAAGGAGAGCCACAACCTGAGGGTGGCCATCTTGTGCAGCATACATGATTGGAGTCATAAGTCTCAAGGGACATTTGGGTCAACATTTCTTGAAAATAGTAGCTCTCCACACTTCAAAATCTGTTCCTCTGAGCCATGAGCAGAGCGTGCAGTTATCAAAATAGTTCGCTTATCCTTATCAAAGCTTGCATTAGCACCTCTGTCCAAAAGGACCCGAACAAGTTCTACATTGGCAGCGCTAGCAGTATACATAAGGGGAGTCCATCCATATCGAAAGCTGGAATCTACACTAACGCCAGAATCTAGGAGCTTCTTGACCAATGAAATATCTCCAGTGGTCAGTGTTCTCTTAAATGTCTCACTCTTTTCTTCAGCAGGTAATGGTCCTCTTAATTTCTGAGACCCACGGTTGAGGTACCCAGTCTCCCAGCTGTCATTGTCACTCTCGCTACTCTTGCCTCTGCCCAACTGTCTCATTTTTTTTTTTAAATGGCTCAGTAGTCCATGAAGTTTAATTAATGTGCCTTGATGAGGACCTCTTTGGGAAGATTTCTGTCCCTTTCTCTCTCTCTCTCTCTCTTTTTATTTTTTGAAATTCTCATAATGTGAATTGATTCACTTGATGATATCCCATAAGTTCCATATGCTGTCTTTATTCTTTTTTACTTTTATTTTTTGACTGGATGATCTCATGAACTTATCTTCAAGGCCAGAGGTTCTTTATTTTTTCTGTTTGATTTAGTCTGCTATTGTAACTCTGTATTATATTTTTTATTTCATTTATTGAATTAATCAGTTTGAGTATTTCTGATTGGTTGTTTTTACAATTTCTATATCTTTGTTGAATATCTCATTCTGGTCATGGGTTATTTTCCTGGTTTCATTGAACTATTGGTCTTTATTTTCTTATATCTTGCTGAGTTTCCTTACATTATTATTTTGAATTCTCTTTCAGGCATTTCAGAAATTTCCTTTTCTTTGGAATATTTTATGGAGAATTATTATGTTTCTTTGAAGGTGTCATGTTTCCTTGCTTTTTTATATTTTTCTGTATCCCTGTGTTGATATCTATGCATCTGTTGGAATAATTGCCTATTCCATTTCCATAGAATAGTTTTCTTTTTCTTTTTCTCTTTCTTTCTTTCTTTCTTTCTTTCTTTCTTTCTTTCTTTTTCTTTTCTTTTCTTTTCTTTTTTTTTTTTGGAGTTTTTGCTATAGGGCACGTGCACTTGCCAGAAAGACAGAGAGAGACAGAGAGACAGAAAGCGAGAAATCACCCCCCCCCCCGCCAGGGAGAATGGCCACACCACAATCCCTTCTCCTCCATTCTCCTCTCGGGATCTTGGGCACGCACTCACATGCACCCAATGTGAGTTTAAGCCATCGGATCTGGAACTCGAACTGTGGTTGATTCGACTACATGGGAGTCCAGCGACATAATCATTACGCTAACTGTAGGTCCCTAGAGTATTTTTCTTAATGAAAGATTTTTTTCCCTCAAAGATGTATTTTATAATGTTAGTTGAGTAGTATATTTTGGCTATGGTAGACATAAAGTGTAATCTTTAAGTTATTTCTTCAGCAAGTCGAAAATATTGGTCATTTTAATTATTTCATTAGACAAATGTCCACTAAGGTGCTTTGCCCATTGTTTTTTGCTTATTTGTTTATTTGCTGAGTATAAGGCATGTGAGAGAGAGAGAAAGTGACAAATTACCCCCCAGGAGGGATGACCATGCTGCAGTCCTGTCTCTTCCATCCTCCTCTTGGGGTTTTGGGTACACGTGCACACACGTCTGGTGCGATTTTCAAGCCTCTGGATCTGAGCCAAATAGCACAGTTGGCCATGTGGATCCCAGCTGCCTTAACCTCCACACCCCCTGCTAGCCCCTCTTTGCTCATTTTTTAACTGATATTTTTTTCTGTTGAGTTTTAGGAGTTCTCTATATGTTCTAGATATTCATCTCTTCTCAGATATGTAACTTGCAGATACTTCCTCCCACTCTGTAGGTTGTCTTCTTACTCTGTTGATACTGTCTTTTGATGAACAAAATTTTAAATCATGAAGTCCAATTTATTTATTTATTTATTTGCCTGTGCCTTCTGGAGTCGTATCTGAGAAATCACTGACAAATCCAATGTCATCAAGGTTTTTCTCTATATTATGTCTAAGAGGTTTTTTTTCTCTATATTTTCTCTAAGAGTCTTAGCTTCTACATTTAGGTCTTTGATCTATTTTGGGTAATTTAAAAATATATAGTTAGGTAAGGATCTAACTTCATTCTTTTGTATGTGGACATTCAGTTTTCTTAGCACTGAATTTGTTGAAAAGATGGCCCTTTCCCCATAGAATGGTTTTGGCATCAGTGTCAAAAATCACTTGACTGTGTATGTGAGGGCTTATTTCTGAATTCTCCATTTTATTCCATTGGTCAACATGTCTATCTTCATGCCAGTATCACACTCTTAATTACTGTTGTTTTTTAGTAAGTCTTGTGAAGTGTGACTCCTGTAGCTTTGCTCTTCTTCTTGAAGATTCTTCTTTTTCTTTTTTCTTTCTAGAGGTTTTTGCTATAGGCCATGTGTGCTCTCCAGAAAGACAGAGAGAGACAGTGAGACAGAAAGTGAGAAATTACCCCCTAGAGGGGATGGCCATGCCTCAATCCCTTCTCCTCCATTCTCCTCTTGGGATCTTGGGCACACACCCACATGCACCTGGCGTGAGTTTTAAGCCACCATGTCTGGGACTCAAACTGTGGTCGACTACATGGAAGTCCAGTGACGTAGACATTATGCTAACTGCTTGTCCCAATGAGAAAGCAAGCCACCAGGTCTAGGACTCGAACTATAGTCAGCCATGTGGTAGTGTCCAGTGCCTTAACCACCACGCCATCTGCTGGCTGAAGATTATTCTGACTAGAAATTTTAGGGTAGAGTTTTCTATTACTGCAAAAAAAAAAAAAAAAAAAAACATTGGGATATTAATAGGAATTACATTGAATCTGTAGATTGCTCTTGGTAGCATTGACTTCCTAGCAATATTAAGTCTCCAATCCATGAGCATCAAATATATTTCCATTTATTTATGTATTCTTTAATTTCTTTCATCAATTTTTGTAGGGTTTTTTTTTTTTTGAGAGGTTTTTGCTATAGGGTGCATTCATTCGCCACAAAGACAGAGAGAAACAGAGAGACAGAATGCAAGAAATTACTCCCCAGGAGGGATGGCCACACCACAATCCCTTCTCCTTCATTCTCCTCCTGGGATCTTGGGCACACATGCCCACATGCCCTGCGTGAGTTTAACCTAACAGGTCTGGGACTTGAACCACAGTTGACTACAGGGGAGTCCAGCGACATAGCCATTATACCAACTGCTGGTCCCTCAATTTTTGTAGTTTTTAGTATATAAATCTCACATCTTATTAATTACATTTATTCCTAAATATCTTATACTTTTTAGTTCTATTTGATAGTTCATTGTTGGTGTTTAGAAATACAGCTGATTTCTTGTATGTCGGATCGTAAAGTCCCGCAACTTTACAATTTGTCCATTATTTCTAACAGGTTTTGTATGGTGTCTTCAGGGTTTTTTATATGTAACATCCAGCCATCTGTGAAAAGAACAACTTCACCTCTTCCTTTGGATGCCTTTTATTTATTTTTGCCACCTAATTGCTCTGGTGAGGACTTTCAGTACAATGTATAATAGAAGTTGTACAAGTGCAATCCCATTTTGTTTCTGATCTTAGAGGAAAAGCCTCTAGGTTTTCACCATTGCGTATGATGTTTTCTGTGGGTCTTTCTTTCCTTTTTCTTTTATTATTTAAGAAATTATTTACATAAACTTTTTTTTTGCCATAGGTCATGTGCCCACTAGAGAGAAACAGACAGAGAGGGAGAGAGAGGGAAAATGAGTAATCACCTCCAAGAAGGGATGACCATGGAACAATTCCTTCTTCATTCTTCTCTTGGGCTTTGGGTGCTCAAGCACACATGTCCAGGATGGTATTTTTTTAAGAGAGATTTTTGTTATAGGGCACACTCATCAGAAAGACAGAGATGGACAGAGACAGAGAGACAGAAAGCAAGAAAGCACCAACACCCCCCACCACCACCACCCTAGGGAGGACGGTCATGCCACAGTCCCTTCTCTTCCATTCTCCTCTTGGGATCTTGGGCATGCATGCACACACTTCCAGCATGAACTTTAAGCTGCCAGGTCCCAGACTCAAACCTCAGTTGACTATGTGGGAGTCCACTGATGTAACCATTGCACCATCTGCTAGTCCCTCCCAGCATGATTTTTTAAGCCACCAGGTCTGGGACTCAAACAAGAGTCAGCTATGTAGGATCACCAGCTGCAGACCTTGGGCTTTTCTTTTATAGCTTTTATGATGTTGAGATATTTTCAAAATATATTACAAAGATCCAGTAATCAAAATGGCATGGTATTCACAAGTGACAAAATATATGAAAAATGTTCAATATTGTAGTCATCAGAGAAATGCAAATCAAAAACACTATGATCTACCATGTCACCCTAGTTTGAATGGCTATTTTCGAAAACACAGAAAACAACAAATGCTGGTGAGGATATGGAATTCTTACATACTGTAAATGGGAGTGTAAATTAGTATGACTACCATGGAAAAGAATATGGAGATTCTTCAAAACAGTATGAATAGAATGATCATATGATCGGCATTCTCACTGAAATCAATGTATTGAAGAGATACCTGCATTTCTATGTTTATTGCAGTACGATTCACATTAGCCAGGAGAGAGAACCAACCTAAATATCCATCATCAGATGAATGAATAAAGAAAATGTGAATATACATAATGGAATATATTCAGTCACAAAAAAATGGAATTTGTCATTCTTGGTAACTTGTATGAGCTTGGAGGACATTATGCTAAGTGAAATAAGCCAGGTACAGAAAGAGAAATACTACATTTTCTCTCATATGTGGAAGCTAAAACTTTGGTCTTATTGAAGTGTAGAAGAGTGGTTACTAGAATCTAAGACAAGTTGGGGGTAAGAAGGACTGGGAGAGTTTGATTTATAGATAGAAAATTACAGCTGGATTTGAGGAATAAAACCTTGCATGTAACAACACTGTAAGGTGACTATATGTCACAATTTATTGTGGCTTTTTATAAAGCTAGAAGAGAGGATTTAAATGTTCCCAGTGCACATAAACAAGGATGTTCCAGTAGGTGGCATCTTGGTAAAGTCACTGGACTCCCACATAGCTGATTGTAGTTCAAGCCTGAACCTGGCAGCTTGGGAGGTGTGTGTGTGTGTGTGTGTGTGTGTGTGTGTGTGTATGTGTGCATGTGTGCACAGAATCCTGAGAGGAGAATGGAAGAGAAGGGATTGTGGCATGATCATTCCCCCTGGAAGGTGATTTCTCACTTTCCCTCTGTCTCTCAGCAAGCCCATGCACTCCGTGTGAGGGGAATAAAATAGATGTTTGAGATGATAGATATGACAATTACCCTGATCTGATTACTACATATTGTATATACATTTATCAAAATATCAACTCTACCTTATATATTTATTACTTGTCGACTTAATATAACGATAATTTTTAAAAGTCTAAAAAGTAAAAAAAATTTAAGCATTCAATCACTGTATACCATTACAGCTTTAAAAATGAATTTTCTCAGCATGAATATACTGTATAGTAGTCTAGTTAAAGATATTATCAAGCATGTTGTCATTAACAGGTAATTTTCCATTTTTGTGTTTCTTTTTTTTTCCATTACAACTTGTTTTTATTTTACATTTTTCCACAAACATTTACTTTACATAGCAAAGAATTTTAGCTCATACTCCATAATTCTTGACAGTTCATTTTTGTGTTTCTTAAATGTTTTGCTTTTTTCCATTTCCCCTTGATTCCCTTAGTAAATTCTGCCATTTGGAATAACATGGATGGACGTGGAAGACATTATGTTTAGTGAAGTAAGCCAGACACAAAAAGACAAATATGTATGAGGTCACTTGTATGTGGAATTTAAAATAGTTGAACTCATAGAAGAAGAGAGTAGAATGATGGTTGTCAGGGGCTGGGAGGAGAGAAAAATATAGAGAGGTGATGGTCAAAGACTATCAACGTTCAGTTATGTAACATACATGCATTCTGGAGATACACTTTCATCACAGTGCCTATAGCTAACAATACTGTATTTACACTTAAAGTTTGCTAAGCGGATAGATTATATTAAGTGTTCTTATCATTAAAAACTGTAATAATAGTAATAGGAAACGAGGTAACTTTTGAAGGTGATAGATGTATTTATTTGATGGTAGTGGTGGTTTCATGAGTAAATAGTTATTCTCAAAGTCATTGAGATGTATCAAGTAAATATATACAGCCTTGTACATGTCAATCATGCCTCAACAAAATGGTTAAAAAAAACCCCATTGGTACTGGGATAGAGATAGATGTAGACCAATGGAACTGAATGAATAGCCCAGAAATAAATCCATGCATATATATGCAACTGATCCTTGAGAAGGATGCCAAGAACACATAATGGTCAAAGCATAGTCTATTCAACAAATGATGTGGGGAAAACTGAATATCCACATGCAAAAAAAAAAAAAAAAAAAAAAAAAAAGGAGATTGGACCTTTATCTAGTACCACACACACAAAAATCAACTCAAAATGGATTAAATAATTAAAATGTAAAACTTGAATTTTTAAAAATTTTATTTAATTAATTAATTAATTTAAAACATTTGACCAGACACACACACACACACACACACACACAGAGGAAGAGTGGGAAAGCAAGCCTTCATGTTCAGGACTTGAATCGTGGTCAGCCATGTGGGAGTGTCCAGCGCCTTAACCACCATGCCACCATGGTCCCAAAACTTGAAAATTTAAAAATCCTAGAAGTAAACAGGTAAAGCTTCACGACATTGACCTTGGCAATTATTTTATGTGTATGACACCCAAAGCACAGGCAAACAAACAATAGAAAAGTGAGACTATATCAAACTAAACTCTTCTGCACAGTTGAGAAAACAATTAATGGTGCATTTTTGTGGATGAAAATATTTGCAAATTGTTTCTCTGACAAGAAGTTAATGTCTGAACTATATAAGAGACTCATAACTCTATAGCAAAACAAAAGGAGAGAGAAAGAGAGAGAGAGAGAGAGAGAGAGAGAGAGAGAGAGAATAGCCTAATTAAAAAAACAGGTTAAAGACTTGAATAGACATTTCTCTAAAGAAGTCATATAAATGACCATCATATATATGAAAAGAACCTCAATAACCATAATCATTAGGGTTCAAATCAAAATCATGATGAGAGTAAAAAGAAAATATCTTCAGCAAATGGTGCTGGAAAAACTGGATATTCACCTGCAGAAGAATGAAACTGGATCCCTATTTCTCACTATTAACAAAAATCAACTCAAAACAGATCAAAGATCTAAACATAAAACCTCAAACTATAAAACTACTATTGAAAAATAGAGGGAAAACTCTTGGAGACTTTGGGGTAGGAAAATATGTTTTAAAGAGGACCCCCAAAGCACATGCAATAAGACCCCAAATAGGCAAGTGGGGCTACATTAGGCTAAAAAGCTTCTGCAAAGCAAAATAAATAATAATTAGAGTGAGGAGATAACTCTCAGAGTGGGAGAATATATTTGCAAACTATGCCTCAAATAAAGAACTGATAATCGGAATATACAGAGAACTCAAGCAGCTCACCCACAAAACAGAAACAAAAACAATCCAATTAAAAGATGGGCAAAAGAGCTGAACAGGCAACTCTCCTAGGAAGACATTTGAATGACCAAAAAGCATATAAAAAATGCTCAACATCTCTTATCATGAGGGAAATGCAAATCAGAACCACAAAGAGATACCACTTAACCCCAAATGTTCAAAAATAGATGAGTAGATTGAAAAACAATGTGGCACATATACCTATGGAATACTACTCAGCCAAAAAAATCAATGAGACTCTGACATTTGATACGAAGTGGACAAATATGGAAGACTTACTGCTAAGTGAAGTTAAGTCAGTCATGAAAGACAGGCATTGTATGTCCCCACTCAATATACACCAGATGTCTGTGCTCTATAGCAGAAGCTGAAAGGTTGGAAGGTACAGTAGCTGGGAAGGAAACTGTAAATACTAGAGAGAGTATGAGGGGGAACTCATAGGGAATGGGTAATGGGAGGGAGGGGAACAGGGAAAAAGCACACGATACATTTAATTGACACAAAAAGGACAAGTTATTTGTGGATAATGCATATGGTGGTATTTTTGTCTTGGCTGATATGCATTGTATTCATGATAGGAAAAACCATGTTGTACACCGTAAAGGTGTACAGTGATTGGAAGCAGCAGGTGGTATGGTGGTTAAGGCACTGGACTCCCACATAGATGAACCATGGTTTGAATCCTGGACCTGGTGGCTTGCTTTCTCACTCTTTCTCTTTCTGTCTCTCTGTCTCTGTCTATCTCTGGTCAAATTGAAAAATAACAATAAATAATTCTTTAAAAAAAGTACAGTGATTAACTGTAAATTATATAAATTATATAATTTATATATAGAGAGAGACAAGAAGTATTGGTGAGGATGTGGAGAAGTTGGAACTGTTGTGTACTATTGGTGGGAGTGTAAATAAGTGTAGAATTAGTATAGACATACAAAAATTTTTTTGCAGTTTTTCAAAAAATTAAAACTAGAATGACCTATAATCTAACAATCCTACTTTTGGACATTTATCCAGAAAAAATGGAAGTCAGAATACTGAAGAGATATTAGCACGCTTACACTTACTACAGCACTATTCACAATAGCCAAGATGTTAAAATGACTTAAATGTTCACTGCAGATAAATGGAAAAAGAAAATATAGTATGAACATACAATGGAATCTTATCTAGCCTTAAAAAGGGAGAACATGCAGAACATGCTACAACATGCATGAACCTTGAGGACATTATGTTAAGTGAAATACGTTAGAAAAAGACAAATACCGTCTTTATAAGGCAGTGGTAAAAATAGTCAAAAGCATAGAGACAAAAAGCTGAATGACGGCTTCAGGAGATGGAGTGAGGAACTGGGAGTTACTAATCAACGAGCATGAAGTTTCGGTTGAGCAAAGTGAGTGAGTACTAGAGATTGGCTGTGTAACATCGCACTTAGAATCAACCATACTACGTTATGTATTTAAAAAATGTGTTGGGAGAACATGTTACATCACAATAAAGTAAAATAAATAATGATTGCAAAGTTTGTTTTGAAGGGCATTCTGGGGGAGGGGGGTGGCAATAATACCGGATGGCCCCTGTTCTTCTTGAGTCCTCGAGGAGTTGGGAGTGTGGAGACCCTCGCTGATGACATCTGCCTGGGAGTGTCCAGTTGGGAGGGAGAAAGTGTGATGACTCCCTGCCACCACCCCTACCCTCCTCCCACTCACAAAGGGAAAAATAAGAACCAGAGGCTCCGGGAACTCTGGGGAGGTCTTGTCCTGACAGCTTCCTTCCGGAACAATGAACTGACACTGGATAGTCTGCAATCACCCACCAGTTACTCTTCCAGTCCCAGCTCAATCAGCTTTTCAAGGCGCAGGGATGAGGTGGGGTTTCTGGATGTGCATGTTCTAGTTAGACAACCTCAGAGCCCCTAAATGCATTCCAGCTCCCCAGGTTCTGAGCCAATTGCTTTGCCCTTTTGTTCTTAGAGAGATTTTTTTTTTTTTTTTAATTGTCAACTGAGCTAGTTGGTTTCAATTTCCTTTGCCTAAAAATGTCATAGATTGTGTTTATGCTGGTGGTCTCCAGTGCTGGGGTGGCTGCTTCCCCAAACAGCTGCTGCAGCCCATGCTTGTTGGGAGGAAAGGGGTAGCTGGAGAACGGCTGCCCTCCACTACGCTTAGTCTTCTCTTCCCGAGCCTGATGAAAGCTTGTATAGCATACTTCCCGAGCTCTACTGCGCTGGCTGCCAGAGACAGAGAAGTGAAAGGGACATGGCCCCTTCTTTCTATGAGCTTGTAGTTGAGGGAGATGGGCGTGCCTACATCACAGTGATAGCAGGAGTGTGGGGTCGTGGGCTGGGCTGGGGTGGGGTGGGGCGAAGCCACCTTCCCCTCTGGCTAGTGGGATATAGCTCTGGATAGGAAACAAGACTTGGACCAGAGGCCTACATCTGCTACTTACTGTATATCCCTGTGCAAATGGAAGCCAGCCCCTTAATCCCGGAAGGTCTCAGTTCTTTTTTTTTTTTTTTTTTTTTTGAGAGGTTTTTGCTATAGGGCGCGTGCGCTCTCCAGAAAGACAGAGAGAGACAGAGAGACAGAAAGCGAGAAATCACTCCCCAGGGGGGATGGCCGTGCCTCAATCCCTTCTCCTCCCTTCTCCTCTCGAGATCTTGGGCACGCACACACATGCGCCTGGTGTGAGCTTAAGCCACCGGGTCTGGGACTCAAATTGTGGTCGACTACATGGGAGTCTAGCAACATAACCATTATGCCATCTGCTGGTCCCAATTGTACTTGCAGAACTGTATCTTGAAATTCTTTGTTTCTCTGCATATACCGAGGGTCTGCCCAGAATCCCAACAGTACCCGTAACATCTGCACAGCCCCACTGCGCTTTTAAAATAGAGGAGCAGTGCTGAGTGGCAGAGCAGCTGTCCAGACAGGGCACTACCCTGGGCCAGGCTGCCCGTCCATTTCGACTTAAGGGTGTCCACCGCACTGACAGAGCTGGGAGCTGCTGGGGAGAGGCGATGGTTGGTTGTAGACTGAGTCCTAAACTACAGCTACCTGGATTCATTATACAGCCTGTGTTTTGTTTTCCCATCCTCCTTGCATCTTCGGTGAGTATTGAAGTGTCCCTGCCTGGACGTAACAATATTAGAAGAAGCTGGAGTTGTAGGGTCACAGGGTAAGCAGCGCTCGAGGGTGGTGCAGGGTGACAGGATGAGACTGAGGCACTCTGAGGAGGGGTGATTCTCAGGCCACAGTGGCCAGGTGTCAGGGGTGGGCCGTTTCTTCCCAGGATGCTCTTCTCCCGCCATTAGAAGGCATGCCCTTGTTGCTCTTGCTCCCTCTCCACTGTCTCCCCTCCCCCCCTGCCCTTTCTCCTTCCTTGGCCTCCTTCCCCCCTTTTTTCCCCTCTCCTATTCTTTCTTTCTCCCCTCAACCTCAACTCTGCACAGGGACCCCGACTTCCCCAGGTACACCCAGTCCAGAGGCAGCAACACAAACATGCATTCCCATCTTTGCTCATTCCAAGCATATTTTCTGTACATCCTTGAGGGTAGTCACAGTACCTGCTTTAAAATCCTCTCCTGCCAGTCCCAGCATCTAGGTCTACCCATTCCTGTCTTTTCTCTTAGGAGGTGGTTGCATTTTCCTGTCCTTCATGTATTGAATACTTTTTGTTTGTTTTGGATCCTGGACACTGAGAGAGGAAAGGAGTCCCAGGAAGGAGGAACAGCATTGAGTAAGATTTCAGGGGTAAGGAACAGCCCGTCACGGGTAGGGCTATCGCGATACTCTGCATATAGTACAGAATGGCGAGCGAGGAGGTGGGAGAGGCAGGCAAGGACCGAAGGACACGAAGAAGCCCATTTGTCTCGTTAATGTACTCGGCACACAGCGCGAGACAGTTTATTTATTTGTTTTTCCAGATAAAAGATGTAGATTCCTTTTATTTATTTTTATTTTATTTTATTTTTCTTCTTATTTTTTTAAATATTCAATCACTATACAACATTTGGCTTGTAAAGAGACTTTACCCCACCATGAAATACTTCTCAGACCAGTCCTATTGAGAATATTATACACGTTATCACCAATAGGGAATAAACCATTTCTATGTCCCACAAATGTCTTGTCTCTCTCTCTCTCCCTCTTTTTTTTTATAGTAGGAGACAATCTTTTTTTTTTTCTTTCTTTCTCAATTTTATTTAAAGGGAGGGAGAGAAACAGGTACCCCCAACAGAAACTTCATGCTGCGATTCGTCCCCAGCCTGAGCCAGCCTGGTTCACACGCAGGCTTGCTGTATGGAGAGGCCTCTGGATATAAACCCTGGACCTTCTCACTGTAGGCCCAGCATTGCAGAGACTTGTACTGCTTGCCACTGCCTCGGCGGGAGACAGTTTTCTGTGTGGTCGGGTAGCAGTCAGTTTGGAGAGACAGACACACAGACACGTGTGAACTTGAGTTTACCTAGCTCTGCAGGTCTCTTGATGGAGAGCAAGCGGGCAGGAAGTGAGATACTTCCCTCTCTGGGACTTCAGGGCCAAGGTGGATTCTGGGCTGGATGGTCACTGTGGTCCCCTGAGAAAGTCGGACCCTCTGTCCTCATAACTCTTCTCAAAGATAGGAGCTTTCAAAAACACACTTGACAAGTTCGGTCAAACAGGAAGAGAAGAACTGATAGTGCTGGAAGGGGTCCAGGTTGGGGGCTTGCTGTCTGAGCCTTTCTGACCTTCTCTTCCCACCCTTGCTCTGGCCTGGGCCTGGCTGGTGCCGAGCCCCCAGGCCCCTCCGTGCAGACGGAGGAGGAGTGTGTGCATCTCTGCCCCAGATGTGCCTGGGAGGGTTCTGGTCTCCGTCTCTGCCCCCTTTCTTGTGGATGAAGCATCCCCGTGGTGTCAGCCAAGGACTTTCTTCTGGCTGATTCTCTCTCCGCTGAAGCTCCCCCTGGCTCACAAGTTCGAAATGTGTCCCTGCTGATCCACCTCCGCAGTACATTGCTGCATTCAGTTCAGTTCAGTTTGCATTTGTTGCACACTTCCAAGGGGCCGGGGCCCTGTCCTGGGCCTGGAAGACCTCTGTCTGGGAGGTGGTGTGTGTGTGTGTGGTGTGAGTTATTAGATATTAGACCATAGAGCTACCCTGTCGCTCCTTATATTATGGAGAAATAATCACAGTTCTGACCATTCCTTTATTAATGAAAGTTCCTCTTTCTCTGGTCTTTGATAAGCACCCGCTCTGCAGTTGCACGCTCCTGTGCGCCCCGAGCACAGACCTGCATCTACCTGGGCTCCGAGTGCCCGGCAGTGAGGGGGCGAGCTCAGGGAGCTAGCAGCACGTCGTCCTCTGGAAGAGCTCCACCAGTGTACTCTCCCGTGAGCTGTGACTAGCACGATCCGTTTGCCCACGCTCCTGTAAGTCCTTGACCTTATGGCACAGTTACAGTACTGTCAACAGTCATGCCCTATCGGTCTGCCCCTGCACCAGACTCCGAGATCCTCAGGGTCAGACTAGTTAAGCCTTATTCAGCTTTGATGAAGATTTTCAAGATTCCATTTTTGTTTTTTAAAAAAGAATGATTTTATTTAACTTTATTTATTTACTTATTTTAATTTGACCAGAGAGGGACAGAATGAGAGTGAGAGAGAGAGAAAGAAAAAGTGAGAAAGCAAGCTGCCAGGTCCGGGACTCAAACTGCCGTCCGCCATGTGGGAGTCCAGTGCCTTGACCACCATGCCACCTGAAAGCCCCAATCTTCCTTCCTTCCTTCCTTCCTTCCTTCCTTCCTTCCTTCCTTCCTTCCTTCCTTCCTTCCTTCCTTCCTTCCTTCCTTCCTTCCTTCCTTCCTTCCTTCCTTCCTTCCTTCCTTCCTTCCTTCCTTCCTTCCTTCCTTCCTTTCATTCTTTCTTTCTTTCTTTCTTTCTTTTTCTCTCCCCCTCCTCCTTCTTCTTCTTTTTAATGCCAGAGGGTGTGTGTACCTGGGAGGGAGAGAGGGAAGTCCCTAGGCAAGGCCATGCTGCAGACCTCTTCCTTCAGTTCTCGTGCCATCGCGGTCAGCCACGTGGGATCTGGTTTCCTCTGCAGTGCTTAGCTGCTACGCCATGGGGCTGGCCTGTCTCCTTCATTTATTGATTTAGAAAGTTTATACTCTCATTTTAGTGGTTACTTAAAAGAAAATTCTTGGCTTGGGGTGGGGAGAGAGAGAGAGAGAGAGAGAACGAGAGCGAGCGAGCGAGAGAGAGCGCGAGAGAGAGACAAGTGCCCCTGACAGGGCCTCACCACACCGAGAACCTGCCCCACCTGTCGCCTCTTTGCAGCCAGCCAGTATCACGTGTTCAGGTTACTGAGATCCGAACCCAGGGCCACGTGGCTCCGGTGGCACGCAGTGGCCTCTTAGCACCTACGCCATCACAGCTGGACCTGGCGGTTACTCTCAAGGACTTAACATGTACCTTTAATTTTTTTTTCTCTTTCTCTTTGCCAGAGGTCATGGACACTCACCAAAGAGATACACAGAGCCAGAGAGGGAGAAAGCACCCCGATGGGGCACGGTCACGCAATCCCTTCCCCTTCATTTAGCCATTTTGTCGGGACGCTGGTAGGCACTTCCAGGAGCCCTGGGGGCTTGTCAAGTCGCTGGAGCTAGGATTCAACTGTGACTGTGGTGAGGACTGGCCACGAAAGGATCAGCTCCTGGGCCGTGGCGCCGGCCCACTGTATCTTTAATTCTTACAGATAGTCATCCTCTTCCTATTTTCCTTGTCTTACATGTTATCATTGTCCACTAACTCAGTTTTGAATGTTTTTTTAAATCATAATATGAGCCGTTATTATTATCATTTAAAAGAATTGATTACTTTTTTTTTTAGAAAGATTTGTTTGTTTGTTTCTTTGTTTTTGCTATAGGGTATGTGCACTTGTCAGGGAGACAGAGAGAAATAGAGAGACAGAAAGCAAAAGATCATCCCCCAGGGGAGACGGCCACACCGCAATCCCTTCTCCTCCATTCTCCTCTAGGGATCTTGGGCATGCACGCACACATGCCTGGGATGAGTGTGAAGCTGCCAAGTCCCGGACTTGAACCGTGGTTGACTATGTGGGAGTCCAGCGACATAACCGTTATGCCATCTGCTGGTCCCTGAATTGACTACTTTTTAAACTTTACCTACATGTTTTTAAGCTTTGATCTCAGTTCCCTCTTGGATTTAAGATCTTTCTGGAATCATTTGCCTCCTTTTGTTCCTTCAGCGAAGTCACGCAGACGTCAACTAGTCATCTGCTGGGCTCATGTCCTCTTACTCTCCATGACGGTCACGGCTGAGATCGCTAAGTAGGCGGCCACTGGTCCTCAGCATGTGGGCGCTGTTGCTCAGCTGCCTGCAGACTTCCCTTGCCGGGCTTGGAACGGCTGCTGCTGCTCTGCTTCTTGTCCTCCGTCAAGTCACCTTTTCCACTGGACTCCCACGTGACCGACCACGGTTTGATTCCCAGACCCGGTGGCTTGCTTTTTCACTTTCCCCTTCTCTCTCTGGCCAAATTAATAATTGTAACAAATCTAAATAAATAAATAAATCTTTAAAAAGATCTTTTCTGTCTTCTGCAATTTCTGTGATGGGTTTACCTGTGAATTTGTTTTTACTTATTTGCCCGGATTGCTTATGACTCCTGATTCATGCCTTTTATCAATTTTGAAAAATTCTCAGGTATTAAGTTTTCTAAGTTTGGCTCTTCCTGAATTTCTTCATTAGGAGATCCAATTAGACGTAATTTAGACCATTTCATTCCATCATTCATGCATGTCTCTCACTCTCTTGTGCATTCATTTTCCCTCGATCTCTGTGCTATACTGCAAGTAATTGCTTCAGATCTATCTTCCAGCTCACAGATCCTCTGTAAAATCATCGAACCAGGGGGGACCAGCAGTTAGCGTAATGGCTATGTTGCTGAACTCCCAAGTGGTTGACTGCAGTTCGAGTCCTGGACCCCGTGGCTTATACTCACGCCGGGCACGTGTGCATGCATGCCCAAGATCCTGAGAGGAGAATGGAGGAGAAGGGATTGCAGCGTGACCATCCCCCCTGGGGGGTGATTTCTCACTTTCTGTCTCTCTGGTGAGTGCATGTGCCCTGTAGCAAAAATCTTTCACATCTATCTATCTATATATATAAAATCATCGAACTAGGGGCAGCACAGCTCTTAAGTACCATGTGTAGAAAGCTGCATCCCCTGTAGCAAACTGCAGTTTGAATCCTGACCCTGGAGGCTTGAAAAACTTGCCAGGGGCACATGGCTCTGTGCCCCCAAACCTGAGGGGATGGAGAAATGGAGAGGAAGGGGATTACAGCTTGATTGAGACCCACTGGGGGAGCTTGTTCTTCCTTTTCACTGGCAATAAAAAGCAAAATGTTTATCCAGTTTCTTTGGGCTTTAATCAATGCTTCGAGTTTCCATTTCAAGAGATTTTATTTATTTACTGCTGGTTGCCTGTGACGAGTCTCCCTTGCTGTTACTCATGCGTCTTAGAACTTCTTTCTTATGAGCTCCAAATCTGTAGGGAACCGAGGGACCTGGGGTATGGTGAGCTTCTCCAGACAGAACTGGCGTTAGCATCTGCCTGGTGTTACGGAGAGCCACAGGGCTGAGGTTGCTTTTAGTGCTTGACTTCGGGTTCCCTGCACAGAGCAGGTGTAAATTTGAGCCCATACCTGCAGGGTGTGAACCTATCGTTATGAATCGTAGTGGAGCGTTTCATCTTTTAGGTTTTCCTTTTCCCACTTGGATCTGAGCCCAGGACGGTTGAGTTATCTTCCCTTCCTTTGTTAGGGCAGGCTTTTTTATTTATTTTTTTCTTTTTTGAGAGTTTTTTGTTATAGGGCAAGTACGCTCGCCAAAAAGACAGAGAGAGACAGAAAGCGAGAAATCACCCCCCAGGGGGGATGGCCACACCACAATCCCTTCTCCTCCACTCTCCTTTCGGGATCTTGAGCACGCACACACAAGCGCCCGGCGTGAGTTTAAGCCACCGAGTCTGGGACTCAAACTGTGGTTGGCTACATGGGAATCCAGCGACAGCCATTTATGCCAACTGCTGGTCCCAGGGCAGGTTTTTTCCTAGCCTATGCTTTCACTGAGTGTAGCCCTTCAAGGGCAACAGCCTCTGTGTGTAGGAGTGAGGCGGGTGGGAGAGCCTGTCATGCGTATGCCAAGACCAAAACTCCTCTGCTGTGGATAAACCCTGTCTCCTGGTGTCAGCCAGTGCCCGGGAGCTGCCCTGGTGTGGCTCTGGCTCTCTGGTCTGGAGCCTTGTCTCCGCTTCACCTCCAACAGTTGGAGGGCCTTTATTTTAGTCCAGGTTCAGGTCTGCATTAAAGAAAGCTCTCTGGTGTATTTCTTCCAGAACTCTTTAAACCAAGAGATTTGTTTGTATGTATGTGGGTTTTTTTGTTGTTATTTTTTATTTTTACTGTTATTTGAAAGTTTTTTTCCAGAGGGTTTATTAAGTCTGCAGGAGAGAGACAGAGTCAGAGTGAGAAGGAGGGAGAAAGCACCCCCGAAGGCACTGTTCCTTCTCCTCCATTTCTCCACCCTGTTGGGTTTTTGGGCATGCATGTACATGTGCCCAGCACATTTTTCAAGGCACCAAATTTGGGATTTGAACCATGCACCTGGCCCTGTGGAATCTGGCTCCCTTAACCACCATGCTATGGGGCCAGTCCTGCTTGTTTGTTTTCACATCGTTTTAGAATGTTAGTGCCTAACCCTGCCAGGTGCAGAAGCCTGCCTGGATTTGGAAGTACGAGGAGAAGCCCAGCGCTGACTGCCCCGTCTAGCGCTCGGTCCACTGTGTGTGATTGCTTCGTGTTTCTGACACTTCAACCAGTCTGTGTCAGTGCTTTCCAAGTTCCTCAGACTCGGCACCCGGTTCTAGGCCAAGTGTGGCTTCCTGTTCCAGGGTGCTGGTGTGAGTCCTCCCTGCGCTGGCCCTATTCCAGGCAGCTAGCTCTGCCTCTCCATCTGCTACCAGCTCCCAAGGCGTGGTGCACAGCCCGTGCCCCCGCTAAGGTGACAGTGAGTACACGGCCCCTCATCACGGGGTGCGTCTGCACAGGCTGCCCCGTGCCCTCCCTAAGGTGACGGTGAGTACACGGCCCCTCATCACGGGGTGTGTCTGCACAGGCTGCCCGTCTGGGGAGCTCTGCCCTATCTGCCTACGTGAGGTCTCCCTGAGACGTGGGCCTTGGCCTCTGGCCCCTGCCTCCCTGCGAGAAAGCCTATCCTACTTCCTTCCCTCATCAGACACAGGTGAGAGCCTGCTACAGCACTTGCGATGTCATGGCTGGAGGTGTGTCCTCTGTGGTCGTTTCTAGAAAAGAGACCGTTTGCTTTCTATTATTAAGACCTTAGTGTGAACAAGCTTATCTCCACTATAATAATAATACTAGTAACAGCCATGGTTTTCTGCGTTCCCATTGAGACCCCACCCTGACAGCAGGGATTGGGAGAGGTTCCTCTATAGGTCAAGATGTGGCCTGGAGCTGGGGGCTAGCCAAGGAGACACTAAGGTGGGTGCCAGATGTGGTAGGGTTTATCAGGACTCTGTGGGCTTGGAAAGAGAGACCATCCCTGGCGGAGGAGGGGGGCAGACAGACCACCATCAGTCAGTCAATCAACACTCTCTGAGCACCTCTGAGTGGCTGCTGGGGACACAGATAACAGAGCTCTGGCCTCGGTCCTCAGGGAATTTAGAAAAGCCTGGCCCAAAACAGATCGTGCATGTCACCACGGTCATCTACTCCATTTTCACACTGTGCAGATGGAGTCCTGAGGCCCAGATAGGCAAGGGGATGGACCCAGGGTTGCACAGAAAGTATGTCCATCACAGAGAGTGATGGTGACCGTGAGGGAGGGGCTGACCCTCCTCTCTAATCCCCTGCAAGTCCCCTGCCCACCGGGTGACGTGAGCTATAGTGTAGCGGTCTGGGGTCAGCCACACCCTAGGAGATTCTGTCCTCAAGTCCTGCGGTGGACATTTCTGCCTCTCAAGAGGCCACTGAGGCTTGGGTGCGATGGAGAGGTCCCTCCACTTCCCCCCAGTCCCCAGGAATGGAGGGCCACCGACTGAAAGGATTTGATACAAGCTAGGGTACAGGGGGCTGGGCAGGCCCTTCCTCTCCCACCCATCAGAAACCCATGGGACAGAGCGTCTTTATCAAGTCCCAGCTGCGACTGCCTGGGGCTTGCTGGGAGTTCTGTGGCTGGGAGCAAAACTCAGGACGGGCTGACACGGCGGAGGAGATAGCTGTGCTCTGCAGCCTCCAGACTGAGGGAGAAATGTAAACACAGGCTGCTGAGCCAGCAGCCATGGAGGTGGGCCAGGCGGGGCACCCTGCTAGCTCGTCCTCGCTGCAGAGCCCACGGCGAGGGGAGCTGGGCTTGGTCTTCTGTGAGCCGGATACAGGCAGGTGAAGGAGTGCCCCTCTGCAGGCCGGTCTCACCCTCTGTGATCCTGAGACATAAACTTGACCTGTCACTGGGAGATGGTGGTGGTGGGAGTCCCAGCCAGGCACCAGCCAGCGCTCCACCCCTCCTAGCTCCATGCCGTGGGGCTGTGCAGCGCCCTTCAGCAAGTCACTTGGTTTCTCCTCACCTCACTTCCTCGTCTGTAAAATGGGGGCCATTTTAGAACCAGCCATGGAGCGGCATTTGATCCTTATTCACTGAAGAAGTACGGGCACCACCTAAGTTCTGGGCACCATCCTGGGCACTGGGGATGTGGTCGTGAACGAAACACAAAGCAGAGGCCATCCCTCTCCTCAGAGGTGAGAGTGAGACTTCAACAGACAGTGTGCCAGAATGCCCTGCACTAGCCCTGGCACAGAGAAAACGCTCCCCATGGGCATTGGAGGTTGTGTGGTTGGTAGAAATAGAGCCAGTGCAGGGACCAGCAGTTAGTGTAATGGCTATGTCGCTGGACTCCCACGTAGTTGGCCGCGGTTCGCATCCCTGACCCGGTGGCTTAAAACTCACGCAGGGCGCGTGTGCGTGCGTGCCCAAGATCCCGAGAGGAGAATGGAGGAGAAGGGATTGTGGCATGGCCATCCCCCTGGGGGGTGATTTCTCGCTTTCTGTCTCTCTGTCTCTCTGTCTGTCTGGTGAGCGCACGTGCCCTATAGCGAAAATCTAAGAATGAGAAAATTGCCAAAAAAAAAAGAAAAGAAAAAGAAAGAAATAGAGCCAGTGCAGCCTGGGTCCCTGTGCCATCCTGCTCTCCCCTTCACAGGGCTCCTCAGCCTCCAGTGAGTGATTAGAGGTTCTCTCCTTCAAGAAGCCTTCTCTCATTTGCCAAGGCTGGTTTATCATTCCTCGGCCTCTTCATATGGCACCTATCCAGACTGTGTCACCATGGGTCACCCTCTGCCTCTCGACCTGGCAGTGTGCTTCTGTCTTGTCCCATTGCTGGTTCCTGAGGGCCTGGCACATCGTAGGTGGTCCTCGAATGGTTGTTGGATGTGTAAATGCGCACGAATCCTGTCCACTCCTGCTCTCAGGGTGCTTCAGGTTAGAGCGAGCCAGGGAAGGGGACTTTCTACCCGTGACTGACAGCCCCTTATGGGGAATTTACAGTCAACCATGTGAATGTCTATACACGTGGGTACATGACTGTAATCACTGACATTTATTTATTTATTAGTTAGAGATTTTTGCCACAGGAGGTGTGTGATTGTGCGAGAGACAGACAGAGAGAGAAATCTCCCCCATGTGGGATAGCCACACCACAATCCCTTCTCTTCTATTCTCTTCTCGGGATTTTGTGCACACATGCCCATGTGCCCAGGATGATTTTCAAGCCCCTGGGTCCAGGACTTAAATTTATTTATGATCCTTATGATAGCTGGATACCGTTAGGAGTTCTTCAGGTAGATTTAATCTTCAGCCCCTCCCTATAAGGGGCGCCCCATTTTCTGGATGAAGAAATGGAGGCCCAAAGTGGTTAAATATCTTGCCCAAAGAGTCTCAGCTAGTAGATGTGGGTGGAGTCCAGACTTGAACCCAGGTGGGACAGCTCCAGAGCTCTGGGTCCCCCACCCCATGGTCTCCCATGCCTGTGCACATGTGTGCATGGGTGTGCGGCTGTGTGAGCACGAGGACACACGCACGTGTGGCTTGTGGCAGGTATGTCCTGGGCAGCTCCTGTTATGCAGTTGGCTCTGACCCTGGAGAGGCCTTAGAGCTGGAGGTAGCAAAAAGGACCAGCTATTGTTGTAGGTCCATGTGGCAGGAAAAGGTCAGGTGGAAGCACGTGTGTCCTGAAAGCCAGGACTAAGCCACTGTGTCCTGAGCAGCCGTCTGTCTGTGGGTGGACCCGGTGAGCTGGGGGCTGGG
The DNA here is from genome assembly GCF_000334495.1 of Tupaia belangeri chinensis. Classification (NCBI taxonomy): domain Eukaryota; kingdom Metazoa; phylum Chordata; class Mammalia; order Scandentia; family Tupaiidae; genus Tupaia; species Tupaia belangeri. The sequence goes on along the minus strand of NW_006160088.1, from coordinate 2,238,725 downwards.
TGCAGGTCTGTGTGGCGGGGCTGCTGCAGTTGGAGATGTGGCAGACACCACATTTACGGTGGCATACTTATTTCCTAGCTAGTTTTAGCCTTCTTCAGATCATTTTCCTCCAGAGACCCCAGTAACATACTGAGAGGTCCAGGTCTTTTGCAATTTTTCAAGCTCTTGTTTCTGTCTGTCTTTATATTTATTTATTTATTTTATCCTCCCTCTTGTGGGCAAAATGATTCTTAGGAAATTGGTGAATAAGTGTCTTTTTTTTCTCTCTCTTTTTTTTTTTTTTTTGGGGGGGTTTTTTTCTTGCTGCG